>NW_006289398.1:4562184-4566790 GCF_000327345.1 Myotis davidii
TGGTCGTGGCATCTAACACGAGGCTGCAGGTGAGTCTCTGAGCCTCCTGATGCACCCTCATCATTCCTCAGGGTTGCAGCTTGGTGAGCAACCCGGGGCTAAGGTTTTACTTGGAAAGAGAGAAAATATATGGATATTTTGCAAGTCCATGGGATTCGTAGGAGGCGTAAGTAGTCTTCATAAAGGAGGAAGCAGAAAGGTTGGCTCGCCCATGAGAAGATCGCTTGGAACTTAGGTAGAAACAGCTCCCCTGCACCAGTAAGAGCCTCCGTGCATCCGCTGTCTGTGTAACACACGTGTTTGGAGCGCTGCTTCGGGGTGGGGGAAGGAAAGGGGGAGCTAGCGTGGACGCCACGGGCCCTCGGCCTGCTGTCCAGCCTCAGGCAGCACTGGCGCGGGCAGCACACGGGGTACAGGCCTCGTCATCCACCCCTCCAGCCCGCACCCCCGCTGTCCCAGGCCATTTCACCCGAGGATGTGGGGGTCAGGAAACGAGGGGCTCGCCCCAGCACCGGGTCCCACACGCTGGGCCCCACGCGCTGATCAGCTGAGATGACTCGATTGCAGTAACGCTCACAGATTCAGTTCGCACCGAAGAGGGTGCTGAGGCCCGAGAACTTACCGACACTGAGAAAGAATGTCCCTCGTGCGGAGGCGTTTCTCCGACCAGTTGAAGGGTTTCCGCGAATGGAACTCGGGGACGTGAAGATGCACAGGCTGAAGTGGGAGACCCTGTGCCCAGTGCACATTGGAGCAGGACCCTCTGGGTTTACGAGCAAGTGGGTTCGTGTCCAGATCCTCGCACATGTGTCAGCCTGATCGTTTCCAGAACGTTAGACTCATTAGCACCAAAGCCCACGACCACGGTCTACAGAAGCGGCCTCTGTCACCGCAGATGGGAGGGATGTTCCTCTGGCCGGCATCTCCCAGGTGTCACTCACCCTGAACGTTAGGGACAGGCTCTCAGCGTTGCTCTTTTCACATTAGACCTGGCCGTAAGCGCTGTGTCATTTCCTAACGGCCAGTGCTCCCCCCTGAGATCGATGGCCCCCTTTGTAAGATATTAACATCGGAAACCATCGCTTTCTCTCCCGTCTCCCCCCTGCAGCTCCACGGTGCCATGTACGGCAGCGGGATCTACCTAAGTCCTATGTCAAGCATATCATTTGGTTACTCAGGTGAGCTTGTATTGCACATCTAACCTCGACATGGGCTAGGTTCTCATTTCCTCATCGCTGTATATGCCAGGCACGATTTCCTAACAAGTGGCTGAAGCTTATTTGACATATTTGTGTTACTTTTTTTAAATCAATGTCAGAAGCAAAAGAAAGTGCGCATTTCAAGATGAATGTATAATAATCCCCTTAAGGTCCAAGAAGCTATATGTATTCTGTCAATTTCAATTTTGGATCAGTAGTTTCTATATGTATTCTGTCCACAATTAAATACATATCACTCCACGATCCCTGAATATAAGTCCATAACATGCCAACTTCTTTGGATTATTATATATCCCGTAGAGAAGTTTTAAACAGTATGGAAATTGTAGGGTTAGAAAAAACGCCCTTAAAATCATCCTACTCATTGGCAACTTGTTGGTAATATTTTGATGAAATTGTGGGGAAAAACTGTCTTAGCAGCAATCGAAAGCACAAGCTGAGAGGAGTGCGGTCAGTTCAGATACAGAAGGCAGGGTCACCAAGTTGTTAGCAATGACTCCCCTCACGTGGTGGAATTCGGGGTAATTTCTTCTTTTTCTTTTAATTTGTTTTGGAATATGTTTAAATGATCATGTCATTTTCAAAAACAGCATTTTGTTCTGTTTAAATATAAAGTCATTAGTAACAAAGGAAATTTTCTCCTCCTGTTCTACAACCTGTGTTTGATATGTTTCCTGTCTTACATTCATATACCTGCACATATAGTTGGTTTTGCCTCTGTGTTCGTGTGTGTGTTCGTGTGTGTGTGTGTGTGTGTACGTGATTACATAAACCCGCCCCAGGAGTGCATTCTGTGTGTGTGTGTGTGTGTGTGTACATGATTACATTAACCCGCCCCAGGAGTGCATTCTCTTTACGTGATTACATTAACCGCCCCAGGAGTGCATTCTGGGTGTGTGTGTGTGTGTGTGAGTGTGTTTACATGATTACGTTAACCCGCCCAGGGGTGCATTCTGGGTGTGTGTGTGTGTGTGTGAGTGTGAGTGTGTGTGTGTGTGTGTTTACATGATTACGTTAACCCGCCCAGGGGTGCATTCTGGGTGCCTGGGTGGTAAGATCTCCTGGTAGGAAGGGTATTTGGAGGGGCTGGTAACCAGGTGAGCGTAGGCCAGGCCTCCGGTCTCATTCCTTTGCCCTGGTTCGGGCTTTTTCGGTGACAGCAGGTTGTGCTCAGTGATTTGCCCTTACCTGGGGCGGAGCACGTGTCCTAGGAGCACCAGGTGGACCCTGTCCGCCTTTCCTGGCGCAGCCTCGGCAGCCGGGTGACGTCACTTCCTGCCTGTGCTGTTGGTCAGAGCATCACGAGCCCTCTGTGTTCCAGGTTGGGGACTAGGCTCCATCTCCCGAGGAAAGGGAGGCAGGGCCACGTGGCAGGAAGGCACAGGGCTGAGAAATACTGTTGCAGCAATTTGGAAGTACAATGCGCCAAAATAACACTAGGAAAATCAGTAATATTAGGAAGAATGAGGTAGCATGGGCAATGCAGTAACCTAGTTCAACGGAGGAAATAATTAAAACCAGCAGAAACCCGACTCTACATCTTATTAAAGCAGGACACAATAAAACTAACGTGAGACACTTTACATAAGACAGCCTCATTATAGACAAGAAAAACACAGCAAACCACCGAAGACTGATTTTCTGCTTCTCAAGCTGGTGCGTAGGCCCCTTCGATGGGCCCAGAGACAGGACTGTGGGGGTACAGATGGATGTAAAATCCAGGAGAGTGTTCATTGTCTGTGTAGGGGGTCCAGAGCTGTCAGCAAATTCCTGGTGTCTTTGATCAGGAAAAATGCCAGGAACATGGCAGTGAGATGAAGGGGCTTCCTCGCTGGTCTGGGGGCCGGGCGTCTGGGGCAGAGAGAGACAGGCTCCTGGAGAGGTGCAGCTGCCCCGGTGGGAGTTGGTCCACGGCTTTCCCTCCTCCTGAAGCTTCTGAAACAGCAGCCACCAGCCGCGACCACGCATCCTCTCCCAGAGCAGCGGATGAGCGTTTTCAGAGGCGCTCTAGCTGCCGTCGACCGCGTCGCACACAGACGGGCTCCCACTGCGGTTATGTCTCAAGTGTTTCACAGTAAACAGTCAAAGCTAAGGCTTTGAGTTTGTAGACAAAAGGACTTACATAGTTCTTTATTAGGAGAAGTAGTACATTCTTCATGGGATGGGACATATATAGTATTATATGTATATGTATGTATGTATATATATATTTATACTGTAAATATATGTATTTTTTCCTTGGGTCGCCTTTTCCTTTTTAAATATATTTTTATTGATTTCAGAGAGGAAGGGAGAGGGATAGAGAGAGATAGAAACATCAATGATGGGAGAGAATCATTGATTGGCTGCCTCCTGCACACCCCCAACTGGGGATCGAGCCTGCAACCCAGGCATGTGCCCTTGACCAGAATCGAACCTGGGACCCTTTGGTCCACAGCCCGATGCTCTATCCACTGAGCAACACCAGCCAGGGCTATAACAATTTTTCATATTGTTCGTGTTTCCAACCCCTTACCGTCTCCTTCTGCGAACCAGATGGTAAGAATGAAAGAGCAGGTCTAAAAGCCCTTTAAGCCGAATTTTAAGGATTTTCTTACTGTCTCCAATGTATGTGAGAGAATTTCCCGCTCCTGGTCCAGTGCGAAGAAAAACGCACGCCTGTCTGCTCCCTACCTCCACCCGGGCCTCTGAACCCCGACCCTCCACCCCGGGTACCGAGGACACAGCCACTGTCCCTGCCAGTGGCCTCAGGCGACCCAGCCTTCGCTGCAGCGGAACTTTGCCGTGTGCACAGAGTGCGTCTGAGCCGTGTCGTGCAGCTTTGCTCCTACATGATTGTCTTGCTGATGTTTTCAGGGATGAACAAGAAGCAGAAGGTGTCAGCCAAGGATGAGCCGGCATCCAGCAGTAAAAGCAGCAATGCATCACAGGTGTCTAGCACCCTGCGTGGCCGCGCCCGATGAGTGTCCCCCCCCCTCCCACCCCCCCGTTAGCCGGCAGGGTTCCCAGAAATGCTTGGGCTCTCTAAGTCTGCAGAATTATTTTAAGTGGTCATTACTCACAAGGGAACGAAACTCACCCTGAAATGTAATAACCCAAATGCCTTTATTCAATAAATACTCAGCAAGTCTGTATCGAGCTCCTCCGGCGATGCTGGAGGCTCCCCAAGGCATTAGGCTACCGTGAGGATTAAAATAGACACATGCTCTCCGAGCCTCCGTTCTGCTGAGCGGGGAGAAGTAAACGCTATACATTGAGGTGGAGAGCCTGTGGACGGTAAATACTGCAGAGGAAGCTGGGAAGGGGCTGTTGAGTGTGGTGGTGTGGGAGATGGAGTGAGGATGAGTGGCAGGCAGTGGTCGGGGGGATTTGACTAAAGGTCCGAG
>NW_006289398.1:4566810-4574366 GCF_000327345.1 Myotis davidii
GGGGGGGGGGCGCATGCTTTCGGTTGTGGGAGGAAACCTCCAGGCAGAGAGCAGAGCAAGTACAGATTCTTGTTTCTTTTATTTAAAATTTTACTAGAGGCCTGGTGCATGGATTTGTGCACCAGTGGGGTCCCTCAGCCTGGCCTGTGCCCTCTCACAATCTGGGACCCCTCAGGGGATGATGAAAAGCCAGTTTCGGCCTGATCCCTGCAGGCCAGGCCGAGGCACCTCACCGGTGCATGAATCTGTGCGCCAGGCCTCTAGTATGCAAATAAGATCTTTGGTTAATCTCTTTCCGCCCTCTCCCTTCCTCCCTCCCCTCTGAGATTCATCAGTCTGTTCCATTTTCCATGCCTGTGCATTGAGTGTCTGCCCCCTGGTGGTCATTGAGCATCATAGCTACTGGCCAGTCATTTAGGCTTTTATATATATAGATAGATTGATTTCAGAGAGGAAGGAAGAGGGAGAGAGATAGAAACATCAATGACAAGCAGGAATCATTGACTGGCTGCCTCCTGTATGCCCGCACTGGGGATCAAGCCCTCAATCTGAGCATGTGCCCTGACTGGGAATTGAACCCATGACCTTCTGGTTCATAGGTTGACACTCAACCACTGAGCCATGCCGCTCAGGCCAAATCCCTTGTTTTTCAAAGAAAACAAGCATTCTGGACAAATTGAAATCCATCGGGTGAATAATGTGACCTTAATTTTTTTTAAAAAAAGTATAGCTAATGTAATGTCTAAAAACAAAACCCCTGATCTTCCACATGAGGCAAATCTGACACCCCTGTGGCTGAGTGAAGTTATAAGCATGGGTTTTGCATAGTTAGGTGACTGGGAAAAACTGAGTGTAATGTTTGAGAGGCTCCTGCTACTTTAATTTTATGCCCCAGGGAGTAGAGATTCCAGGCTTCCAGTGGAAACAAGTTTGAATGCTCTGCTGTGAGGCTGTTGAAGTATAATTTAGCATTTCTTGTTCACTTACTTGGAGAGTGCTTTAATAGTCACTATGTACCACACTTAATGATATAGCAAATATAGCAGCCCTTAGGAAGAGCACTAGGACATTGCTGCTCGTCTAGAGAGGCCTTTTGGGAGCTTTCTTAGTGACTGTTGTTTTTTAATTAATCACCGAGTTTAGTGACTGCCCCATTTTCGCTCTAATTTTTAATTTCTCTTGGAATTTAGTCACAGAAAAAAGGACAGCAATCCCAGTTCCTGCAAAGCCGTAACCTAAAATGCATAGCCTTATGTGAAGGTAAGTTGTGGTTCTTGCAAGCCACGTAGCAGTCACTCTGTCATATCTGCATTTAGGAATGGGAATGTATTAACCCTTTTCGGTCCAACCTCGAGGCTGACTCAACAGACCAGGCGCTAGGGGCAGGACCAATGTCGAGCAATAAGAACATTAAAAAGCTCAACATTCAATCCCATCAATTAATTTGGACCAGACTGTTTGAATTCCAAAAATAACATTGGACCACAAAGGGTTAACGGAATGCTCGTAGCTGAGTAGCGAAAGCATTATTCCTGGGGGCGTCTCTAAGGGCACAGAGGGAACACGGCTACCATAGAGGTCGGAAGTATCAGAGCGAAGGGGCAGGGTTGGCAGAATTCGGACGGTGCTGCATTATTCCCGGCGGGCACCGCAGCACGGCCGCTACAGCTGCCTGACCCGATCGCTGATCCCTGTGTGAAGGTGCCGCCTTCTCCGTTAGTTGGCTTTGAATGTGTGACATGATGAACAACTGTGAAGACAGACTGAGCACTGAGGAGACAGTCCGCTAGGCCTTTCTGTTCCTGTACTGCACTTGTCTTTCTGTTCTGAACTTGGGACAGAGAAGTGACTGCAGGCAGTTTGCATGACCATCTACTTTTCTCTGTTCTTGATGGAAAAGCTGACGGGGGGTGAGAGCTCACTCTTGTGTTGACGGTTCTGGCTGCCGGGAGCTGTTTGGTAGGTTCGGGCCATTTGCTGGTTCTCTGGGACCCTGGCCGCTGCCTGCACAGTCCAGGCAGCCAGGCCCCGCGTCCTGCAGATGGCGCACCAGCCAGCGCCCACCTGCTGCCACCCAACGCCTGGTAGTGCGGAGTGGCCTCTCAGTTCTTGTTTACATTTCTCCATCACGAACGATGTTAACCGTCTTTCATGGGTTAATTGTGCACGTACTTTTGCGTTGGGGTTCCTAAGGGGAGGGATGTGGTAACTTCGAATAAAATCCTTCTTTAACGTGACTTTTTGCCGACAGTGATCACCTCGCCGGACCTGCACAGACACGGGGAGATCTGGGTCGTCCCGAACACCGAGCACGTCTGCACCCGGTTCTTCTTCGTGTAAGTGTCACGGCGCCCACCTGGGCCACCGTCCTCTGTCGGGGAGGTCGCGGTGACTGCTTCTGCCGCCAGTGTGTAACACACGCCATCTCTGTCAACTGCGTTATTCTATTTTAATAAGCTCTAAGAAAACAGTGATGTTTAAATGCTGTTAACCTGGGAGAATTGAAGAAAAATATCTTTTTAGCCATCTATTTGTGTTTATGTATGTGCACATATGTGTACATGTGTGTATGTATATGTGGCTATATGTATACATATACACAGATGTCATGTGTAGATATAGACAGGCACATACACAGACATATGCATTCTTTATTTCTATGTACTTACAAATATGAGGGCGTGGAATGAAAACTATAAACAGCTGGCTTACATCCCACAGAATGCAGGTGGCCGCCTGGGCACAGTGTTGTAGTCTTTCCTAAGAGCTGAGCTGGAGTAGAGCAGCGTTCCTGTTCACCCCGAGTGAACATGAGCGAGGTGGAGCTGCTGATTGTCCCCCCGACACACACGGTCTCCTCGTCCCCGTCCGTCCGGCGAGGGCTCGGGGCGGGAGAGCATCCCTGGTGGACGTGTCTGTGGTCGCTGAGAAGGAAGCTGGGAGAGGCACTGGCTTGTTCCTCCGGAGCCGGGTCCGAGTGGCTGCACCGAGACGGCGTCAGGAGAGCGCAGCCCTGTGCCCGGCCTGCCGTCCGCGGCCCGTCGGCGGGCTGGCACCGGGTGGCACGGCTCCCGCTCTCCTGCAAATGATGTTGCTACTTGGGACCCTCCCGTTGTCCTGTGCAGGAACACTGAATGCTAGTGAGTGGGTGCCATGAGCAGAGACCCATGTTGTCTCCATGTTAATGGAGAGGGTGGACACATCGGGTTCCTCACGGGGACTTGGCGAGAGCGGGCCGTCCGTCCGTCCACAGTGGGTGTCCTCCTGTTGCTGGTGGAAAACTGCTGTCGCTTCTGGGTTCCAGACTTAGGGAGACGGACGACTGACCTGTGCCCCCTGAGGCTTGTGACAGCTGCGACACCAGGTCTATAATAGAGGTTCAAAAGTCTCTGTCCACGAGATTTCCTCTCGTTCCCCAGGGAGTTCCCGGCAGCTACGTTCCATCTGTCCCCTTATTTTCTCTCTCCTGGCTTTTGAAGCAAATTGGTTGATTCTCCAATTAAAATGTTCATAATCTTTTTAGACGCCTGGGAACATTTGCCATTTCTGTTTCCTCTTAGATGCTTTCATTTTCCTTCTTCACAAAACCCCAGTCAGAGTCTCACTTCCCTGTGGAGATCTTGCTCTGTTTCTTTTTAAAACGGTGTTGCTTTCTGGACTTGAACTTCCCATGAGCAACCCAGTATTTGTCTGCAGTGATAAGGAGTAGCCACCCAGGGCTGTGTCTGCCTGGAGGCCGGTGCCCCGGTGCCACCATAACCGTGTGTCTGGCTCTGCCAGTCCACCAAGGCGGGGTCGCCGTTTGCCCTTGAGTGTTCGGTCTGCTTCAGAGTTTAAGGCACTGACTGCTTTGGGCCAGTTTCACTCTCGAGCTGTTGGGCTACCTTCATGCTTCACTGACAGTGGGAAAGTGGGCATTTTTCTTAATACTTTCCATCTCAGCCTCGCTCTTCTCTCCGCTCTCCCTCCCCCTGGGCTCTGTGGGGGTGGACAGTGCAGCACAGGGAATACCGTCCATCTATCGGGATCACTGTGTATGGGCCAGGCAGGTACTGGAAATAGCCGGGGCGGGGGGCGGAGGGACGGACTTTGTAAAGTACATGACTGTCTGAAACCAATAGAAAATAATATTGAATGTCAACTGAAAAGTAAAATTAAAAATACAAACAAAATGAGCAATATCACCTCCTGCAGACTGGAGCCTATAAGATAAAATCTCCTGAATTCATCCCCGAGGCGGCCACAGGCAGCCGGTGTCAGGTGTCAGTACCTGTCAGTAGAGGTGAGGGTTAGACAAGCGACTGCAGTGGATGGTGGGAAAAGGGAACAGGTTTATATGACAGACAAATCTTAACCAAAGGCCAGCTTTCATCTAGAGCAGTGGTTCTCAACCTTCCTAATGCCGCGACCCTTTAATACATTTCCTCATGTTGTGTTGACCCCCAACGATAAAATTATTTCCATTGCTACTTCATAACTAATTTTGCTACTGTTATGAATCGTCATGTAAATATCTAATATGCAGGATGTATTTTCATTGTTACAAATTGAACATAATTAAAGCATAGTGATTAATCACAAAAACAATATGCAATTATATATGTTTTCCAATGGTCTTAGGCGACCCCTGTGAAAGGGTCGTTTGACCCCCAAATCGCGACCCACAGGTTGAGAACCACTGCTCTAGAGGAAGTGCAGATGGTCGTATGAATACTCGATACCTTTTTCTTTTTTTTCTTTTCTTTTTTTTTTTAAATATATTCCATTGACTTTCCACAGAGGGGAAGGGAGAGAGATAGAGAGTTAGAAACATCGATGAGAGAGAAACATCGATCAGCTGCCTCCTGCACATTGCCCACTGGGGATGTGCCGGCAACCCAGGTACATGCCCTTGACCGGAATCGAACCTGGGACCTTTCAGTCCACAGGCTGACGCTTTATCCACTGAGCCAAACCGGTTTTGGCACTCGGTACCTTTTTCAAATGGCGTCCAAAGCAGGGAGGACGCAGTAGGTGTGCTGACTACCCAAAGCACCATGGAGCTAGGACAGACGTGTGCATATTAGGGAATTCACAGTAGAGACGCAAGTGGGCTGGTATTTGACATCAGGAAGCCATCAAGGACCAGAGCATCCTGGTCGGCGTGGCTCAGTGGTTGCTCGTGGGCCTATGAACCAGGAGGTCACGGTTTGATTCCCACTCAGGGCACATGCCCAGGTTGCAGGCTCGATCCCTAGTAGGGGGCAGGCACGAGGCAGCCCATCGGTGTTGGCATTTCCCTCCCATGGATGTTTCTATCTCTTTAAAAAAAAACTTTCCCTTGAAGTCAGTGCCTTAGTGCCACCAGTCATCACATGTCTGAGCTTTCCCTTCCTTTCCTCTCTCTCTCTAAAAACCAGTAAAAACATATTAAAAAGAAAGAGGAAGAACCAAAACAGTTCTCAGACCTTCCCCTGTTCCCACTTCGCTCACAGACCGTGTCTTCCTGGTGTCTGGTTTGTTCCCTTTCCGTCATTCTCCGCTGTCTTCCATAGTCTGAGTCCTGGCGGCGCTGGCCAGGCTGGCTTGGTCAGACCGCACTGTCTCCAGTGGGCAGGTCGCCTCCCCGGCCTGGGCTCAGATTTCTGGGTGCTTAGCTGACCTGCAGCCCAGTGGGGAGCCAGGATTTATTCAGAAACCAGGATGACAGACTTTCTGCCCAGTAGAATATGCATCTTTACCTACTCTTCCACAGAGCACCTGATGAGATTTCCACACCTCTAAGGCATCTCCCTTTACACATTCTCTGGTTCTTCACAGGGAACGTACTGCTTGATCTGAGGAAGTATTTATAGCTGGCTATATGCCACATATGCCATTCTTTTCCTTGCAGTCATATTTCAGCATGGAGGGTCCTGTATTTACATATATATATGTATATATATTCCTACATATATGTGTGTGCACACACTTGTGTGGTCACAATTAGCAGTGTTGGCGGGCACCCTTGAGTCAGTGCTGGGGAGTTTGAACCCGACACCGATGGCTGCCCTGGGTGCTGGAGCCGTGGGTTAGGGGGGCCCCGAGTTCCCATTGCTGGGTCATCTGCTCCATTTCCCTGTGTTGTGCTGTTTCGGGGGGATTTGTGTGTGGCGAGGGAAAGACATGAATCTCTGAGGCCGGGCCTACCTGGTTATCTGTTGGGAAGCACTGAGCGCTTCTCTACAGCTTCCGTCTTGAAGTCATTCCCATGAAGTAAAATTAATGCATTGCCTATTCTGCTCTGAATATTATCATGGAAGTTTAGAAAGTCATTCTTGGGAAATTGTTATTGCCCCAGTAAGTTTATGTGCGGAGATGAATGATCATCTAGGATGTCGTTATGTCTTTCTAAAGGCCTCGGTAATTGCTGTCTTTCAGCCGGCATTGTCACTGCGGTGGCTTGGCTAAGCTTAGCGCGCACACACACACACACACACACACACACACACATGCGTTCTTACGGGAAGGGGCACATAAATGAGAATCTGTTATCTCAGACCCATGCACCCACCGGTGATAAGACGAAATGCTTCACTGGTCACCGCGGAGGAGTAATTAGAGGGGGGCTTGGAGCGCACGGCCGCAATGGGGCGGTTTCTTAGGGCCCCTGGTGAGGAAGTGAGCGAAGCAGGAGAAGCCAGGGTCTGAGGAGCATGAACTTGACCCGGGCTTCATGAACCGCTGTGGGGATGTCTGCACAGAGAGCTCCCTGCAGCTCAGGCAGGCTTTTGGGGGGATTGCAGTTAAAACGTCACAGGAAGGAAGGGGCGAGGGCGAGGCATCATCGGGTGTGGAGTAGCACAAGCTCCTCTGTGGTTCCCGGTGCACAGGCATCATTCGAATACAGCTGAGAACTCACTGTCTCTCGCTGTTGCAAACCCTGGGCTGTCTTCTCGGTAGCAAACAGCCTTTCTCAGCTGTTGGAAATGCTTTCTGAATTTCCTGGAACGTTTCCCCTTTGTTCACGTTTCATGTTTCTGCTTGTGCCTTAGCTATGAAGATGGCCAAGTGGGAGATGCAAATATTAACACGCAAGAAGGAGGCATCCACAAGGAGATCCTTCGCGTAATCGGTAACCAGACCGCGACCGGTTGAAGGACCACCATCTCGTTAACGGGGTCTTGAAAGCCTTCCTCGGGTTCAAAGCTGGATTTTGAACTGAAGAAGATGATGAAATAATTTATTGTTATTATAAACAAAATTAATCCTTTGAATACTGATTTTTTTCTTAGTATTTCTAAGTATCTCATTAAATACCTAAAACGGTATGAAATTTATCAATTGTAGGGTTATGGAATCTAGGAATAAACTTAACAACAGCACTTAAACTGAAGTTTGGGTTGCTCACACAATAAACAGATTGAAAAAGCAGTTTTGTGCTGATATTTTTATATTAAACTCTTTAATTGGAAGTTTGGTATTATATACCAACACGTTAGGTTACCAAAATCACATTGAGAACGTTTTATAATGATGTCTAAATCTCTAAGATACTTTGCAATAAGTAAAATGTTCGCACATTCTGACGTGCTATA
>NW_006289398.1:4574400-4585405 GCF_000327345.1 Myotis davidii
TATATATACTGTATGAACATTCAACTATTTTGAGGAGGGATGTTTCCTATTCTCCTGTTATTTTCCTTATACGAAAGCAATTAGTCTTAGATGCAATGCTTTGCCCAAAAGTTTGTAATATACATATCTATAGATCATGCATCAGAATGTGTGACTGTGCACATGTGTGTGTATATATGCACATGTGTATTGTGACAACAGGTTATGTAGCTCCACAATTCTCCCATTCAGTGACAATAAATAATATTCCATAAGCAGTAAATCCGGACAGAAACCAAGGTATGAGCCAAATTTACCATTGTTCATTCACTGACAGTATTTGCTAACAATTTCTCTATTTGTTTAAAGAATGTTTTCTTCGGTTAAAATTCAGCTCATTAATAATATTATGTAAAAGTCTTAATTTGGAAACATAGACACCCCTGGTGGACTAAATCTACATTGAAATGATCACATGTATTCAACAAAAGGTCTCAGAATTATAACAGACAGTCCTATTTTTTATTTCCTACAATGGAACATTTTTAAAATTTATTTAGACCACACCAGCATTTTTGTATTTTTTCATCTAATACCTTTGCATATTTTTTTTCATATTGAGAAAGAAGATAAACTTTGAAGTTTCTTTTATATTAAAAGGACACAAAATAAGCTTATAGGGAACAATAACACCAGCGCCCATCTTCCTGCCACTGGTCACGTGACCACCAACAGCATGTCTGGTTTCTTTGGGCCCTAACGTTTTTCTCAGTCATTACAGGTTGTTGTTGCCAGTGTTGCATTTTCCCGTGTGATGTCTTGGGAATAGGCCATTCATGAGAGCAGTTTAATTACCGTGTCTTCCACTCTGTTCAAACCCTGAATCAAGGCTCATATCTGATTCTAATTTACTTAGAAAAAAAAAAAAAGCACGTATAGTCATTTGCAAGTATAATGTTACAACTTCTGTGTTTGTCTCCTCTGGCATAGAAGGTGAGAAAGAAGAGGCCCTCCATATTGTTAAGGGGTGCTGCTGAGGAAGTCTGTACGGCTCTTCTGTTTTCTTATATTGTAACTAACTGATTTCTACAAAAAGAGACTTGAAGTGGCTGGGCTATTAATCCTTGTGACACCATCCACTTAAGACCTTGATCTGTGTTGAACCCAAAGTGAGCCTGTTGGCATTTAAGGGCCCAGGGGCGGCATCTTGTTTAGTCCTGTGAGCAGATGATGGAGGACTTAGGTAGGGCTGGAGGAATCCTTGCTTAAGTCTCCCAAGTCCTTTGGACTGTGTTTTAAAAAACATTTTTAAGCAACAAGATTATTTTTTTTCCAAATTATTTTTATGGGACATTTTCTATCTGACATAACTATGAAGGTGTAATGGCAGGATCTGGAAATTGAGGTCCTGGAGCCCCACTGTTTGGCCACTGGGACCATGGAGGCACCTCCCAAAACTCTACAGAGCCTCCACGCATGACTGAAGCCACTGACCTAACCCAGTAAGGGCTTACTGAACACCTGAGTGACCTGGAAGGTGTGTAGTGTTAGGATCTGACCTGCAAGCGTAGCTTCAAAGACTGTGGGAGGGGAGGAAAAGCTAGCATCATACACACTTCTGCCAACTGAAGAATGAAAGTAGGTTCACCTCTCAGTGCAAGGAAAATGTTTGATCCTTTTAATGCTTAACGTTATCTTAGACAATAGGCACCTTTTATGATGATAACGTATGCTGCAGGATCCTGATGCTTACCTTGATTTCTAAAGAATCTAATTTTAAGAAATACCACGAGTACATGAATACCATGCTTCCAAAATCCAAGCAGGTCACTAAAATATAGAAGTTTAAACATTATTGTTATCTTGCCTTGATTCAGTCACCCCATTAAGATACTATCGACTTATTTGATGATTCCAAACATGATATTGTATTGTATTTTTATGATTATTGGAAGTCTGTTCACTGCTGCTTTGTAATAGTTTATTAATTGTGTAGCCATTACTACTTAATATGAATCCACTGGGCAAAGGTAGTCATTTATTTTCATTCTTGCAGTAGGGGAAGAGGAACCTCATTTATTCTACTTTTTTTCTGCCATTACTGATTTTGTAAGCATTTCAGTATGAATAATTTGTCCTCTTTTATCACTCAGTGTATTAAAAAAGAAAGTAATTGAACATTGGGGAAGAGAAAAAGCAATAATACATTATTACTATAGGACACACTATGGTAAGGTACTGTAGTGGTGCCTTAGACTGTGTTATGTTGAAATGGTTTGTATGTTTGTTGCTCAGCAAATCTCAAATGTTGGCCTTGAAGGTGGTTTTTAAATTTAAAATGTTGAATATGAGTACAAAATTTCAATATAAGATAGTAAGCTTAAGGGCTTACCATCAAATGCTATGTGATGAAAGAAACCAACCCAAACTGTTGTCAATGCTCTGAATATTTCTCATGGAAGAGTTTAGAGAAGGAATCCTCCGTTGTGCTCCCCTTTGCTGAAAAGACAGGAAACCTTTCCCACGCAAGTCTATTGTCGTTGAAAGAAGTTTCGCAGTACTTGATGCCACGATGCCACCACTTGATCAGGGCGTGAGGTTTTGGAAAGGTTTAAGGCAAAAAGCTGTCATCGTTGTTAAGTCTGGGTGATTTCATCCGGCAGTGATTTGATGTCTGACAGGTCACTCAACTGAGGAATGTCTACCGTCCATATGGATGGGTTTCATGGTGGCACCTGAAGCACATTTTAAAAATATTATGATGTTACTCTATTGTCTCGCTGAACTCTTCATCATAACACTACCTCAAGACAAATGACAGTCTGTTTGTCAAGGTAAATTGGGTCTCCAGGGTAAGAAAGAAAAGGAGTCTTACAAATAGAAGTCATCAAACTATTCAATAGTCAAGAGACTATATTGGCCATAGATAGTGTCGATGGCCCCTTGACAACACAGTAATACAGATATTTCAGTCACTGGGGATGAATGACGTAGTTAACACCCAATGGGTTATGAGAAGGGATTTAAAGCTGCAACAATTGAAAATAGTTCTCTTTAAGATTGGTTTTCTACATGGACCACTTTTATGTCCATTCATCCAAAGCCACAGATTTGCCCACCCTAAAGAGTGAAAGGGTTAAAACACCCAATTCCTATGCCAGAATGGCAGACGGAATATTCGAGTATTTTTGGCATTGAATGCCTGCTAAATTTTTGTTCATTATATATCAATTTGATGTACGTTGTTACCCAGTTAATTTTTCTTGGGGATTTTGTAAACACCATGGTATATTAGGATACATTTTTGCAGGTCAAAAGAGTTCAAGTAGTTTTTAGACAAAACATATCCACGAGTGTGAAGAAGCTGTGTTGAAGAATAGTTCCCATTACACATTTACCAGCGGGTCAGTAAAAAATAGTGCTTATTTACATAGTCCACATAATTTAATGTTCTAAAAATAATTTCTCCAATCTGCCCAACACTTAATGTATCACTTGAGATTTTAAAATATGCAGCCACTCCTTTCTGTAAACACGAAGATATGCCTGTGTTTCTTTAACTATATAGCCTTTCTTTACAATAAATTTCTTGACTTTTGTGCACAAAATAGTATTGCAACCTGCTCTGTAGCCTTTGGTGCCTTAGAGTTATTATAAATATTTAACAATATGTACATACTGTAAATACTGCCAAGAGATCCTAAGGCCAAATATTTTCTCTATTCACTTTTTATTGCACTTGCTTTCTATTGCTACGTAAGCCTCTTTTATCCAGCTTTGTAATAGTCCTAACATTGTAGCCAATGTAAATGTTTACTTTCAATAAATCTGAATTTGTTCAACACGCACGGTATATGTGGGCAGTACTTTGAAAACCCTCTCAGGCTCGGTTAGGTCCTCCTCAGGATGAATCTTGCTTCTGGGGACCAGATACATGACGTTCCGGACAAACTCTAACAATGAGGTTGCCCCGTTTGCTTATAAAAATACCTTTAAAATCAGAGGGAGTAAAAGAAAAATACCTTTTTTGCCAGTTTTCTCCAAATAGTTGCTATAGATTTATTGATCGCGTGAGTACCATTTTAATTTCAGATTATGCCAAGAAACACAGGATTGAAAAGAAAGATTTTTGTATTGTGTCAGCGCTCTCACAAACGCCTTGGCAGAATATCTAAAGGAGCTTTTCAAAGGAGCCTCCTGAATTTTCTAAGCGTTTCTGACTTGGTTAGTAATTGGGGAATGATTTTTAATGCAGCTCACTAACTGAATAAGACATTGGTCCATAACTAAATATAGCTCTCTGAACACATACATAGTGAATGCTTATGGGGAGCTAAGTTTATTGTCATAAATAAAGTAATTTTTTACTTCTGTTACATTTCCAGCGAGGAAACCAGAGGTAGCAAATGCCTGTTTGTGAGACTTGATTTCAGTTATTCCAGAAATGCTTGTTAAAGGTCTAGTTAGTCTAGGGCAGTGGTTCTCAACCTGTGGGTCGCGACCGTTCTGGGGGTCGAACAACCCTTTCACAGGGGTCGCCTAAGACCATCAGAAAACACATATATGATCACATACTGTTTTTGTGATTAATCACTATGCTTTAATTATGTTCAATTTGTAACCATGAAAATACATCCTGCATATCAGATATTTGCATTATGATTCATAACAGTAGCAAAATTACAGTTATGAAGTAGCAACGGAAAAAATTTTATGGTTGGGGGTCACCACAACATGAGGAACTGTATTAAAGGGTCGCGGCATCAGGAAGGTTGAGAACCACTGGTCTAGGGACTCTATTCCTTACATAGAGATGATTCATCTTTTTCCTTGGCCTTGAGGAGCTTTCCATCTACTTGGGAAAAGAAAACAAAGGCATTTCTATTGACACCGCTTTGCATAATCCTTCGGCAACAAAGTTCCAACAATTCACTTGTCCATCTGCCTTCGCCCTGTACGTAATGTCTGTAGTTTTTTGAAGTTTTAGTTTTTGATTTCTCGACCAAATTTTTTATGACAGCTTTTTGACTTCATGTTACTCCTGGGACACGGCTCCGTTCCTCCTCAGAGGAACCTGCTGGCGGGAGCGTGGGCCCAGGCCCAGGTTAACCCAAAGCCGCAGAGGCTGGTTTTGTGGGAAGCCCACGTCCAGAACCCCCGAGAATTGGTTGACTATTCATTTGGCCTCTGTGTCTGCTCTCCAATTCCAGGTCCCTCTGTTTAATTATCTCAAATAGTAGTGACCTGCAACTTCATGCAAGAAGAATGGAAATTTGAAAGGTGCCAAATACGTAGTTTAAGAATGATGTCTTCTTGAATTTCAGGTAAGATAAAATCTTGATTAGATAGGATTTGCTTTATGGAGCAGTTTAAAATTTAGAAAGTACTTTCTGTAGATTGTCTCATTTTCCCGACAAAATGACTCTGTGGAATGTGTTAGCAGATATCTTTGTCTCTTACAGGTGAGAAGTTAAGTGGCTTGCTAGGAGGTCAAGGTCACTAGGGTCAGGGTCTCTGAGTCTCGTCTCTGTCCTGTCGGATGAACCATGTTTATTATCTCTGACATCCCAGCTTGGCAGCGCACACAGTAAATACAGGAGTGACAGCAGGCTGGGTGGGGGAGCCAATGGAGAGACAGGTCTGATGGCGCCGAAGGCTCCGCCGGGGGATTGGGTAGCTGCCACTGCCAGGCTGGCCTGGGTTTCCTTTAGGGCCTGCAAGGTGCTGAGCCTGCCTTACTGTGCCTGGCGATGGGGCTGTCCGCCTGCGGTGAGGGATGTGGCAGTGGGGCTGGGAGCGTGCTGGCCGCTGTGTTCAGGAGGATCTCCAAGACTGGCAGGAGCGAGAAATGGTAGAGACTGGTGTTTGTCATCCTGAGGAGGATACGCAGGACTGGATGGGGACCCGAGGAAAAGGAGTGGGTGGAAGAGACAAGGTTTAGGACGAAGCGGTGAATGAGGAAGCAGACCCAGTGTGTATGAGAGGAGCAGCGTGGCACATTGAGAGTACCTTCCCTCTGGGCTTTTTCTCGGAGATCAATCAAGATTCTTCTATTCCTTTTAGTATGCAGGGGCGAGAGGACTGACAGAAGGCAGTGGCCGGCAACACTATCTCTACTGCAAGATGCAGACATAGAAAAGGCTGGTTGACTTGCCTGCTCCTCCAAGCCACCAGACACAGGTGACTTCTGGTACCTGATAAATGTTTGGTGCTTGGTAGACACACAAATAAGTAAGCCATGAATGTCTAGCTGATGAAGGTGGTCTTGAAATAAAGTGACAATCAATCTAAACAAGTGTCCAGCAGAGGGTATATAACAAGCCAAAGCCATGATCATCATCATCATCATCATCATCATCATCATCATCATCACCGTGGGCTCCAGCTTCAGTTCCAGCTCCTGCAGAAAATACAGGAACCTTTAGATCTTGGTATCATCTACCCTGTCACCCTTGAGGTTTATATTTTCATCTTCCCATTATTCATCTTGACTTTGGATCAAGCAATACCTGGATTGAAAGGTCATTTTGAGGGCCCAGAATGAAACATAAGACTGGATACTTAACAATTTACAATTTAATGTCAGTAATTTGCGTAACCAAAGGATCATTGCTTTGCTAAATAATTACCTTAAATAATGAGCTCCCTCAGCATATTTAAGAGTTCATTTGCATTAACTACTTGACATACATAGCAGATGATACTTTAAGCTAAAGTACTAATATTCATTACCAATAAAAATAAATCAGTGATGGAACTAAGTACACCTACAATTACAAGTCCATGGGGAAATACATTACCTCCGGAGAGCCTGCAGCCTCCTCGCATGGCATAAATTGCAACAGACCTGAATTTCACTGCAGGTACGTAGTAGCCTGTGATGTTAACTTCCTTTTTGCGGCTGTGTAGTTGGGAGCGTTTCTATTCTTTATGTATCTCCTGGTTCACTTCTGGGATCCGTATTTCTTCACAGTAGTAGCCTTACAGCATAGACAACTTTGTGGTTCTGATATATAGCAGCGGAGGAGCAGTATAGCTTTCTACAATTTATTACTCAGAATCTTTTTCCTTGAGTGCTTGCCTATCGCAGTTCTATCCATAATTCAAGGCTAAGCTCATGTACCCTCAAATACATGAATATGTTCTGGAGCACCCACCCATAAACGGTGTTTTTCTACTCCAAATTCCTGTAATACTTTGTCCTTCTCTTGTAGCACGGACTTAGTTACCACTTTTTTTGTGCTCTTTTGCATAAAAAATGACCTTCCAATCCAGGTATTGCTTGATCCAAAGTCAAGATGAATAATGGGAAGATGAAAACATAAACTTCAGGGGTGACAGGGTAGATGATACCAATATCTATGGGTGCCTACATTTTCTGCAGGTGATGGAGCTGGAGCTCGAGCCCATGGTGATGATGATAAAGATGATGATGATGAGGATGCTGATGAATGCATTTTAATGCATTCCTGAACATTACACTCTACCTACCGCAGCAGTAATCTCTCTTTGCTAATGTTATGCTTAATTTCATGACTTTAATGTGTTAATATCATTAAAATAGCATTTTAAATTTCTATTAGTATGATTGGAGAAGATGACAGAGTCAAACTATTTGGTCTGAAAGTGACTGAGGTCTCTCTTCAACTCTTCCATACCTTCTCTACCTCTGTTACCAAACCAGGATGACCTGGGGGACATAACAGGGCAGTGTTACCATTTAGCTACACAGCAATTCAATGAATAATAGATTCATCACTTTCCATCCTCATTATGGGAGTTTCCTTAATTTGTTGAGGGTGAAAGAGACTGGTCATACATTGGACATGAGGCGAGGAAGCTGCATGTAGACACTGAAAAATCATTTGAAAAATGCATGATTCACTTTTCAATATAAGGAAGTTTTTAAAATGTGTAAAACATTAAATTTCATAAATACAAGGCGAGGCAAAAGTAGGTCTACAGTTGTGGGTATAAGAAACAGAGTTTATTTTTGTACTGCTATTTATTAACTACTGGCTCAGTGCACAAAATTTGTGCACATTGAAAGGGAATTAATTAGAGGCAATATTTTGATATTGCTATGTGCCCTTTCTCTATAATAGAAGTGTCAGAGATGAAAGAAAATTAGGAAAATGTATATGAAAATAATGAATAAATTTATTAATAAATAAACAATAACAGCGTCACGTCCCGGCCAGCGCTGGGCGGACGATGCATCCTCACGTCCCCCACCTTCCCACGCACACAGCCCTACCCACCCACGCTTGCTGTGTTCGCAGCCTCCTGCTGATTAGTCGTTACAGCATGAGGGCGTCATGACCATTTGCATATTACCCTTTTATTAGTATTGATTATTGTATTATTTTCCATATGAACAACTGTGAGCCCACGTTTGTCCCACTCTGTATATTGGCTGGTTTAAAATGTTGTCTGATTGGCGTTTGTTTACAGGGATCAGAAAAACTTTCAGCTTGCATACCTCTAAGAATGGGGGTTTGGAAGAGGGCACCATTGAACTAGCAGTGCTGGTGGCTTGCTGGCTGCCTTATCTCTGCTCAAGTCCCCTCCATTCCCAAAGTCACCAGGTTAAAAACCATTTCTCTTGCCCACTACGTCCGCTCCATCTTCAAGAACTATCAAGTCTCTAATCCCCTGGCTGTAGGGCGTTTGGGAGGCCACCTAGAGGCATTGCGCTTGGATAGGCTTCTGCTGTGACCGTGCGCCTACCACTGCCCCGTGCCTTTGCTGCTGGCTTTTGTTCACCTCCCTCTGTGCTGCTGGCTTTTGTTCGCCCTAGAGTTTCCCAAATCAAGGAGCATCTGTACCAAGGCAACGTCACTTCTCATTTTGGGGCAATTTGTTTTAAGCTCTTTTGTCGCCAATAAAATGTTGGGGTGGGGGGGCGTGTCTCCAAAGTATCTCTGCTGCTGTGGACTGCACTGATGTTGTCATTTATCTCTTCAGTACACTCTTTGGTTTAGCCCATGGTATGTGCCAGTTTCTGGGGAAGGTGTCTCTACACGCTCAGGGTTCGCCTTCAAGAAGTGGTTCTTGCCCTAACTGGTTTGGCTCAGTGGATAGACCGTCGTCCTGTGGACTGAAGGGTCCCAGGTTCGATTCCGGCCAAGGGCATGTACCTTGGTTGCGGGCACATCCCCAGTAGGGGGTGTGCAGGAGGCAGCTGATTGACTCTCTCATCGATGTTTCTGACTCTCTATCCCTCTCCTTTCCTCTCTGTAAAAAATCAATAAAATATATTTAAAAAAAGAGTTACATGACAAAATGGAAACTTCATACGTGATACATGGAAAATGAAAAAGAGTACAGGTGCTGGCCCAAACCCTCACACACAGACCTCGGGGGCAGAGTGGCGTTAAGAAGAATTTAGCAAAGACAGGAGCCCTTGGGAGCAAGAGAGGGTCAAGCAACGTACAAACAGAAAGCAGATCGGGAAGGAGAGCGCCTGGCCCACAGTAGGTCTCAGTCCTGCCACGTGTGTGGTCAGAGAACACCGGCCAGTTCTCTGAGCAGCAGAGCTGACGTGGGGGAGCCAGTATCTGCGCATCAAGCAGATCGCTCCGGGGGCCGTGTCTGGCGAAGACCCTAATGAAGCCTGCGGGAATTTGGGGATGTGTATGTGCAAACCACCGAGTCACTCAGCTGGCGACCAGAGGATGCCAGAGGACGAGGCATCTCAGGAAAGACTCCCACCTGGGGTCTCATCTCAGTGCTCCTGCGGCAGCATCGCAGCTCCCAGAGGCGACGAGGCGGCTCCCAGGCTCGCTCAAGGCCACCTGGGCTAGGACCATGGAGCTGGGAATCCGAGGACAAGTTCTTAGGCCAAGGCCTCGCTGGTGACCCTGCTGCAGGCTCCCGGGAGAGGGTGGCCCTGGCAGGGCTCAGGGAGCACAGTGACAGAGCGGCGAGTTCGCACCTCTGTGCTGTGGCAGCTCCGCTGAGGTCACCTCAGCTCCGTGGCTGGTCCTTTCTTCTTCGGTCCCCGATGGGTCGTTTACCCGGCAGACCAGTGCCCGCTATGAAAACATGCGCACGAATGTTTCCAGTAAAACCACACGAGGCATGTTCAGTTTAGAGAAGTGAGAAGGGTAATGTAAATGTTCCAGGCGAGTATTTCTCTGGGACGCGTTTACCCAGCCTAATTTTTTTCCCGGCTTGCCTCACTGTTTTTCCACATTACGCTAATCCCGAAATGCCAGCGGTGTTCTGGTGTGTGTCACCCTCACCTGGCCCTGTCCTCGCGTGGGGACCTTCTGTTCTGCAGGCACTTGCCTTGTTGTTGTTTCTATCAGATGCTGCCGACGCCGATGGTGTACCTGCCACAGTAACATTCAAATCGTGAGCCAGGCACTGAAGGTGTGAGGCCTCAGAAGACACCGTGAAGATGTATCGCATAAACTTCCCCTGGAGAAGCACTCACTTTTTTATTGGCTGGTGCGGGTCTGGTCTGACCAAGACAGAGGGTAGAAGCGAAGCAAATGCTTGCGTTTAAAGAAGTTTTTATCTCAGCAATTTCCCCCTCTCCCACTCTTCTTTCTTGGTTTCTTTCTTTTATTCTTTCCTCTGTCTTTCTTTTATTTCCCATAACAAGATATTCTTTGTTGTATATTTACAATT
Source organism: Myotis davidii (assembly GCF_000327345.1). Lineage (NCBI taxonomy): Eukaryota > Metazoa > Chordata > Mammalia > Chiroptera > Vespertilionidae > Myotis > Myotis davidii. Next base: position 4,585,018 of record NW_006289398.1, read on the forward strand.
TATTATTTACAGTGCATTTAACATGAAAGGTTGAAAAACATGTCTGGTTATATACAGTTAATTTTTTTTCTTACCGAGAGATGTATAAGTTGCATTTCTAATACAGTGGCATGTCGTATGTGTGTGTATATATATATGTATATACACACACATATATATACTTATATATATACACACACACATACATATATATATGATTTTAAAATGCATTATGGTTGTACTTCTGAACCAAGGGCACTTTTGGAAAGCATCCTTCACACAAAACAAAAGCTTCCTGGGGCTAAGCCTGGTGTGTGTGTGTGTGTGTGTGCGTGTGTATGTGTGTGTATGTATGTGTGTGAGTGTGTGTGTGTGTGTGTGTGTGTGTGTGTGTGTGTGTAGGGATGGG
>NW_006289398.1:4585420-4586597 GCF_000327345.1 Myotis davidii
TTCCTGGCCTGAGTTGTTCACGACCCGTCGCCCTGCAGACACCTCCCCAGGCTGTTGTGTGTGCACGTGTGTGTGCACACTTTGACAGTTTGGATGTGGGGCGCAGGCAAGGGAACCATTAAGAGAATGGTGACAAGTGGCCCAGGTTGCACCCATTTTTGAAAAGAGAGTGAATGGTAGAAGGGTTAGCATTCAGAGTCCACAGCGCCTCTCTGCCAGCCTCCTATGTCATTCTAAGGCTGATGATTGAATTTCACCTGCCTGGCGGAGAGCCCATGAACACGGTCACACGCTGCGACCAATCACAGCGCCCTGTGAGAGCCCAGTGTCTCCCTGGGTGAAACAGATTGCTCACGGCAATTGCCTGTTGGGATTGTAGAAAGCTTGCCCGTCCTAGGACACTGAGAAGGGCAAGGAACATGAGAGCAGGAAAGAAGTGGACTCTCCTTGCCTGTAAAATGAGAGAGGAGACCATTCTCTCCAGATCCTTCCAGAGCTTCATGGTGTGACCTGTGACGAGGGTCCCAGATGGGGAATGGGAGACTGGGTGGTAGACGCCTTCTTCCCTTTTTAACCAAGACAGAGCCACATCCAGACCGTCTGTCCATCAGAGAGTCCGGGGGAAGACGTCACTCGATAAAAAAGAGACTTTGCGCTCAAAATGTTTGCAATCCACGGCACTAGTGGTTCCTTGGGCGCTTCGCCCTGGACTTGGCGGGGGAGCAGGGCCTCCCCCAGTGGACAACCTGTCCGCCTCGACCGCGTGACGTGGCTCTGGCTTTGTTCTCTACTTGACGAGCTGAGATGATCTAGATTCGGAAGCTGAGACAGAAGCTGTGCACAGGCCCTAATGGAAGAGGCTGCAGTGGGAATTTTCCTCTGTCTCCTGGGGTCCGTGCTGTTTGACATGGGAACACAGCTCTCCAACCAGCTCTCACTCCAGACCTTGGGGACACTCTCTGTAATGGGCCAGGGCTTCAGAGAAGCAATGTTACCTTCATCTGATAGAACATGAGAAAATCCAGGAACCTCTCAGAAAAGTTTCTTGTCTCCAGTGGAGTTTTTGTTGTTGTTAATTCTCCTTAGAGGATATTTTTTTCCATTGATTTTTAGAGAAGGTAGAAGGGAGAGAGAGAGAGAGAGAGCGAGAGAGAGAGAGAGAGAGAGAGAGAGAGAG
>NW_006289398.1:4586651-4594002 GCF_000327345.1 Myotis davidii
GTATGAGCCCTGACCTTGGATCGAACCCGCAACCTTTCGGTGTTCTGGACGATGCGCCAACCCACTGAGCCACCACCTAGGGCTCTCAGATTTCCTTTCCTCAAATCAATAAATCCTGAGACAGGATATTTTCTCCCCTGACAACTTACTTAAAGCGGCACAGAGAGGAGGGAGAGCAGGTGGGAGTTCACTCACAAGGGACAGAGCTACAGTGCAGGATTTTGACTCATCGCCTGAGTGCTTTGTTTTACGATCTGGAGAATGGGTTTCTTCTGTATTATAACTATACTAATACCAGGAAATGGCCTAGAAATATGTATTCACCATATGAAATATGTCCTGAAGAAACGATTCTCACAGGCAGAGAGAGCACCTCTGTTTTCTGCTCTGGCTTGTCTTTCACCCCAAGAAGCCCCGCCCCCAATTTCCTTGCCAATAAACATCATATACGTGCTTCATAAAATCGTTTCAAATAAGCTAAAGCTGCCATTTTCAGGCAAAGAAGGGTTTGCTTTCTCATTTCCATTATATAGTTTTAATTATACTTTGAAAAACTTTAGTATTCGCAAATGTTTATAATTTAAAACATCAAGAAATGCAGGATCCTTCCACTATCAGGCTCTCTATGGAATGGGGCAAAAATAAGACCTTTTATGCTGAGTTCAATTTCAGGTAAAATAGTGTTTGAATCCAACTTCCCTGGAATTTGGAAAGTTGCTGTTTAAACACCGCCTCTCTAGACCTTTTAAAAAACAGCAGCACTTTCGTTAAAAACAAAATCATGAGGTGTAAACATCTTTAATGAAAAGCTGCTTGCCATGCATTTGAGATTTTTCTCATCCATCATAGCCGTGTCACTTTCAAGGTGCGTTTTCCAATGCAGTTCTCTATAAATTGATGACATTTCTGAGTTTATGGTCCTCTCCCACGGTGAGTGCTCAATTTTTCACTCGGAGCTAAAAAACCCTTGAAAGATACACTACACCATGCAGTTCAGTTTCTACACTGTTTGCTGTGTCATAGAAACTGTGAACCGGTGACTCATCTCCTGCCATTATTAATGACTTAATGGCATCCCTCGGCGAAAGCCACGCTATCCTAGTCCCATGGTCGGCAATCCGTGGCTCGCGAGCCACATGTGGCTCTTTAGCCCCTTGACTGTGGCTCTTCCACAAAATACCACCATGTGCAGACGCGCATGTACAGTGAGACTGAAACTTCGTGCCCCTTGTGCAGAAGTCGGTATTTTGTGGAAGAGCCACACTGAAGGGGCCAAAGAGCCACATGTGGCTCGCGAGCTGTGGTTTGCCGAGCCGCAGTTTGCCGACCACTGTCCTAGTCTGTTAGTTTTGGGGTCTTTGGGGAACTTCTTGGTTTCCCTGGGCCAGTGCTTTCGTGAAATAGCAGTTCTCTAAGGTACAGTCAACCCATTTTTGTGAGCTTCTCTGGTCACCATCCATTCTTCAGTTAGTTTGGAGTCGACATATGTACTAATCTCAATCATCAAACATAGGCCCCACTGAGAGGCACGTTCCATTCATTTCAGTTCTCAAATGCACAGCCCACTTTGCAAGACCCTTTGCTGGAAACAACGGGGAGGAATTCATCAGACGTCACTAGAGAATCCGACATGTCCTGATGCCTCTAACTTCTCTGCCTGAAGTCCATTTCAGAATAAACACCTACACGATGAAGTGACACGAGCCCGACCATCTGCTTGCATGGTTGGAAGACCTGTAAGTGAACCAACCGATGGTTGTATTTTGGAAGAAGGAAATACGGCCTCAACGGCTGGCCTGACACAAAATGAAATTACTGCCAGTCTTTCCCGTGCTAAGAAGCATTTGGACTTAAAATGGACACGAGTTATTGCCTGCCTGTCCCAGCTTTATCTTCCCGTCTTACTTCTGGGTTCTCCTTCCATCCCTCCTTCTCTTCCGCGCTGTCTGCTCCTCCCCCAGCCCGTCTGCTGCTCTGGCAAGTACGACCTTCCTATGTGTGACCTCCAAACTCTTTGTAACATCACCCCCTTATTTCTGCACCGCTCCTCTTCCTCGCTGGTCTAAGGAATCTGTCTGAAGAATGGAAAGGCAAAGCTCATCTGACCGAGTGTGCCATCATCTGCTATTTTACTGGAACTGTTTTAGGTTTAGTAGAAAGCTGGAGGCTTAGTGTTTTATGAAGATCATTCGAAATCTGCAATAGACTCTCTACCAAATAGAGACCAGCACAAAGCCAGTGTCCATGCCCTTCAGTGTGCGGTGGGAGGATTCAATTTAGTCGAGAAGATGCAACTAAAACATCAGTGCCTGCTCCCAGTTTAAGTCAATAGCCAGTAGATGTTACTACGTATAAGGCAACGTAAAAATCGCTGCAGAAAATTTAAAAAGTCTAATGCACGGTTTGTGCCATCACCAGGCAGAGGACACAATCACAGAAAATATAAAATACAGGATGTTCCCCCCAAATGTACACACACTGTCACAGCTGACAGCTCAAGTTTAAAAATGAAATGTATTTTCATAAACACTGCCTTTATCATTATGTAAAGCGTGTGTATACATTTTGGGGGATGCCCTATATATAAGGCAATATGTAAGCACCCAGTGACCCAGCATTTAAATTTAAAGACTGAAAGCCTCATTTTCATGGCAGATCGCACAATTGCATTTTCATGGTTTATAGCAAAGGGGATGGATTTCTCTCCCAAGATTCCTCTCTTGAAGAGGTGACTGGCCTGCCCAGCCCACACTGGAAGCCAGAGCCCAGCACCCTGTGCCAGCCTCTGGGTGGGTGGGCGGAGAAAGGTCTGCCTCAGATGAAAGAGTAGAACATGCAGCCATTATGGTATCCGAATTCTGAGAGAAAAGATCTCCCCCCTGGGCGACCATGGGCGGTCATGATCGCCCAGTAAATAGAGGGTAAGCTGGAGGCACTGACTCACTGGTGTTTCACCTGCACTTGCCCAGGAAGTGTTTGGCGATGTCAGTGACCGCAGGACTCTGCTCATTTGTGAGACGAGGCGCCGGAGCACAACAGTCTGTGCCGCTCCTGGGCCGGCCACTGTCTTTCTCTGACGCATGAAGATCTGTCATTTGTTCCTCAAAGGTGTCGGCAAAAAATATTTTGTGGCAGCTGATTCACTTATTTTGTTTTTCCCTGAGCTTAGAATTGATTGTCTGTCTGTATCGCATTATAAATCAACATTTGTTCTCATCTTTCTTCCAGGCTGAAGTGCAAGTGGGGGATTTTCTGAAGCAGAATTTCAAAGCAGGAGGTTTCCGTCTGGAATAAGTAAGAAGGCCGTGTGCTGACATGAGCTCCTCTCTCCGCGGGCCGAGAGCTACTATAAACCCTCTGGTGGATGTCAGCGGGGAGCGCTGGGAAGAGGAATTCGGCGGCTGTGAAAACCTGGTGTGTTTGCTGATGGCTTCCAGGGCCCTGAGTGGAGACCTTCCCGGCTCTGCCTGTGGTGGGAGAGCCCCACAGAGGGGGGATGGAGGAGTGTGGGGCGCCGTGAAAAAGGAAGGAGGAGGAAATGCAGCTACGTCTCCAATAGGCTCTGTCTGCAAGGTTATGGGATCATAAATTCGAGCTTGGCAGCGGAGTCAGAAGGAAAAAAAAAAGTCAAGACACAAGGATGCAGAACAAAACATTCCCAGGGGAGAAGCGAAGTGAATCCGACACAGTGTAAAGGCTGTCCGACGGAATGAGGGGGCTAGTTTAGCACCAGCCCTGGGGAGACCTGGAAGAGGCCAAGTGTGCTTGGGAGTAGCTCCATTGTGCCCTAAGACTAGAGGGCTCCTTTCCCCGGGATGCCGGGGTTCTTATTCCGGCACCTAGAAGGGTTCAGGAATCTGGGGAGGCTGTGCCTAGATGTTAAATAAGAGTCCAGGGATTAATAAAGAGTCCAGGTCAGAGGAGCTCAGCTAGAGGAGCTAAGATCCAAGATCTGAAGTCTACGGTCTTAGGTTCTCCCCGTCCCCAGGACCCCATGCTTTTTATAAACACAACTTGTCCTGAGGTGAGGCAGAGATACACACTTCAAAGGGTATACACAAGCATTGTCAGAATGGGGGAATTAGCCTACGGCTGCTCAGGTGTTTAGCCAGTAGGAGGCAATAACATGTAGATCAGTGTTTCTCAACCTGTGGGTCGCGTGCGCTTTGGGAGTCCATCGACCCTTTCACAGGGGTCATCTAAATACATCCTGCATATCAGATATTTACATTATGATTCATAACAGTAGCAAAATGACAGTTATGAAGTAGCAACGAAAATAATTTTATGGTTGGGGGTCACCACAACATGAGGAACTGTATTAAAGGGTCGAGGCATTAGGAAGGTTGAGAACCACTGATGTAGATGACGATGCCTTTTAGCTGTCTGGCAGCCAAGAATCAATTTAATGTATCCTAGTCAGGTTTGGGGAAATGCCTTTAGCCATTCCCGATGCAGCCCAGCTGTACATGCTGGAATTGGTCTCCGGCACCGGTATGACTGTGTGTGAGTGTTACCGTAGCACCTGGGTGGAGGGTTGTGGCTCAGAAAGAAATTGGGCAACTGCACCCCGTGCTGTAGAATGAGAGCTCTCTAATGTTTCTGAATTGCTCTCTTGGCTGGAGCCGCAATGCTCACGTATTTTATAAAAATACATACATGTGATGACAGTTTAAGAACTTGGTGCATTAAGGCAGAAGATGGAGGAAGGGAGGGCGATAGAGAAAGAAGAAGGAGAAGGAAGAAAACTGTAGAATGCCAGCAAGGTGCCCGGCACTCTCCTGGAAATGCTCATAAATGTGATTGAATTTCTACCATTGCGACTGCATTGAAGGCTAAGTATCATGGGAAATAAACATTCTTCCTTTGGGAGAAGAAGGAGATTTATAAACAACGTATTGAGGGAGAAGGAGACAGGATTACCTAGTGCAGTGGTTCTTCAACCTGTGGGTCGGGACCCCGGTGGCGGTCGAACGACCCTTTCACAGGGGTCGCCTAAGACCATCCTGCATATCAGATATTTACATGACGATTCATAACAGTAGCAACATGACAGTTATGAAATAGCAACGTAGATAATTTTATGGTTGGGTCACAACATGAGGAACTGTATTTAAAGGGCCAGAAGGTTGAGAACCACTGACCTAGTGGGTAGGGTATGGATGTAGGAGTCTAGAAGATGGGGGTTTGAATCTGAGGGGTTGTACTTGATGTTTGTTCTGAGCGTCAATGCCCTCCTCTCCACCATGACGCCCCCTCGGAGGATCCCAGTGATCATCAGTGATCATGAGCTTCGGTGGACTGTGGTCCCAGAGCAGGCCTTCTTTACCCATCATCTCATTGCTATGCCCCTGCGACACGGGAGGCACCTGATTTAACCTTGCCCGAGGTCACAGCGGGCCAGCGGCGGCAGGCCCAGGTTTACGACGCCGAGTCGAGAGCACTTGGACTTCCCTGCGGTTTTGACCAAGAGAAACCAGAGCCAAAGCTGGCAGGATGAGAACAGCACACACCGCTGTGTCTCCCCTCTCCACATCCCTCCTAGGAGCACCCATCCTCAAGGACCTACACGTATGGCATCAGGACGGTCCCTTTGGGGGTGGTGCTTGAGCGACTCTTCCTCTTCCAGCTCCATTGAAATTGCCCGCGAGCCTGTCCCTGGAGGAGTGCTGTCTCCACGGCAGACCTCAGGGGACTGAGGTCACACACTCACCTATGGAATGGCCGCAGGGCTGCCGTCCCCACTGCATCTCAGGCTATCACAGGGATTCGAAAGAAATTGGGAAGTTCTTGAAAATTCCCAAGCTTTGCATCCTCAACATACAGCTGGAACGAGCTCCCGCTTTCTGGTTGAAATCAGAGTTGGTTGACCTGACCTACCAGCGTGATGATACACACACACACACACACACACACACACACACACACACACATACAAACGCACACCCGCACACACGCACGCACGCACACACACACAAATCTACCCAAAACGTGGGTGCTTTCACATCTGGAGTTCTTTCCAAAAGAAGAACGAAACAATACAGAAAGCACCAGCTCAACAGATCCGTGAAATGGTTGCAAACCGCCCCTGCGCCCATTTCTCGCGTGGGGTCCGCACGCTGGGAGGAGGCATGGCCGCGCAGCTGGGGTCTCCCCTCTCCTCTCAGGACAGGGCGTGGCTCAGGCAGCCGTTGGACACGGGGTGCAGGGAGCTCGGTTCTGAGGTGGGAGAGGATGTTTGGATATTGACACGATGTCTGTCCCCGTGGGGCCTGGTAGGGAATGTCGGGATTTGGTGGCACTCTAACTTCAACAACTACTTTTGAGCATTGATTATGTGATTGTATGCTGGGCACTCTGCTGAGTTTTGGGGTGCAGCAGTGACCAAGAAGATGCTACCCCTGCTCTCATGAAGCCTAGCACAGAGTGAGAGAGGCAGTAAGCCAACAACTATATATCGAATGGCCGTATCACCCCATTCCCTAAGTGCCACGGACAGTGTGCCCGAGGACACGTTAGCAGAATCTCATCTGAACTTGTAAGTGAAGGACATTCTTCCTGGGAAGGAGCGTAGACCCGGGTCCGGAGGTAAGACTTGGCCACGTGGCAGCGGGTTGGGCGCTGTCCTATGCGGTGGGAAGGCGCACAGAGCCCAGAATAAGAGCGAGGAACCGTCTGGCCAGAGCCCAGTGACCAAACTTGGGAGCAAAGGGGCTGCCCAGACAATCAGGCCTCTTCGGCCATGAGAATAAATTTGAACTTTCATCCCAGACACGAGGTGATAGCATGACACGCTTTAAGAAGTGAAAACATATTGCTGTTTTTCAAAAGAGAAATCCCAGGAAGAAAGGTTTTGGGGTTGATGTGAGAAGTGAACTATGTCCCTCCGTTAACAAAGGGGCTTGACAGGGGAGGAAGTGGGCGATGCTGACCGGTGACCGCGCTCATGGACCACGTCTGCCCAGAACTGGCCGCCACCGCAGCTCGCTCCCGGCTCTTTCCAGCATAAATTCCATGTGACTCTGCCTAGGAGCTGAGTAACTGCCCCACCCCCCCCACCCCACTCGCCCACCAATGGAGAAGCAGGCCTGATTGTTCTGTGGGAGCGTTTTCTTTTTCCGCATCGCATCACTCTGACCAGGGACCCGCTGCGGTGAGAGGCGCCCAGCCGCCTGCCTTCCAGAGGAGGAGAAACCCTCGCCTGCAGGCCAGGCCCATGAATAACCGAGATATGCACCCGGGGGAGGAATCGTTGGCCTGAATGTTTCCACCATTGTTGCCACTGTAATTCCAGGAGAAAAACTTCAGTTCGGCTACAGCAAAGTGTATTTTAAGAAAAGCACGCGACGCG
>NW_006289398.1:4594027-4597958 GCF_000327345.1 Myotis davidii
TGCTGAACATCTCCAAAGGTACAAAGCCCAAGAAAAAAACTTCCTGTAATTGTTCACCATTTTTGTCCTACTTGAACATGCCTAACCTCAAATGGGTTTCTTTGTTATAAAACCAGCATAGGTCTCTCATTATTATCAATTTAATTTTACATTTCATCAAATATGCATTATTGAATAACGGCCACATGTCTGAAACTAGACCAGCCTTCAGTCTTCTTACGCCGGGGGGTGGCATTTTAAGAAGTAGCTTTGCGCAGCCCAACCTACTTTTCTAACGTGATTGTTTCAGTTAGAAAAGTAGGGGCGCAGGGAACTTATGTGGGGGCTCTGTCTGCATACGGAAAGGTTTTCTCTTCCAAAGTGGCGGAGCAGTCTCTCTTCCGGTGGCCTTGACATAAGCTTTTATCAATATGCTGTTATCATCAGTGTATCATTCTGTTGTCTCTCTCAGGAATATTCGGACAATCTATTAATGCTCTATTTTTCATGAGGACATTGATGAATCTTAATATCATTCTTTCTTTTAAAGGTCCCTTACAGCCCTAGCCGGTTTGGCTCAGTGGACAGAGCGTCGGCCTGTGGACTGAAGGGTCCCTGGTTCGATTCCGGTCAAAGGCACATGCCCGGATTTCGGGCTCGATTCCCAGTGTGGGGCGTGCAGGAGGCAGCTGATCAATGATTTTCTCTCATCATTGATGTTTCTCTCTGCCTCTCCCGTCCTCTTTGAAATCAATAAAAATATATTTAAATAAATAAATAAAGGGATCTTATAGGAATAGAATGATGCCTAACACATCACCTTAGATTCTGGGGTTCCTGCACACTCCCCAATGTTGTTCTCTCATCGCCATTTCATTTGGGACTTTTCAGTCTCACTATTGCTCTTACCACCCTCACCTGGAAAAGGCACTTCCTGGAGCTCCTGCCTCCTATCCGATCACATCAGCTCGCCACAACCCAGAGCTGTCACTGGCTCCCTCCAGCCTCCATGTCTGGTGTGCTGCTATCTAGGCTGGTACACACTCACCTCCATGTCTGGTGTGCTGCTCTGTAGGCTGTTACACACTCACCTCCATGTCTGGTGTGCTGCTCTCTAGGCTGGTACACACTCACCTCCATGTCTGGTGTGCTGCTCTGTAGGCTGGTACACACTCACCTCCATGTCTGGTGTGCTGCCGTCTAGGCTGGTACATACTCACCTCCATGTCTGGTGTGCTGCCGTCTAGGCTGGTACACACTCACCTCCATGTCTGGTGTGCTGCTATCTAGGCTGTTGCACACTCACTAGGAACAGCTGCAGGTAAACGTGACACGTGGCTAACCCCCAACGCAACACAAAACAAATAGGTTGGTGAAGCTCTGCAGGTTCGAGCTCTTGTTTTGCAAATGCAGGTTGTTCCTCTTAATTCAAGGAGAAGTTCCCTGAACCCATTGCCCATGTGCCCATCCACAGCTGTAAGCCCAGAATTAGAGCTGCGACAGGTCCCGTGAACCTTCGGCACCTGCACTGTCCCTCCTCGGAGGCCCCTTCTCTGACTCTCCTGCCCGTGTCACTCATGTCCACTGGCTGCCCTGCTGAGCCTGCCTCTGCGACACTAACATGGGAAAGTGTCTGAAGGTCACCGATTGGCCAGCCATGGCTCTGTCGAGAACCAGGCTCTTCCCGCCTCCCTCCTTCTTCTCCCAAAGAAGACCAAGTGGCATCACTACTTACATTTTCATCGTTTGAGGAGTTCTTCCAGCTATTGTCCTCAAAACCCTTGGGAACACAGAGATGTGAGTTTCTAGAAACCTTGTCAATAGAAATCATATCAGTTCCTTTTTTAATCTCTTGATCGGTGAAGAAACAAACAAATAATGCAAGGCATTGTGGGTTTGGCTTCTCCAAGAGGAGGTGATGTGGCCAGACCCAATTACCTTAAAAATCATTCTTGTCTCTTTATCTTTTAGTGAGTTTGTCATGTCAATCAATTAGATAAATTTAGCCAAGGGCTGCAGCATCAACTTAATTTTATTTTGCTCTACTGTCATTATAGGAGTGTCTTTACTTTTTAAACAAATCAAGGTTAGAATGGTTTAATTTTAAATTTCAATTGTATAGAATAATTTATATCTTTTTATGTGCCCACAAGGTAGCTATTTATAAACGTTGGCTGTATGAAGACGTTTTAAGTGCTATCAGGAATTACTGTTATAATTGATTTCCAATTGTTGAGTTGAATGAAACCTCCTTCAGCAGAAAAGTAAGTAGGAACATTGGGAAGTTCAGCAGTATAACACTATACACTATATAACACTAACGCGGATTATTTTGAAGAGTTACTGCCCTTCAATGACTGTTGGGTTGGAAACCAAAAGGTGGCTGTGAACTAAATATAAAACATCAAGAAAACCAGTTAACCCTTCTGGACATCAATGTTCTCATTAGTAAAATAAAATTTGTTGGACAAAATCATCTCTAAAACTAATTTCTGGCAATATGTGATTTCTGCATTGCCGTGCTTGTGATAAAAATTACCAGTCAGAGAGGGGAGGACAGGCGAAGAAGTTTTACTTGAAAAGTGAACACAATCAGCTGGCTTCGCATTGGCTGTCTAGGTAAAAATGATGTGTGTGTTGATTGAGCAAACGATTGCAATTAGAAAAGAAATGTGAAGTGAGAAGGATCTAGATCTTATTTTCCTTTTGCATATCATCACAAGTTTTGAGTCAAGTAGTTTTTGGTTAATATAATATTAGGTTCAGACTGAAATAGTGATTTAGTTTCCCAACTCTCATCCCTTATTTAATAGGAAGAGCTTTTAAGGAGTCAGGTGTTTGTTATGAGAATTTTGTGAGCATGTATAACTTAATTCTCACCATATGCATATGAGGTTCGTATTATTATCACAGATGTAGTGAGCAGTAAACTGTGGTATAGTGAGGTGGATAATTGTTCAAGGGCATACAATTAGCAAATGCCTGATGTTTAAACTTGGATCCATCAGGCTCCACAGCCATCCTCTGAACCACTGTGCTACCCTATTTATAATTCTCCACCAATGTTTTACAAATAAATGTGACAACTTTCTCAAGTTCTAGTCACTCTGTAAAACGTTAGAAAACACTTTTTTTTTTTTTTGCAGATCAAGATTCTCACCATGACAAAAAAATAAGTGCTCATTAACATACAAGCACAAGTATTAACAGCAGAAGAAAGATGCTCTCAGCCATTTTGTCAATCCAAGGTCTGGTGAAACAAGCAGTCAATTAAAACACCAGACTCGCTGGCCATTGTCTGTCTGAAGATTCATCTCCATGGACCACATGGAGCTACTTTCTTGAGTACCAACACCAAGTCAGTGCCAAGTTAAAGACGAGCAAGTTTCCGAGGCACAATCTTCCTACCCAATCCACGAACTCAACGCAATATCTAGTTCCAAAAGGAAAGACGCTACTTCCTAGCTCTTTGACAATTTCATTTGTACCTTTCAGCTGAAAGAAGTAAAAACAGAATCTTACTTTTTATGTAATCCGTGTGCTATGGGTCGAATCATGTCCCCCACAATATGACAGGTTGGAATCCCCCTGCACCCCTCCCCACTGAACCTCACATTTAACCTCATTTGGAGATAAGGTCTTTGCAGATACAATCGCGTTTAAATGAGGTCACTAAGGAGGGCCCTAACCAATGACTGCTGTCCTTACAAGAAAAGGGGAAACTTGTCACAGAGACAGATGCAGATGGAGAAGATGATGTGAAGAGACAGGGAGACGGCCGTCTACGAGCCAGAGAGCGTGGCCGGAGCAGGTCTCCGCTCAGAGGTCCAGCCCCGGAACTGAGAGAGGAGGTTTCTGACGGAAGTCACTCCGTGCATGCTACCCAGTCCTGGCCGTCCCGGCAGCTGACTCCCAGGCCAGTCCGGCAGCGTGTTAGGAACTTTAAGATGCA
>NW_006289398.1:4598079-4620223 GCF_000327345.1 Myotis davidii
CTCAGTTCCCGTGCCAGTGCATGTCATCCACGTGCTCCGAAGCCTCCCACGCCTTCCTCTTCGCATTCTGTTCCTGTGGATCTGACGTGCTCCCCTTGAGGCCCCAGATTTGTGAGCTCTGCTCCTGGCTCCCCTCAGTTCGCTGGTGGGGACTGAAACGAGGACTGACAATGGAGGGCAGAGGCCGGGCCACTGAAGGCAGAGAGATGCCGAGTTGGGCCTGGCCCAGGCGCTGGATGAGGAGCAGCGGGGTTGGATCCGAACAGCCTTGTCCTCGGGCACATTCTCCTGTGATCGCAGAGGTCGTGGCGGCTGCCCTTAGGCTCCGAGGCCCCAGTCCTGGCCATACTACTTGCAATGGCTGTTATGAGGTCAGTCCATAGATGGTAGTATGTATTTTTAAAATCTCAATTAATGTGCAGACTTTGAAAAGGCGAAAGCACTTATTTATATATTCACTCAGCAAATATTTATTGGCAGTCTCCTGTGTGCCAAACTTTTAAATCATTTGTAGAAACTCATGATTGTAACGGTTTTCTGCTACGGACTTTTTTAAAAAAACGTTTTTATTGATTTCAGAGAGAGGAAGGGAGAAAGAAGGAGAGAGAAACACCTACTGGCTGCCTCCTGCACATCCCCTACTGGGGATCAAGCCCGCAACCCAGGCATGTGCCCTGACGGGAAGTTGAACCGTGACCTCCTGGTTCAAGGGTTGACGCTCAGCCACTGAGCCACACCGGCCGGGCTGCTATGTGCCTTTCAGCAAGGCGTGGCCTCCCCGGAGCCTTTGCTTGTCCTGTTTGCACGAGAGGAAGTTGTACTGTGGCACCTGTAAAGGTCTTCCCAGCCCTTAACGTCTACGATTCTCTGATTCCATTCATTTCATATTTGAATGCGTCTTTGTTTCCACCGTTGGGCATCTTTGACTCGTGCAGAATCCGTTATCCTGATTGAAAAGGCCAGAGCGGGGCGCTCCGCCTTCGGATGCTCAGGGCCCCGAGCGGCCGTTTCTAGGTCACAGGCTGAACGGGGAAGGTGGCGATCTTCCAGGCAATGGCCGCTTTAAGATTTGGTACCAGGCTTTCTATTGTCCCAAAATAGCCTTCGTCACCCCCCTGCTGCTTCGGGATGTGCCACACAGTCCTCTTCCCTTTTCTCTCCTCCACAGTGAACACCACCGGGGAAGGGGCCAAGGGGGGGGGGGGGAGGGCGCGATGTTTTAGCGGCTAAAACATTTTGAGTTTGACAGAGGTCGGCAAACTCATCAGTCACCGGAGCCAAATATCAACAGGACAACGACTGAAATTTCTTTTGAGAGCCAAATTTTAAACTTAAACTATATAGGCAGGTACATTGTTATTAACTTAATTAGGGGACACCTAAGGCTTAGGAAGAGCCACACTCAAGGGGCCAAAGAGCCACATGTGGCTCGCGAGCCGCAGTTTGCCGACCACTGTTTTAGGGGAAAAACGTGGGCCTGGCAGGAAGCACGTCCTTTCCCTCCCGCTTCCCTCATTTCCGATAATGACCGAGCTGGGTTATTAGCTACTGGAGTCCACGCTGCGGCATTCAGGTGCTTTCATTCGTGCAGTTGACAGAAACGCGAGTTCCTGCGGGAGAGGTAGGAACGCGCCTCAGGTTTCGGAGTGAAGGCGCACATTTCTATCGGTGATGCCTGTCGGCCCAGGCTGGCTCTCACTGGGATCTAGTCGGCTGTGGTTATTCGGGAATTCTTCCACGCACCTCAGCGAATTATAGGAACGCGCCTCTCCCAAGATAGCATCTGATGGGAGCTCCAGGGAGATGTTCCCAGAGTGTGGGTGTGGTTTTACCTGTAACCTGGGGAGCAAGTTTAGGGGCAGGGACTTGAGCCAACTAAACTTAGGTTCAAGTTCAGTGCTGCAGTGACATTTTAACACTTCTATTTCTGCTCTTCTTAGGGGTTTCGGAACATGTATAACTTTGACTTCAGTTAGGATTAATTTACTGGGCATGCACTTGGAAAAGCCGCAGCTCAGGTGAAGTGGGTTTATTGGTCCCTCTGTAAGAAATCTGAAACACTGAACTTGGTCTCACTGGGAGGTTCATAGCACACTTCATGTTTGTCTCCAGGTGTCATTTGGTGTGAGAGCTGCACAGAAGGCTCCCTGTGGTAGAGACGGAATGTGAGGATGGGTTTAAAACATTCGCATCGATTCTCCATCCTGTCTTCAGGCTCCATACTTGTCGGTGCCCTGATTGGTTATCTGGCGCCTCGGGGTCTCCAACACCACGTCTCAGGGGCTGAGACCCAGCAAACATTCAGAAGTCCAGGGGCCCCGATCACGGTCAGGTGAGAGAAAGCCAGTAACTGAGGACAGTGAGAGACACCTGCAGCCATTGCTGGTTCTCCTCCTCCCCCCGCCCTTTAGTGAGGTGTAATCAACAGACAATAAACGGCACGAATTTGGAGCTTCAAGTTGGTTCAAACCCATCCATTACTCCCAAGTTTCCGTGTGCCTTTCTGTAACTCCTCCCCCCGCCACCTGCCGCGCCCCGAGCACCCATCACCTGCTTCTGCCGAGAGAGGATGCGGCTTCTAGTTGTTTACATACATTTATCCACATGGAACCGTACAGTGTGCATTCTTTTTTTTTGTCTGGCTGTTTTTCACTCAGAATAACTAGTTGGAGTTGCCCGCGTTGTGGGTCCTAATCGTTTGCTGCCTTTATTGCTGAGCTGTATGCAGCTGTACGGACATACCGTAATTTGTTTATCCATTCTTTTATTGATGACGGCCAGCAACAAGAGAAAACGAGCACCTCACCCCCCCACCACTAGGAAGGGAATCCTACCAGCAACCGGAATGAGCTGGGGCTGGGATGGTGCGCCCACGTGCATCGGCACAAGCCTCACCTGGACTTCAGCCCTGAGAGGGACTCAGCTGGCCCGCACTCAGACCCTGGCCCTGAACTCTGAGGCGATGAGTTGGTGGTGTTCCAGCCTCTGTGTTGATGGTCACGTGCACACAGCAGAGGCCAAGAAATGCTCCCAGGGGTCAGAGGTCACCAGAGGATGCCGGGAAGGAGGCGTTGCTGCTGAAGGATGTCCTGGGCAGAGGCCTGGGTGGCGGGAGTGGAGCCCCGGGAAGGGGAGCGCTGTGGGCTGGCCGCAGCTCCCGGGATGGAGAGGCGCCCGGACAGGTAAGGAGGCCGGGGGTGCTGATCTGTGTGGAGCAGGGAGGCCTCAGGCCCGTGTGCAATGTGTGCGGGAGGGGAAGAGGGCGGATGGCGGCTGGTCAGCTTTGCTTTCTGGAACCATGACTCTGGCTGCGTGTTGGAGGCTGGGCGTGGAGAGGGCGGCGGGGAGTGTGGCAGCCTGTTGGGAATGCAGCCTTGTCGCTTGGAGGAAGACAGCCATCCTCTGGAGTTGAGCAGTGGCCGTGGGTGAGCAGATTTGAGAACTAGGAAAGGAAAGCCCTAGGCAAGCAGGGGAGAGCCCGGTGGAGAGCTGCAGGCGCTGAGCTGAAGCTATGGGGGTGCGCCCTGGAGGAGAGTGAGCCCGGAAGGTGACCGAGCCTGGGCCGTGGGAAACAGCTGAGCTGTCAGGTTCCTGGGGCCCAGCTTCTGCGGGCTGGTGTTTCCCAGAGGCTTTTAGTCACCAGAACACGGGCGTCGGATCCGCCAGGCCACCAACGGGTCAGGGGAGCCAGGAAAGGCTATTTTGAAAAGGGAACTTTGAAAAGGAGGCAGTGCCCTCAAGGTAAGGAGAGGCCAGGAAGTCTGATCACCTGAGTCTGCAGAAGCCCTTGTATTCTGGAGCTCTGACAGAACTGGGGGGGCTCTGACAGAACTGGGGGAGCTCTGACAGAACTGGGGGAGCTCTGGCAGAACTGGGGGGCTCTGACAGAACTGGGGTGCCATGAGGGTGGGGACGGAGCGGGAGTGTGACCCAGGCAGCATTTTGGGAAGTTTGTGCAAAAGGGGATGGAGCTTGAGAAAAAAGACAGTCAATGAGCCTTTTTGTGTTTTTGTTGTTGTTCATTTAAACATAGGAAAGATTTCAACACCAAGGGAAAGATCCACTCAGGGGCGAACCCATAAGACAGCCATCATTGCTGTGTGTTTATTACTCCGTGTGCCTGTTTGTTCCATGGAAAATCAGAAAGTTTGTACTTAACAGCGCAGTCTCCTAAGACTTAGAGCCATTATTTTCCTTTTCCTTTTTCGCGCCCCCGGCTTTAATTTGAATTACAAATGGCTGCAGGATGTGGTTTGCAATAAGTAAGGCAGTACAGGAGCTCACTCGGAGTGTAATGTTTGTTGTGATGGTTGTTCTTTGACGTGGGTTAATCAATTAATAAGGCAGTCCCTCTAATAGCAGCCACTTTCTGCACAACATGTAAGCATCTGTGATAATTATTCAGGCTCTAAAAGATGGGGTTGCTACTCACCAGGAGCTCAACGTCTAATGGATGAGCAGATGAATAAAAGCGCTGGGAAGTTCGTGGAATACTAATGGGAAGAGCAAGTGGCGGGGAATTTCAGTTTCCTGGAGTGTCATTAAATCCCACTTTTAAAATTGAAAAGTTGTCCTAAGGAGTCTATACAGTGTTCAAAATAAATGCATCATCTAAAAATAATTTAAAATAATGTAATTCAAATACACATCTACAAAGAGTTTGTTGAGAAATTTTGGACAGAGAATATGATACTAACGCATGGGGAAATAGCCCAGAAACAGAAAGATGTGGTCTTGAGTCTCAGCTTTTCTGCTTAATTGTTGTTTTGAGTTCAGCAAGTGATTCAACCTCCGGAAGACTCAGTTTCACCCTTCCTAAAGTGGCTTTAAAACAGTATTTATCTTTTAGGACGGTTGTTACAGTTACATCAAAGAGCCTGGTTCATAGCAAGAGCTCACGGAAGAGAAGTGATTGGATCTTGGAAATGCAAGCCCCAATCACGGCGCTCAAGGCATTGTCCAAGGGAGCTCAGATTTCTTTGCACATAATCTCAGATGTCGGAACACAGATAGCGAGAGAAGGTTCTATCTGTCACCTCGAAGCGAGAAATTGCCACCCCCACCAGCTGTGCCATTTTTTAAATTAAAAGACAGTCTGGTGCGCGGGTGAATACACGGATTTGGAGGAGAGAGAGAAATACCGCTGCTGAGTAAAATCACAGTTGGGGACGGCCTTCCCTGTATCCTCTTGTCTATTAAGTCCATGATCAATCCGCACAACCAATCTGACTTGGAAAATCAGTACCGATGACCTGAAATGCCTTCCCTTTATTATATCATTTTCGATCTGATACATATATTTCACTTGGCCGGTGACGACAGCAAGTCTTTTTTTGACTCATCATGTCCCCAGCTGTCAGGGGTCTGAAGTGGGGTGGCCGCACCACACCCTCTGTGGTTGTTCTAGTCGTGAGTACGTAGTATGGATTCTTGTGACATTATTTTGCTCAATGCAATTCTTCAGCACGGAGATACTGATGAATTTTGTTGATGTAGGAAAAAGAGTAATGTTCTTTTTGACCATTTAATGCTGCCAGGTAATGTTGCTCATGTGTTACTGCTGCCTTCTTTTGAAAAGTGATGGGTAGACTATGGAAGTTGCTGAGTTATTTGGCAGACTTGGTTTCTGAGTTCCGCCAAAACATTTTCTTTTGGGGCTCAAGAATTGTGTGGGAATAGCTTTCATATATGATAGCATAAAATCGCTTAAAAGAAAGATTTGAAATGTATACATAGAAAAAGTTCTAGAAGGATATAGGACCAACAGTACAATTGTCAGGTTGGAGAAGGAAGTTGAATGGGAGAAGTGGGGGAGGCGGGGGGCGGAGGGGAGCGGGTTGAGAAGGAGAATTTTAATTTTTTCTGTGCATGATCCTCTATTGTTCTTTTGGATTTTTAAACAATGGCCTGGGGCTAACTGTGCGATTCAAACAATGTCTGTGCCTTGGGAAAGTCACGTGGTTCCTTCTGTTCATTCTTCATTTGCACTTTAGAATGCAGTCTCCCTCTTTCTAGGTCATTGCTGTTCGTAGTGTTGCATGTAAAACACACAAAAGACGCCTCTCTGACTACACCATCGGATGCTGTGTTTCTGTGCTCTTTTCCCCACAGAAAAGCTTTTAAATGAGACCCTGAGAACACTGGGATTAACCCAAATTCCGTGATGGCACCAAGTTCTCAATAGGCATTCAGTGGCATCTGTGAACCACAGGTCACGCATATTTTTCCTAGATAGCATCTCCAAATAAATTCCTTTCAGTAGAGTGAATGGATTGGTTTGGTAAATGTTTAGAGCAATACGTTCCTTGGAAAGGCATTTCAGCAATAGGATAGACTGTACCTTCTTGCTTTGTACAGGGAATAACAAATCCAGCCAATGTTTATTTCATTTCTATGATTCCTTTCATAAGAAATACAAGGAAGTAGAAGATGAATGTCCTGAGGCACTTACTACTCAGGATAAGTAGGATTTTTAATGAAGGAAGACAACCTATGTTACTTATTTTATTAATTTAATCTGTTTTTCTCATTGAATATCTTTAAATCAGCTGCTGTAAATTCATGTCCGAATTACCATCGTAGCCAATAAAAGACTAGGAAGGGTGACGTTAATGTGACTGAATAAACAGCTGTTATTTCTGGAACATTCTTTAGGGAGAAAGCCCATTTATCTTATTTTAGAATCTCCAGTTTTTTTTTCAACTGAAGCCGCTTTTTTATTCTTTCAATATCACATGATAATATCGCTATCTCCAAGTGATTTTAATGCAATAATTTTTAGCTATAATTTCATTAATAAATTCTGAAGGTGTTGGTTGATTAAGAAAAAGAAATGCCATCCATCTAATTTTGGAGACAAATCAAAATAATAGAGAGAACAACAACCTAGAATAATTTTTGTTAAATTCCGTGCAATTTTTAAGGAAAATAAATAATCATTTAATGAACTGAAATAAAAAGTTATTTTTGAAAACTTTTAAAATACGTAATAATTCAACAAGTATTTATCAAGTTGTTACTAAGTACAAGGCAATGAAATAGGTATTTTAAGATAGTCACTCATTCAAAAATACGTACTGGGCACTTACTATGTGTCAGCCTTTGTTCCACATTCTGGGGCTATGTTGGAGAATTAAAAAGACCATTCAAAGACCATTTTTAAACATCATTCTGTTCCAGACATTATTTTTGGCAGTTGGGTGCAGTAATAAAGTAAATAGAAAGATTCCTTGTCCTCTCATACTCTAGCTGATAAAAATACCTTTTATATTTCTGTCGCTGTCTTGGTTGGAAAGTACCGCTTCTGGGGCCGCTATAAAAACACTTCCAGTATTATCTGTGTGACTGTATGCAAATTACTTAGCCATCTTGTGCCCCAGTTTCCTTATTTGTAAAAAGGGGATAATTACATTATCTGATTCAGAGACGTGCTGTGAGGACAAAAGAAAAAAATATGTCAAAAGCATTCTAACAGTGTTGATACATAGTAAGCGGTCAGTTAGGTGTAACCTGCCATTATTATTATTACTATAGTTCTCGTTATTATCATCAACATGAATATAGCCAATAGTATTATTTATTCATATGATAACAGGCAAGTGACATTCTAGCTTTGTTCATTCATAATGGGTGGACATTAAATGTGGCTTTTTGTATCGGTGGAGTCGTCTGAAGGATCTCAGGGCTGCTTAAAAAAAACTCCCTCTCCCTGCACCTCAGTCCATACACATCTCCTTTACAGAGAGCTCCCGGGGGTGAAATTCCCACCACTTGGCTTGGAGGGTAGGAGTCCCCTCTCCAAAGGATCTCCCTTAAAATGGAGTAGAGTTTACAATGTGCACATACATATCTTTCCTTGGGGAGTAACAATGCCCAAAGTACATTATCATATGGGTCAGCTTATAGGTCAGTTTCTTTCTTGGTGGCAAGAACGTGGTAATATTCAAGAGCAGTGGCATCCCGGGACAGAGAGTAAGGCCTGTGGGCAGAACAAAATCAGAGGAGGCCAAGAAGGAGCGTGGAGGTTGCCAGAGGTGGGTGCTGCTACTTGAAGGTCAGAGTGAGTTTTATTCAAATGACTGAGAACACAGAAGCAGCTGTTCCTGTCCTGTCCTTCCCTTGATGTGAGCATTAGGCAGGGGGTCAGTGGCAGAATTTGATTGGCGAGAAATTTCCTCAGAACACTGCAGGATGCAATACCCAGGGTGGAGTATCTGAGGCAGAAAGGGTGAAACCAGGGGAGCATCGTTCAAATCTCCCATAATGAGAAGGAGGCTGCTGAGGAAACATGGCTGCCGGATCTGTCTTTTGAGCAATCAAAATGCAATAGGAAATATACATGGAAAGAAAGAATTTGAAAAGTTTAGGCTTATAAAGAAAATGTTCTCAGCAAAAATGTCACTCAATTATAAAATCACTAGAGGCCGGGTGCACGAAATTCATGCACTGGGGGTGGGGGTGGGGGGTCCCCTCAGCCCAGCTTGAACCCTCTTGCAGTCTGGGAGCCCTTGAGGGATGTCCGACTGACTTGGGAATGGTCCTAAATTGGCAGTTGGACATCTTTAGTGCTGCCGTGGAGGTGGGAGAGGCTCCCATCACCGCCACCACCACCGCCGCTGCGCTCACCAGCTGTGAGCCTGTCTCCTGGCTAAGCAGCGCTCCCCCTGTGGGAGCGTACTGACCACCAGGGGGCAGCTCCTGCGTTGAGCGTCTGCTCCCTGGTGGTCAGTGCACGTCATAGTGACTGGTCAGTTGTTCCGCTGTTCGGTCGATTTGTATATTAGTCTTTCATTGTATAGGATTTGTGAACTAAAATGAAAGATGGAATTGGAAATTTAGCAAAGGGGATAATAAATACTGAAATATTCCAGTTTGCATTGAATTGTGGATTTCAGTGACTTTTACCAGCATGAATTCTATGTAGGGTTATGAGCAATGTAGTGAAATCAAGACAATAAATGTGAGCATTACACAGATGTTTTGAAGTTGATGAACCTCGGAAATTCCTTTTTTGGCACAGTTACAAAATTACCCAGGTTGACTTTTTATGTATTTGCATTCACCACATAATAAGCAATCAGGAGATAATGAACAGCCCTTGAATTCACTTTCAGCTCTATAAACTCAGTCAAAGCAACAGCTATTTTACTTCGCAGGGCTGTGGCCTTTAGAAAAGTGATGGCAAATGATGTAACATATAATCACACTGGTGTCATTCTGATCAAATCAAGAATAAGTCCCTTGTGTGGTGAGTGTACAGGCAGAAGTAGGAGTGATTCCATATTACGACATTAGGACCAGGCTGTGGCAAAGCCAAATAATGGGCTCCCCCTTCCCCAAGGAGGGCTTTTAGGACCATCACAGAGCTAGCTGTCCCACATTTTCTATCCATCAACTTACACGGGGTCTGAAATTTCTATCTTTAAATTCCCATTTTTGAGTTGACATCATGTCCAGAAGACAAAATTCTTTTATCTAGAGCAGTGGTTCTCAACCTTCCTAATGCCGTGACCCTTTAATATAGTTCCTCATGTTGTGGGGACCCCCAGCTATAAAATTATTTTCGTGGCTTCTTCATAACTGTAATTTTGCTACTGTGATGAAGCGGCATGTAAATATCTGATATGCAGGAAGGATTTTCCTTATTACAAATTGAACATAATTAAAGCATAGTGATGAATCACAAAAACAATATGTAATTATATATGTGTTTTCCGATGGTCTTAGGTGACCCCTGTGAAAGGACCGTTCGACCCCCAAAGGGGTTGTGACCCACAGATTGGCGACCCCCAGGTTGAGAACCGCTGCCCTAGAGGTTACTTAGCTAAGTGAGTTAATGAACATGAACATATTTGCTTCTATCAGTTATCAGCTAAGTTTGCTATCACCTGGCCTGGAGAGACAGGGACACACTGTATGAAATACCTGGAATAGGAGCTGCCTGGAGAACTAATCTGCATGGATGACCTGCTGACCACACAGGACAAGAGCACCCAGGCACTTGTTTGATAGGAAGGCTCTAAAAGGTTAGGCATCTACACTAATAAAAGAGAAAGATGCAAATTGATCATCCCTCTGTGACTCCCACCTGCCAATCAGGAGTGAGTATGCAAATCAACCTGACAAAGATGGCGGGTTAATTTGCATATGCAGGCACTGAATGGCCGGGGGTGAGGTGGCTGCCTGTGTACACGCTGGCACCAAGTGGCCAGGGTTCTGGGACAGGCATCCTCGGGACCCAGGCTGCTCTGAGCCTGTAGGCCTGCATGTTGGCCCAGAGTGGCAGGGGTCCCGGAACGCCCCTGGCCACTCTGGGCCTACACTTGCAGGCGGCGAGCGGCCGGGGGTGGGGCGGGAACATCCCCGGGACCAAGGCGCTCTGAGCCAACATGTGCGCAAGCAGCTGGGGGCGAGGCAGGAACGTCCCTCACAGTGAGTGAGCAGACAGCGGGGCCCTGCTTGCCCCTGGCCCCGGTGGCGAAGGGCAAGCAATCCCCCACAGAGAGCAGACACCAGGGCCTGCGGTGGCATCAAGCAGGCAGGTCTGCAGAGAGCAGAGAACCATGGGGAGCAGGCCTAAGCTGTCAGTAGGACATCCCCTGAGGGCTCCCAGATTGGAGAGGTCGGGCTGAGGGACCCCTCCCACTCCCATGCATGAATTTCATGCACCAGGCCCCTAGTAGAATATAAAATACTGGGGCAGGGACTTGATGCAAATTCCAGGGAAACCATCACTGATGTCAATTTTGCTTAAATTTGGTTCTTTAACAACATTTTCAAAAAGGGATTTTCCTAATACAATTAAACTTGGTTAAAAAACCATTGAAATCTTTTAACATTGCCTTCAAACACTCTGAGGACAATGTAATATGTCTTCATGTATCTAGTATCAAAGCACAAATAGTGAGACCCAAGCTGGTAAACCCAGAATGAAGTCATTACCATCTTTACTTGTGTGGGTAACAAATACCTTGATTACTATCTCACTCCATACTCAAAAGTTAATTCAAGATGGGCCACAGACTTAAATGTAAAACCCAGTAGCATAATGCATTTAGACAAAGACTTCTTTTTAGGTAGAGATTTCTCTCATTGATTCTATGTCAATGAAAAATAATTCTCCAGTGGATTCTTATATTTTGCATTACTATTATTTACCATGCACTGAGCTAGTGGCTTCATAAGGAGTACCTATAAATAAATCCATTAATCCTTTGGGATAGACTATTTTTTTCCTTCTTATTTTAACACATGAGGCAATTGACACTCTTTGGATTAACTCCATGAAACTTATATGGCTAGTGATGACAGAAATTATATTTAAGCCAAGGTCTGGTGCCAAACCTACCCAGTCTTCCCAAACTGTCACATTTTCATAATCAAGGCTTCTCACAGTCCCTGAGGACAAAATAAACAGTCATGGGAATTTGTACATGTGGCAGACATAGATAGAGCTGTGGGAAAAACAACTCAAAAACTGTGACTGGAGATCTGAAATGTTGTTTGTAAGAACTTATTCTATATAATAAAAGCCTATTATGCTTAGTGTCAGGTCATCCAGTTGTCTGTTCAACCAATCAAAGCATAATATGCTAATGATATGCTAAGGCCACTCAACTGCTCACTATGACATGCACTGACCACCAGGGGGCAGACACTCTGGTAGGTTAGCTTGCTGCTGGGGACTGAGCGAGGCAGGCTAGATACACCCTGGAGCCCTCCTGCGGTCCTCCCTGGGCCAACCACTTTCATTCCTCCCCTGCCCTGATTGTGCACCGGTGGGGTCCCTTGGCCTGGCCTGTGCCCTCTCGCAATCTGAGACCCCTTGGGGGATGTTGGAGAGCCAGTTTCGGCTAATCCTGCAGGCCAGGCTGTAGGACCTCACTGGTGCATGAATTCATGCACTGGGCCTCTAGGATGTTACAGAAAGAGGCACAAAAGGATTCTGAGCATATTACTGAACTCACACAATGCCTATTATCTGAATGATTTCAATGTGAACTATTTTAAGAAGCTAAGTTATTTGGAGCATGCACCTGTTAGAATAAATCACTTTATAATCCTTTCTTTTGATAGAATTACAACTGTCAAAAATGTTTAGACAAGAAAAAAAAGGTATTCTTTCTTCTTCTATTGGTCCCTGCTAAAATAGCTCTCTGATGACTAGGAGAAAGCAACTATAGAAACTTGGAGAACAAATATGACTTTTAAACGACAGCCTAGACAATACCGGAGTCACTGGTATTGCTGGAGAAGGTCTCAGAAGTTATCTCTCCATACATAATTTTCTCTTCTCTTTGTCATAGGAATGAAGTTTTTACTATTAGAGATTACATTTTAGGGCTTGATGCTATTTTGCTTCTTAGGAATATCTGATTGAAATTAGAATACCTCTTGGGAGAGGTGAATCATTAAGCTTATGAATAAAAACATAAGTTCATGGATAAGGACGCTAAACAGAGAAGGCAAATAGGCCTTCCATTATGTCACTGTATAAAAATAATGTGATATGCACCTTAAATTTATACAATGTTACATGTCAAATTTATCCAACAACAAAAAATTAAAATAGAAGGCAATTATGTTAGGCAGGATAGACTATTCTATGCCATGGTAACATATAAATCTTAAAAACTCAATGGTTTTACATAAGGTTTGTTTCTCACACACAAGGTTGCCAAGTAGGTTGTGACTCTGGAGATGCCTTTTGTCCATGTGTTAGCAAAGGAAGCCAGCTTGCTTCCCTCTTATTGCTTTGTCTTCTCAAAAGGTGCCCGTCCGTGGTCTCTGCCGAAGGACATGGCATGGGTCACCTCCACTCATGTCCCATTGATCAGAGTTGGGCTCACTGTCCACCTCATACAGAAAAGACTGGGAAATACCTCCCCGTAAGCCCAGGCACAGGAAACAATATAATGAACGCAACACTGTCTGTTCCACAGCAAAGTTATCATTCGTGGTGAGAGGGGCATTAAAAGAGAGGTTAGCAAATTAGAAATGTGAATTTAGCCAGTTTCAGGAAACATCTAAAATGGCTAATCTATATATATAAAAGTCTAAGCGATCATCCATCTGTTTGACCATCTGACTGGTAGCTATGACGGGCAATGACCACCAGGGGGCAGACGCTCAATGCAGGAGCTGCTGAGCTGCGGTGACTTGGCAGCTGCGGTTCTCAGGTGACACACAGGGACCAGAGAGGAGGGAGCCCGATTCCCGGATGTGTCACCTGAGAACCGCCCTCTCATAATCTGGACCCCTTGGGGGATGTCAGAGAGCCGGTTTTGGCCCGATCCCTGCAGGCCAGGCCGAGGGATCCCAACGGTGCACGAATCCGTGCACCAGGCCTCTAGTCTTATATAAAGACATGAAATTTAGAAACAACAGCTACCTGATTCCACATACATATTCTCCTGGTGTAAACATTTGTCAGCCCTACAGGTACTGACTGTCCTTTTGATAGCTCCATTTTGTTAACTCCCCAATCTTATCCTGAGGAAAGATCTGAGATGTTCTTTACTCCCAAGGCATGTCACTATCAGGAACGTGACCAAGCATAGTTCTCTACCTTCCTTGTGTCCCGAAGAAGTTCTCATATGAGAGAATGAGCCATCTATCCCTTCAAGTCACATGGATTTAAGAGGCTGTCTTTTTTTTCACTCTGTGAAATAAAGGAGGAGAAGAAGAGACTTTCAGATTCGGTATAAATCTCATCCTCACACCTGCTCCTTTGGAACGTGGGGCTGGAATTCCAGGAGAAAGAGAAGTAAAGGAAAGGCCAAGTGGGTTGGCTGTGACTACTAGTAAATCAGTTTTAACTGACGTTCATTTTATTTAACTCTTCTTTGTAGGAAAATGACTTTCCAAGTCTTTTCATTATGATTTGCAATTATGATTAAATACACCACTGGGAAGTTGTGATGAAAAATTAAATTCTCCTTTTGTTTGAAAACCACCTTTGTAGGTATCATTTTATCATCAGGGAGAAAGATATAGCAAATACTTCTACTAGGCTTGAAAATTTCCTTTCATCAGGATTAGGAGATTACAAAAATAAAGTCTTTATAGAAACCTATTTCAAAAGACATTACCATTCTTTTACAGAAAATACTATTTCACATTACCTTATGTAATAAATATTGATTATCATCAGCTCAATTCAGTAAGATGTTTGCAAGTATTATTCATGACACTATCACACACATCAAAGTGTTTAACAAATATTTTGTAAATAAAATGAAGATGATTAAAATGAGCAATGTCGTATTATATTTCTTTGCAATTTGATAAGTGTAACCAAATACCAGATGATTCCAGTTACTGTGTAAATCAATTGGCAGGAAATTGGTAAATAATTCCTGCAACATTATTGAGTCAACATCAGCCTCAGAGTAAAAACCATGTTGAGCCCAGCTGGCGTGGCTCAGTGGTTGAGCATCGACCTATGAACCAGGAGGTCACGGTTCGATTCCTGGTCAGAGCACATGCCCAGGTTACAGGCTTGACCCCCAGTGTGGGGTGTGCAGGAGGCAGCTGATCAATGATTCTCTCTCATTGATGTTTCTATCTCTCTCTCCCTCTCCCTTCCTCTCTGAAATCAATAAAAATATATTTAAAAACAAAACCATGTTGAACATATGAGTAGAGCAACAATAATTGTTTCTGAAGTCATTGCTTTCTGAGAATGAGTTTTAAACAAATAATGGGTTTATGGAGGATTTGAGAAATGGCCTTAACATAAAAAGGCAAGGTTACTATACATTATGAATGGAGACCAAAGCAAACAGCAAGAACCACCATCTCAACAACAGCAACATTCAACTTCTGATTTCCTATAACCATAAGCATTTGATTGTCACGTATTGGATGGAAATAGTCTTTAATACCAAGTCAATTAGATGAAAAGTCCTGGTCACATGAGTGTTTCTTTCAGGACACATGATTTTGAGGACTTCGATCCCTTTCTCTTGCTTTTTGTCTTGGTGGCCATGATGCTGGAATCTGTGAGAGCCGGGAGATGACGAGGCTGGACAGAGCAGCTGTGTGATTGACCACTGCATGGTCCCCGGGCAGAGGACTGAGTCTGCTCACTGGGGTGGGGCTCGCCCATGGGGCCTGATTGATGAGCCTGCCTCTTCTCAGCTCTCACACCACATGACACGTCCACCAGCCAAGGCAGCTGGAGTATGAGATCGTGGAATGAACTTGACTCAAGTGGGGGTCTTTCCTGAAGGAAAGAGAGTATCAGAAGAAGAGAAAAGGCTTGATTATAAGCACTATGATTGGGACCATGGTTACCACAGTTCAAGCTGTTGATGTATAAATACTGGATTAGGAACTATATATATGTAAACAAAGACTTCGATTTTTTCATGGCACATTAGATAAAAACTAAGATTTTTATAAAAACAAATCTGCTTAGTTCAGCCTGTGAGGGCTGTAAAGGAATCGATGTGGAGCTCACGTGACTCACGCTAGTAGAGCTTAGGAAATACTTAGGTCAAAGCAGCGAAGGCCTGAAAGCAATGGTTGAAGTGCACCCACAGCCCAGCTGCCTTTATGCAAGCAAAGCAAAACAGGAACACGTGTGCCCAGCAAGCCGGTCTGGCTGGCTGGCTGGCGGGCAGCCATGGCTCAGCCTGCCCAGGGAGAAAATGGAAAGAAAATAAGCCAGCAGCTGCTCAGAGCAAGGTCCGATGGTGGATGTGGAGGCTCTTCTGGGCGAGCCAGGGAAAAGAAGGTTTTGCTTGTGTGGCGCCTACAGAGAGACCTCCCACGGGGGTGTCCCTGCTCTCCCGGAAGGCCGGGTCCTCCTCGTGGGGAAGGACATGCGTGTACAAGCCGTGTCAGTGTGGGGACTGGAGTGGGCTGCTGGGAAACAGGTATTCTCCTGCAGACACTGCTCATTTCTAGCCACTGTCCACTGTCGGATGTCCTGAGGTCAAGGTCTGCACTGACCTCTGCGCTGGGCCCAATGACTCCCCATATTCACACACAGGGGAAGTGCTTCATTCCCAGAAAGAGGTTCAGGGAGAAAGTGAGGTGATGGCAGAAAGGCTTCCTGGGTAAGAGTGCAAAGACAGACTCAGCCTTCTGGCCAACAGGCTCCCGCCCCCAAGTCTGAGTCAAATACCTCAGGGCGAAGAATATAGAGGTCTGTTTTCCTCGAAGGCTCTCCTCACCTCACGGACTCCTGATGGCAATCGTCAGTTGTCTCTCTGACAATTCCGCTTCACAGTGCAGTCCTTGGGTGCTTACTGAGCTTCAGCTGTGGGCCACGAGCCTCTGTAGTATTTCTTGGCTCTGAGCATATGCGATATAGTCACCTGTCCCTTTTCTGTGTCCCGTCCAGGGTCACCATCTTGCAGAACTCGGGAGGCACTATTCGCGTGGCGTTCTCTGTGGAGGGCCTCTCCTGGCGGTGTGCTCTGCAGGCTTTATTGTTTCAACCCAGAGCACCGTCCGTCCTTTGCCAGCAGAACCAATGTGTGTCGCTTCTTGAAGTTCACGCTAGGGTTTCACAAAAGGTGCTGCACACAAAAGTTGCTCAGTTAACGGAATCGTATTATGGCAATGATGATGATGATGATGATGATGATGATGATGATGATGAATGTATCTCCTCTGAAGAAAGGATTAAGTATATGCATAGGTTGTTCAACTTGTTTGGCCCTGAACTTTCAGCTGTGAGCACTGTTTCCTGACCACCTTCTTCTTACTCTGCATGTTGAGAATGGGAACAGTTATTATATCTTGAAGAGATTTCATTGTTATATTTGTTTTATTGAGAAGAGCTGAGTTTAAATCAAACACAGGTAAAAATGATGTAGCTCTAGATCCCGTGGTTTATGTTAGCCAGAGACAAGAAACATCTCTGCTTTGCCCAGCTATTCCCATGGTTCTTACGGTAAATAAGAAAGAGGTATTAGCTGGTCATCATGCACACCATTGCGGTTCTTCAGCTCTGTTTACACCGTTGAGGTCCGAAACCCCACAGGGTCTCTCAACAAACCTGGGCCTGTTGTTCACTGAGATCACTTGGAAATGAGTTAGCTTCTTTGGCCCAGTTTCTAAGTTGATTTTCTATTCCATGATGATATTTTCAGTTTTCTAATATATATATATGATATAGTTTCACAGCTCATATATAGAAGCTACATTTATTTTTCACACATTAAACTTTATTATCTATTTCATTTCCAGAGATAGTTTTGAACCAGTTTGATAAACACACACACAAAACTACAAATATAAGCAAATGTAAGCAAAAAGTCAATCAGAGACCAAATTTGCTCAACACAGAAGATATAAAACCATGGTTCTTGTGCTCAAAGAACATACAATCTGCAGACCGATGGAAGTAATTACAAATGATTGAAAACGATATACTAATATAAAGCTATCTTTTGCACTTTTTAAACAATTCTTTTTAAAATATATATATTTTTGTTGATTTTTAGAAAGGAAGAGAAAGGGAGAGTGAGAGGTAGAAACTTCAATGGTGAGAGAGAATCATTGATTGGCTGCCTCCCGCATGCCCCCCATTGGATATTGAGCCCGCAAACAGGACATGTGCCCTTGACCGGAATCAAACCCGGGACCCTTCAGTCTGCAGGCCTATGCTCTATCCACTGAGCCAAATCAGCTAGGGCTATCTTTTGCATTTAGAATTGTTTTAAACAAGGCAGAAGATCAATGTCGAATGGGTTGGCGCTTGAAGTGGGCCTTTAAACATGGGTTGGAGTACCTCACTAGGGACCACCCTCACTCTCCATCATTATTGGGATAACCAAATATTCAATACGCATCAACATCTGCGTGACCCAGAGCCCATACCCCCGCGTTTCCCTTGACTTTTCCTTCGGCCTCAAAATAAATGCCACTCTCTCCGCCTCAGCCTCCTTTCGCCCCAGAGTAGGCTCATTCTCCTTTATGCCCTGTATTCTCCCTCTGTTGCCCTCACCAAACCTGTAAGCACATGCTCACTTGTGTAATTCCATTTCAGTGCTGGCCCTGGGTCCACATAGGGGCTCCAGGGGTGAGGGCCCGGTATGCCGGTACTTTATTCATGACCTAGCACGGCGTCCGAGCACCGGGGGCCTGACACGCAGGGAGAAGTGAGGCAAGCACAGCGGATGCAGGGGGAGCAGAGGTGCGTACAGCCTGGTGCCAACCTGAAGAGCGCGCCTGTAGCCAAGAACGGCAGGTGCTCAGGAAGCAGCTACGGTTTCTAGGGCCAGTGCGGTGAGAATTCCGGGGCTCCTGGCGTGGGGAGGTCCCTGTCCCACAAGACATATTCCAAGTACCTGGTAGAAGCCCGGGCGGGCACAGAGATCGCCGCGCAGATTTTAAGGAATGATGAGACAAGCGGCTGTGGTGGGGTAAACGCATCCGAGGCGCAGTGCCCTTAAATGAATGGCAACCCGAAATGGCAGCCTGGGGAGAGGGGAGAGAGGCGAAGTGCTCTTTGATCTTTGATAAATTTTTTCTCATTGATGTGTAATTATTCTTCTCTGTTGTCTTTGAAATTATTGTTTTAGGCTTCCCGGTTCAGCTTGTTTATTCTGCGACAAGATTAATGACTGTCGCACAAAATTACCAGTAATTATGTGCGTTCAGTATTTTGCGTAGCCCTGGAGATGGCAATTAGCAGGTTGCAGGACCCTGGTGACTTTACCTTTAGACGTATTTTCCTAATATTAATCACCATGTGCAAGCCATCGCCCTCCTCGGCTGTCGTGGCTGTCCTTGTGCAGGATGAAAGGATGATCACCCGGAAGGATACGTGTGTGTGCAAACACACGCGCCAAACATAAAAATCGCCCGTCGTGAGGGCGTCGGAGGAATACTACCAACCCAGACAGGACCAAGCATGCCCGGACACAGGGATTCGGGAAACCGGTGTTTTGCTGTGTTTAAAGGGGAAATCAGAAAGCTGCCGCTCTGGAGCCAGAGTGTGAAGAGGGTGAGGTGGCACCAAAGGAGATGCCCTTCTCTGGAGGGAGGGCGCGTGGGTCCTGCCTCTGCAGCGTCCCTGTGCGAGTTCGGTCCCTGAGAACCACGCCAGGCGTGAGATCCCACCCCGGCTCCCAGGGCCTCCCGGCCACGGTCTGTGCAGGTTCAGGGCAGGAATGACTCATCCTGCCCTGACCCTGACTCAGGCCCTGGGCCAGTTTCTGTAGCTCTCCCTCCACCTCCTTTTCTCATCTCAGGAAACGGGCATTAAAATGCATCCCCAACAGGCACAGCGAGGGTGCCATGCCCTCCTCCTGGGTGTGCTGGGCCCCCCGAGCTCCCCTACCCTCCTGTCCCTGACCAGGGACAGTCTGCGGGGGCCCTCCAGGTCAACCATCTCTGCCACCCCCTCCGGGGAGACCCCCGGTCCCCCTCGGGAGCTCCTGCCACAGCTCCTGGCTTCCAGCCGCACAAATGATGCGCCGCGTCCTCCACGAGGCCCGGAAAGGCAGCAGTGACCAGAATGGTGGCGGGCTCCGCTCTGGTGGTTGGTACCCTCTGGTGGAGCCAGAGAGGCCATGACCAAGCAAGCTGACAAGAGGAAAGTGATTTCACACAGTGATCCGGGCACAGGGAACCAAGAACACGCTCAGGAGAGCCCTGGCGGAGGGGAGCATGCCAGCCGAGCACCGGGCATCTGAGTGGGAATCAGTGCTCAGCACTGGGCCCTCGTGTGAGCACTGATGTGTATCAACTCCCCTCCTTCTCACAACGACTCCCCGAAGGAGAGACTCTTCCCGGTCCCTCCTTACAGACGGGGACATCGAGGCACAGAGGGGGGTCACCGCACCGGGGACAGGGCTGGCGAGCGGCAGAGCTCCATTCAGACCCAGACCCCTGCCTCCCAAAGCCCACGTTCTGTCACGTTGTTCGAATGGTCTCTCAAGAAGCATCGGATATTGCATTGATATTTACCTTTTCCTTGCACGTTTTTTCTACTGGAACATGAATAAATTGATGGTTTGCGCTCAGCCCCAAGAATAACACTCAGGCCCTGGCCGGTGTGGCTCAGTGGAGAGAGCATGGGCCTGCAGACTGAAGGCTCCCGGATTTGATTCCCGTTAACGGCATGTCCCCAATTGCAGGCTCCTCCCCGGCCCAGGCTCTGGTCGGGGCTCATGCAGGAGGCAACCAATCGATGTATTTCTCTCACATCGATGTTTCTCTCTGTCTTTCCCTCTCTCTTTTACTCTCTCTAGAACTCCAATACTCAAATATCCTTGAGTGAGGATTAACAAAAAAAGGAAAAGAAAAGAAAAAAGAAAAATGCCCAGGTCTTAGTCTATTCTTAATCAAAGTTTACCGAATGAGCGCATGCCTGCACCGAGCCCATCTGATGAAAGGCAGGGTCAGCGCTCAGCATCAGATAAGCGATGGAAACGTTAGCTCTCCCTCCCTCCCCGGCTCCCTGCCTTAGACTCCTAAGCCTGTTGCTGAACTTTGAGTCTCAGGGAGATTTATAGGGAAGGAGGGCCCGCCTTCACAATATAACGTATCAAAAAGGAAATCAAGGAAACCAGCTCCTTTAATTTGTTAGCAAAAGACGAAAAGGAGTGACTGGGGTGAGCTCTGAGGAAAAACACATGGAAGCAGGGACCTGGGGAGCCGTCAGTTTCCTGCCTCCCACGTGAAACCCGGTCCTGCTCCGCGGAGAAGCAATTTGGAAAACTTCCACGCGCACGCTTTCTGGAGAAAATGCAGGAGGAAGACAAAGTTGGTTTAATGTCTTTAATGGGCACTTCAAAGTCCGGGCCACTCGATCATTTTCACAGCTTTCTGACTGTTATCACCCCCAGGCATTGCCAAAACCACCCCTTGAAAGGCTGCGGAAAATTATCCGAAAGGCAGATCGGACCCGGAGCTTTTTGCATGAGGGAGAGCTATGCCTCTGTGGAGGGCTTCTCTCCGCTGGATGTCTGCCCTCCTGCCCTCCGGGGTGCTGGCGGCCTGGCCACAGGAACAGTGAAGGATGCCGGGTGCTTCGGTAAGTTGGGTGACTTTCTTGAGCCTGAATATGGCATTTGAGAAAAACACACGATTCTTCCACGAGAAAGTGAGCATTGATACAAGAAGGCATCGGCCACTGCGTTCTCAGAAGGGACCGCTGTCTTCCCGCCGCTGCGGAGTTTGATGGAAAAGGATGGTGCTACAGACTGAAATCCTCACCCCCGCGGGCATGAGAGCGTTAGAGGTGGGCCTTGGGGGTGATTAGGTCACGAGGGTGCAGTCCTTGGGAGTGGGATTAGTGCCCTTTATTGGGAGATTTCAGAGAGCTCCACTGACCCTTCTGCTTGGTGAGGTTACAGCAAAAAGACAGCCGGCCGTCTATGAACCAGGAAGGGGGTCCTCACTGGGCCCCGAATCTGGGACGCCTTGATCTTGGACTTCAGCCTCCAGAACTGTGAGAAACAAATGCCTGCTGTTGATAAGCCAGCCAGGGGTGGACTCTGTATGGCAGCCTGATGACAGGTGGCGAGCGAAGAAGAACGCAAGAGACCATTCTCTACACTGTGAGCCCAGCACCTAGGTGCCTTCTCTTTTAGTTAGAAGTGTGAAGCGTCGGAAGCAGGGGTCACCCTGCCGGTGCGACGTCTGTCCCCAGTGCTTTATTCGTCTCTAGAAGGCGCACTGGAAATGAGAGTAGGTGCTCCCACGACGCTGGCAGAGACCGCTCTGCTAAATGAATTCCCTGGGGCTGGGCAGAGTGACAAGAGAAAGGAGCATTTCATACAGTTAGCCAGCTAGCACCAACACAACGGAGCTGGCGACCTCAGGTATTCAGTCTCTATTACAACTAGTTTTGTAACGCCGCAGTTAGAGAACCGAGCCCAGTAAGTGTTAAAGCAGCACAAAGGGAGCAAGAGGGGCAGCAGGGAATGGACAGTTGCTGCGTCCCAACGTCTCCGGTCAAAGTGATGAGAGCCTGGTGTACAGGGCAGCTCGGTGTCCAGGGGACAAAAGAAATGCTACTAATTGCCCCGGCCAGTTTGGCTCAGTGGATGGGGAGTTGGCCGGGGGCTGAAGGGTCCCAGGTTGGATTCTGGTCAAGGGCACATGCCTAGGTTGCAGGCTCGATCCCCAATAGTGGGCATGCAGGAGGCAGGCAATCAATGATTCTCTCTCATCATTC
>NW_006289398.1:4620234-4624392 GCF_000327345.1 Myotis davidii
GCTAGTAATTAATGATTGTTACAATTACAAATGGTGGGCCCAGAGTCTAATTCTGGCCTTGCATATAGTAGATACTCAAGAAATTTTAAAGACCAATTTCCTGACCAGTCTGATGTGCTTGAAAGAAAAACAGAAATGGGGGTTCTGTTGTTATTATCCTGTCAATTTGGAAGAGAAGGTGTGACAAAGAAAAACCAACTGACGTGGATGTTAAATGGTTCAAAGAGCATCCCCAAGTGTGACCATGTGAAAGGTGGAACATGAACCAGCTTTTCTCTTTGCACACACCCCTGAGGTTAGCAAAAGCACCCTGGAGGACAGGCAGCCGACACAGCTGTCATAACCGCAGGTCGAACGGCAGGTGGCAGCAAAGGCTCCTGTAAGAGAAGCGGACTTGGAGTAGAGAACTTGTTAGGGTGGCTGCAGAGAGAAGGCAGGCAGGGTGATTTCTTTCTTGTAAGCAAAGCACATGATGCGAGAAAGAAATCTATTGGGAAGGGCGATCCCGATAACCAGGTTTAAATGCTTTTCAATCACCTTCCGACGAAATGAAAGGATTAAAAAAGCTTACTGAAAACACAAGTATCCCCCAGCAGAGCCCAACTAATCCTCTTACAAAATGGACATTTATGCTGCAGAGAGACCTTTGTCATAAGACATGGCATGCAATATTTATTATAAAAATGATCACCCAGACCTGCGTGGAAAGATGCCAGCTGGAAGGCGATTTGTGTGTCAGCTCAGAAGAAATATTAGATGGAAGGACATTTATATCCTTCAAAGAAAGGATATGAGCAAAGAAAACATTACAGCTGCACTCGGTGCAGGTGGGCTCCTCGAGAATGTGACCATGGCCTGAGGACAAGATAGAAAGCACAGAACTCCTGGGTCTTCTTGAAGGACCCGAACTTAGGGAGGATGAAAACACTACCAAGACCAGGAAGCAACCGTGTGGTAGAGAGGGAGGGGGTACGACCCGTGGATCTCATAACACAGGGGATCTTCTGACAAGCAGATGTCAGAGCTGTGCCAGCATCAGGACCAGCTTCGAGGTTCCCAGGAAAATCAGTGAGGATCCTAGAAGATGGGTTTTGGCAGAGGGCCACGCCTGACCTATCCGCATCTCCACTGGGATGTTATCTGTTTTAGCTGATGTCCAATCAGACTGGGGACTAAGGGATGAAGGTGAGTGTTTCCCAGGATATTTAAAGCAACAGAGAAAGAAGGCAACCAGTAGAGGGATTTTAGGCTCTGTCACCACACCCACTGGGTTCCAAATGCCATCGCAACCCTAGAAGACCTGTGTGATGTTGTCCAAGTTATGAAATCTCCCAAGTCACAGTTTCTTGAATGTAAGTGGATGCGCCAGGCAGTGTGAGGATTCAATAAGACCCTGTATCAAGATGCTTACCTTGTAGAAATTAAGTCAAGTCATAACTGGACTTCTCTCTTCAGGAACAAGCCCAAAGGTGTGGAGGTATTTTGAAGGATGTCTCCAAAACGTCTTTCTGATGAACAGCCTCTATGTCGAACATTCCTAATGGTTCTGCCTTCAGATGGAGCAAAATCTCCTGGGGACTTGCATGGTGTGGCCACGGCGGATGCTAACACAGGGCTGAGCAGATGACGTGAAGCTGGCCACAGCCCTGTGTTCCAGCCACAGAGACCACCACCTCAATTTGATTTCCTATTCCCGAGTGCGAGACTTTGATTTCCTGCTAAATTCTTGGAAAGGAGAGCCAGCTCTTCCCAGTCAGTTGTGGGGAGGTGGAGGGAGATGGGGGTAACTGAGTGGGTTCCGCCATGAAACAAGCTGCCTTGTGCCACGTCTGTAGCTCGAGGCAGAGTTCTCCGAGGGAGTGGACTGTCACTCTGAAACGCGAGTGCTACTAACACTGAGACTACACACATTCACCCATGCCCTCAGTGTCTTCTTCTTGTCTCTCAGATGATCATATAGTCACTGTGAAATGAAAACAAACTCTTCATGGGCACTTCTTATTTTGCTTAAACGTTACAGATGAGGTTTTTGTTTTTTTAAAAAAATGCTTTTATTGATTTCAGAAAGGGAAGGGAGAGTGAGTGAGGGATAGAAACATCCATGATGAGAGAGAATCATTGATCAGCTGCCTCCTGCACACTTCCTACTGGGGATCGAGCACCCAGGCATGTGCCCTGACCAGGATTGGAACTGTGACCTCCTGGTTCATAGGTTGAGGCTCAGCCACTGAGCCACACCAGCCAGGCACGGATGAGATTTTTTGTTTAAGTAACCATGAAAAATAACATTTTTTAAAACACCAAGCTGCCAAGGATATTGTGAAAATTTTAAATAGCAGCAAGACTTCAAAGCAAGGCCCTTGACCAAGCTGGTACTTATTTCCTCGGGAAATTTCACAAGCCGGGAAACAGTTCTGACGTTGCTGTCATTTTCTCGGATGACGTATGGGGTGTGAGCGGTTTCCATGGCGTGTCTTTGAAATGTTTGTTCTTATGGTGACCTTGAGAAATATCTCTTACGGTGAAAAATATCTGCATTTGATATGGTTGATACTTAAAAGATCCTCGCAATATGCATATTAATGCAACTACAGATCGCCTAAAAGCAGCATTGTGTTGGGATGAAGCGAAAACCTCACGTTCTGGGGCTGTTTACAATTTCGGGGGGCGGGGGGCGGGTTTCAAGATACTTTATCTCTAATTGCTTCCTCCCAGCACATCCTTCTGCCATGACTAATCAGGGGCCGCCTCCCCTGCCAGAGTTTCTCCCTCAGTGACACTGATGTGCCTTTTGAGAACTGAAACCCAGAAAAAGTGGCAAAGATTTTCTGTAGCGGGATTGCCAAGGGCGCCCACAGCTCTCTGCTCACCACCCAGAAATTCAGCTCTTTGTTCCCGCCTTTATAGCCACTTATTTGTGGGGATCATTGCAAAACTTTCATTTTTCAAAGACACTATCCCTGAATTGTAGCATTGGGGTTTAGATCGGGTGAATGGGGTAATAAGTTGTATGCCACTTATTTTAGTGTGTTGTTAGGGAACTATTTTTCATATATCTCAAGTATATATATGTGTGATTTTTGGGGGTCCCATGCAAACGTTTCTAGCGATGTGGTGATTACAGAAGAGATCACATTTCAGA
This sequence comes from Myotis davidii, assembly GCF_000327345.1. Lineage (NCBI taxonomy): Eukaryota > Metazoa > Chordata > Mammalia > Chiroptera > Vespertilionidae > Myotis > Myotis davidii. The sequence continues at coordinate 4,623,377 of NW_006289398.1, forward strand.
ATCTGGCGCTACAGTAATAATTGTCCTTAGGAGAAGGAATAGGACCAGCAGTCACTTCTCACCCTGTGTGTTTCTCTAGCTGCGCTTAGCTTTAGAAATCCACTAAGTCTAGAAAGTGCTTTAAAGTTATCCGATGGGATGACCCACTCACAGAAGAGGACATAGGGACCTATCTCGATGCACAGATTGTCCCAGAGCGAGACAGCAACCTCCTGCAGAGTGGAGGCAAGGGTGTCCTCTCCAGCCCTTCTCACCACGGTGTTTTCCTATTACCTTTACTCTCACCATTCCTGAATTCTCATCGCATATGTTTACTCTGACAAGTGAAGGAGGGAAACAAGCATCTAGTCTTCATGATGCTTCATTTATTTAAGATACAACCTGGTGTTAAGTTTCGGAGCAACATTCCCCAATAATCTGAAAAATATCTTGGAAATAACATCTCCCAAGCAGCTCAGGATAACCACGGGCGCCTGATTTCTAAGTAGAATTAGTAAATATTAAATAGTTAATGTAAAATATATAAAAATTACGTGTTCAGCCAATGAGCTTGCTCACTATCAGAATCCACTGCATGTAGATCTGGGCGCACGCGCGTGTGTACATGTGTGTGTGTGTTTCAGGCTGGACTACATTCAGTTCCCCAGGTGATCACAACATGAGCGGCAGGTGAGAGCATTTTCCTGGCGCCTCCGGTAGCTAAGGGACAGCAGGGAACCCAGAAACCCGCCAGGCGGGCGTCCCGCGTCTCCTCCCCTCTGGTGGCGCTAGGGGGCGCTCCGGCACCGAGTTTGTCCCCGGAGCACCCAGTGCCCTGAACCCAGAGGCAGCACCCAGGGGAGGCCCTGGATGGGAGGCCGATGGGGAGGGCAGAGGCAGGGAATCCCACGCCATGTGCAGCCCCCGCGGTTGACTTTTCTGCGCTCTGACCCCACGCACCCCCCCACCCCCACCCTTGTGCCGGGAGACAGTTCCCTGCCGTGCGCACAAAGTCGGGCGCAGGCGGCGGGGTGCGA
>NW_006289398.1:4624465-4630701 GCF_000327345.1 Myotis davidii
ATCCCGGTGAATGGGGAGCGATCTCCCCATTAATCTCGCGTAATTAGCGTCCTGACCCCCGCGCCCCAGAAGCAGGGCGGACAAAGCTGCTGCAGACGTCCCATCCCGGCGCCCCTCCCCGCCGACCCCCTCACCCTGCATCGCGGGCTCCGCGCAGCCCTCCAGCCGTGTCCGCTGAAAGCACACCGGGTACCTGGACATTATTTATAAAGCGATTGACTTAAAAATTAAAGTGAAAGAGCCGCCGGCCAACAGAGGGGTGGGCGCAGGCTGAGGCTTGGAAGGATTCTGCCTCCGGGAATGGGCACCTGCCCGTGGCAGCGGTGTTTCCAGGTGAGGAAGACTCCAAAGTGGGGGGACATTTAGGGGCTTGGATCCCGCCTTTCCTTCCCCCAGCCGCTCTTGGGGTGCACGCCCCGGGCTGGGCGCTCTCCTGGCAGGTGGGGGCGGCGACCGGAGCGCACCCCAAGGACCCTCCCTCCTCCGCGCTCCAACGCGCATTTCCCAGGCAGGAATCCTGATCCGAACCTTTCCCCAGAGCTGCTGCGAAAAGGGGAGGCGGCCCCCAAGGAGGAGGGGGTGCGGGGACCTGACAGCACCAGCCTGACCCCGCCGCTGGGAGAGGGGGTGTCGGTGCCCGGAGGCCGGAGGCGCACACACCGCGCGCAGACACCGAGCCTGCAGAGCCCCGGCCCTGCTCGGGATTAGCTGCTGCGGGTGTAGGTTCGGAGGGCTTTACGTGAAACGAATAAATTTTTACTTGCTCCCGGAACGGCGTGTTGTTTATGGCGCGGACTTACTTAAGGCCTCTGCTGTGGGCGTTGAAATGATCCCCAGTCCTGGGCTGAGCACCACTGGGCAGCAAAATGCAATGCAGAGACCAGCCTGATGCTACACACACACACACACACACACACACACATACACACACATACACATACACACTCACACACACTTACACACACACTCATACATATACACACACACTCACACACACACTCATACATACACACACACATACACACTCACACACACTACATACACACTCTCACACACACTCATACATACACACACTCACAAACACACACATACACACACATACACACTCTCACAAGTAAGGAGTGAGGTGTCCTGGACTGCAAAAGGGATGTCCGCCTACCAGCTTAGGCCCACTTAAGCCGTCAGGCAGATATCCCCCAAGGAGTCTTGGACTGCGAGCGGGCACAGGCCGGGCAGAGGGACACACACACACACACACACACACTCACACTCACACACACACTCACACTCTCACATACACTCACTCACACACACACACACTCACACACACTCACACTCACACACACACACTCACACACACACATGCGGTCTGAATGCTTGCTTTTCTTTTTCACAAACCAGACCCCAATGTTTTCTAATGTCTCACGCAGAGGGCTAGGGGAAATGCAGTCTAGAAAATTATGCCTGAAATACTGCAAGCATCGAAGACTTCCTCCACACACTGTATTCTGATAAAAAAAACAAACCCTCAAAACAAATCTATTTATACTCCATCATCTGTGTCCGCTTAGGGTTTATTCCTCTTTTTCTGGCCCCCTCCTCCCCCCACAAGGTAAGCGTAATGCGAGGCAAAAGCGGAGATTTGGCTCTTTTAACCCATAATAGCTGTCGTCTCTGCACTTTGTTTATGGAATGGACTAGGAACAGGAGGGAGAGTGGCTCACGGAGCCACCGGGCTGTATAAATACAATATTCATTTTTTAAAAGCGAGTGGAGTTGGTTTACTCTGAAGAACAGTAATTCAAACAGCACCTATCTGCTCCAGATAGAGTAGCCTGCAGTCTATGCGGGCAAGTTTGAGGTTTAGAACAAGGTTTGATTTATTCCCTTTCTATCAGTGATTAATGCCCCTTAATTAGCTAATCTCAAAGACATTATTTACAACCCGGGCAGGCGGAGGGAAACTGATGACCCAACACTTCTGTCAGCTTGAAATTTTGAAACAACAACCAAAAAAAAAAAAGCTTTATTCAGAGTGGAGTCCAGAGTCTTTCAGATGCACTTCAAAATAACAAAGAAACCCAGAGAAAAATATTTGAAACCAAAATAAAATAAAATAAAATAAAAAGCAAGAGCAAGTAAAACTCCCTCCAACCACGTCCCTCCCCTTTTCCCAGAAATTGCTGCCTGGGGCAATTCTAGGATGTAGATATTATAGATGATAGATAGATAGATAGATAGATAGATGATACATAGATGATAGATAGGTAGAAAGATAGATATTATAGATAGATAGATAGATATTATAGATAGATAGATGATAGATAGATAATCTCCCCTTTATCTTTCTTCCGTTTAGAAACCTATAAAAGCCTTAATTTTGGGAGGGTTTACGGTTGAGCTTTCCCGGGTGGAATTTGACAGCAATTTTCTCTGTACTTTTCCAAGGAGGGCCGTCAGGTTTTGGGGAGCAGGTTTGCTTCTCAGAACCGGTGCCTGGGAACTCCGGGCCATCTGGGCCGCCTGTGAGCGTGGGGCAAGGGCAGGCCAAGGGGTTCCTGTCCGAGGATTCCTCTTCTAACTGCGCCCCCAGCACCCCCCTCCCAGCAGCTCAGTTCCAATGGCCTCAGACTCAGCTCTGCATGGAGCTCCAGCCCCTCCATCTTTCTTGGTAGGAAACCAGGCACACCCTGAACTCTGGGGCTGAAGGGGTTGCCTTGGGGCCTGAAAATGTGGACTGGGGTCAGGGAAAGTCGCCCAGGGCCTTGGGGGAGGACCAGCAGGCAGCCAAGCCTCCCGGGCTGGGGTGCTCCAGAGGGGCCCGCTGCCTGCCCTGCCTGCATTCCCAGCTGGCACTGGGTCATCTGGGCCGGGGATCCCCCTCTGTCCCCGTTCAGAACCTACAGCGAGGAGAGCACCCCACATTCACGCTCATCCCCATGACTTTTCTCCAAGGAAACCCGTCCTTTCATTGCATCTGGGTCCTTTGTGAACATCTCCGAAGGGCAGGGCCAGGCCAAGTTTCCAAGCCGCCGTGGGCACCCTGAGGGCTGAGGGGACTGAGGAGGCCCAGGGAGGTGCCCCTCCCAGCGGCTGGGAGAGAAGCCTGAGGGTCGCTTGTGGACTTGTGAATCCAGGACCTGAGCGGGAGAAGAGGAGACTGGAAATCCGAGCGAGCCCGCGGGCAGCCAGATATTGGACCCGCATCCCGCCTGGACAGTAGGCGGCCAAGGAGCGCGCCCGCCCGGGCTGGGGACGGGGAGAAAGGCTCTGGGGCCAGGTGTGTGGGTGCGTGTGGCCGGGAGGAGGAGGAAGGTTCAGGGAAGCTGGGGCTCCAGACCCAGGAAAAGCCGGAGGACCGGCACCCTTTGTTTGGAAGCTCCGTGTCCTAAGTCCTAATCGCAGGAGCGAGGTCAGCATTCGCTCTGCTCCGGGAGAGGCGCTCGGAGAGGAAGGAACGGAGAGCGCGCACTCCCCACCCCCCTTCCTGGCTGACTTCGCTTTTCTTGAAATCTCGGGGCCTCGGGGCTCCCTTCCCCTCAGTTGTCCCTTCTCCCTCCTCTGCCCCCTTCCACGCACACCGCCCTGGGGCTGAGCGGGGAGAGAGGGAGGGAGGCAGGGGGACAAAAGCGACGCGGTTTTCAGGGTGAAAGACAAGCCGAGCAGCCGGATGACCGGCCTGCGTTTCCATCCCCGGGGTTCACTTGGGAACAGTTGTTGGGGTGACCATTTCGCCTGAGAGATTCACCTTTAACGTCTCAAAGTTTCCAATGATTATGGAATCCTGCCTATAAAAATACCGATTCTTTTATTTTTTATTTTACTGTTTGTTTTTTTCCTCCTTTGCCCAAATGAAACCGGGAGAACGCGCTTTGGTCTCGGGAAGACAGGAGGGCAGGGCGGGCAGACAGCTGTTGAATCCAAACAAAGACCCTTCAGCTCCCACGCCCTTTGGGGTTCCACCTGGGGGGTTTCTCCCTCCCTCTCCCCACTCCCATAGGAAGGAAGGCTGGTCAGCTTTGATGCGTGCTCGCCAGGCAGAAGGGACAGGGACGAAGGAACGCCAGGCAACCAGGGGTGGTTGAGATGTGGTTTCTGGGCGTGCAAATTAGGACACAAACAGAACAGCCAGGGAAGCGGTAATGACCCCAACACTCGGGGCCTTGGCGCTGCTGAGTCAGAAATGAATCATCTCTTTGCTCCTCTAGTTTCCTCTCCATCCAAAACTGTGGGCCCATCTACCCGGCGCCAGGGAAGCCCAACTGCAAGCCGTGTTGAGACACAGGCTTGAAATCTGCCTGGAACTAACAAAGCCCGCCCGGCCAGCCGGCTCTCTCTCTCTGCACCTCCCTCCCTCCTGCCCTCCGCCCCTCTCCTCCCGCGCCTCCCCAATTAGTGCCAGCAGCCAGCCGGCCTTACACCTGCTGCTGGGATGTTGGTAGCTCCGGGCAGAGGTTTTGGTGTTCTGTGGAGTTGGGGGAAGGGGGGGGGTCCTGCCGTGGCACCAGGTCCACGACCCCGGGGAGGATCCTGTCCGGGAAGATCTGGAGCCGGGAGTCCGGCAGGCTCTCCTCAGCCCGGGTCTGGTCTGTGAGGCTTTCAGTTTGCCTTACCAACCAGCGCCAGCCACAGCCCCTGCCCCCTGGCCCCTCTCTGCACACTCGTTTGCAGAGCTCCCCTGTGGACTTAGGGTGCGAGGGTTAGAATGGGTGCAAGGTGGGACCCACCGGGGTCCTCCTTTTACATGTTTAATCTTATTGACACATCTTGGGAAGGGGTGTGTGGGTGTAAGACGAAGCTGCCAATTCCACCCACAAACAGATGGACTCACACTGTGTATATCAGATGTTGGGAATAAAAATGGTTTATTGATTGAAATAATAGAGGCATTATTTTGATTTGTCTTGACACGAATGCTGAGTTATAGACCTCCTCCCCCACGGGCTTCTCCTTGTCGTCCAGACACATGGAAATGATAAAAATCTCACCGGAGCTCACCTGCGTGTGGAGCACCGCTGCCGGTGCACGTTGTAAATCTGATAGTGTATTTATTACTTATCTTCGGCTGAGGGCTCAGTCCCCGGCCCAGGACTGTCCCCTTTCAAAAACGTTTTCCCCCCCCATGCATCTGTTTTCACTTTGCACTTTCCTGGGGCTGGGACAGACAATCGTGTGAAAAACATCTGAAAATCGGAGGCGACAGAGCTGCATGTGCGTTTCACTTCTGCAGTGTTCGGGGAGAAAATAACAAAAGAAGCACCACTCCGCCCGCTGGCCCGGGGCCGCAGCACAAAAGGCTCACTGACCCAGCGCTAACGTACAAGACAAATGAAAGAAGCAGGGCCATGGGAGGAGGGCAGGGGCAGGGGCAGGGCGTCCGGGAAAAGATCAAGGACAAACCCTCCTCAGGACACTAATTGCCGGTAGGGGAGGGGCAGAGGGAGGAGGGCGAGGTGTCAGGACTGGAACTCCTGTCCCGAGGGTGAGGAGAAATAGCAAGTTTCCTTAACACATGGAGGTTTTCCTTTACTGCGTTCGGGACACAAGAGAAACAATCACTAAACAAACACCAATCCCCCAACAAAAGCAGCCGGCACCCCGAACCCAAGCCCAACCCAGAACCAGAGCCTGGTGTGCAGGTCTGAGGTTGCTGTCACAAAAGGCCCGCACTGGCCAGACCGGGCTCAGGGCAGGGAGTGGGGGAGCCAGGGCCATGGGGTTGGGGGGGAGGGGCACATACACATGTGAGGTTTGGGAGGCAGGAATGTCCCCGGGGGAGGGAGTCAGGTGATATGATTATCAGGATACCGGGTCCTCCTAGTGGTCCCCCAAAGATGCTGCGTGAAAAGAAAAGCAAGTTGGTTGGGGCGGGGTGGGGGAGGGGTGGCAGGGACCTGAAGGGACCCCCAGGGCGGCGCAAGCCGAGGGTGTCAGGACTCCGGCCGGGGAGGTCCTGGGGCGACAGGGATAGTGCTCGAGCAGCGAAAGGGAAGCTCTGGGTTCTGTTCTCTGTCCGGAGGCTCTGCCTCAGTTTCCCCACAGTCCCCAGGACGCACGCGCCTTTGGGAGAGAGTCTGGGGGAGGGTGGCGGGTGGCATCCCTGGGACGCTGGGTGCCCCCGACCCCAGCGTGACAGAGCAGCGGCGGGGCTGCCCGCTCTGTGCTCTGTGGCTCCATCCATGGCTCAGCCTGTTGCAGCAGCAGCATGTGGGGCAGGGGGCGGGGGGCGGGGGGTC
>NW_006289398.1:4630915-4643676 GCF_000327345.1 Myotis davidii
CCCTTCGCGCTGGGACCCCGTTCCCCTCCCCACCCCACACGTGCGCGCACACGCACTTTGATTTTTAATAAATGATGTTTAGGAATCAACACGAACCTCAGCACCCGTCCGCCCATTTCATGCTCCAGCTCCTCCTGGACCGGCGCTGTTTCCTTTGTCACTGGCCACTCCAGGTGCACAGATTTTACAGACCATTTGTTTAGCAAATCAGTTCCTCTGTTCCTAGCCCAGGATTCAGCATCTGCTTACCTGGCTGAACCCATAGCCCAACGTGCAAAGGACAGACATTTAGAGGAACCACCGCAGGCAGGAGGGTCCGCCCTCATTAGGGCACAGCAGGGGCCTCTGCAGGCTCTGGACCGACTCAAAGAGCCCTTGGGCTTCCTAGGTTGTAGCCCAGTGGTTCTCAACCTTGGCTGCACGTTAGAACCACCTGGGAATCTTTTTAAAATCCTGATTTCTGGGCCTCCTCCTCCGGAAATTCTGTTTCTTTATTATGGGGTGAGGCCACAACATTAGTCACAAAGAAACAGAATTTCCTGAGGAGGAGGCCCAGAAATCAGGATTTTAACAAGATTCCCAGGTGATTCTAATGTGCAGCCAAGGTTGAGAACCACTGATTTAGAGGAAAAAAATGCCAGTTTGCAGAGAGGGTGTGGTGCCAGAGTGTCCCAGCCTCTACCTCCAGGCATTGCAAGAAGCTTCCTGCCCAGCCCAGGCACACCATGGTCCCCCCACTCCCCCCCCGCAGGAGTTACTTCGGTTCCCCTGGCCCCATGATGCCCACCTGAGTTCTGGTCTTGAATAGTCTCTGCTTTCTTAGTGGGCCTTGCTGATCTATTGATTGATTTCTTCACCGGATTAAATCATGATTCAATGTGGCTGAGTGACATGGAGTGTGTGGATGATACTCTCATTGCACCAATTAAAATGCGCACAGTGAGACTTCATTTTTTCAAAATGAAGTTAGGTGCTGGTGGTGGCTTCCCCCACAGGAGGCCTTTCCTTTACACAGTTTCCCCACACAAGATGAACTTTAGATTCTAAGACCCTTAAAGTATCGATGCAAGTGTTCCTTTGGGTGTCAATTTCAGGTTTCCATGGCAACACTCCCTGGGCCATTGGATGGCACACTGGACTCCATGACCATTTGTCTGCCTCTGAAGAAAATCCCATTGGAAACTTCACCCACCAGTCAGACAGTGGGCATCTCCACACGCATTAAGAACTCTGTCCCTTTCAGTAATATCAGATTCTACGCCATTTAAAATTCATGAAAGGAAATAACTAGTTATGAGATAGATGGTGGAGTCACGTGTAATTTTTGCTTAGACCATTTGCTTTGTCATGTGTAAAGGCGTCTATTCTTGGGTGTAGCATCTCTTTACACCGAGCTCAGGGCTGTAACGAGGGACCCTGAGGTGGGGACGGGATGCTCTGAGCTGCAAGGGCAGCCTGCTCCTGAGGAAGCAAGATGGAGCCTGGAGGCGGCACCCTGACTTCAGAGCACAGCTGCTCCACTGGCCCACGCTGGCCTCCTGGACTCTTGTCTTTGTCACTGAGCACAAGTTGCCCTGATGTCTAGGATGATAATACACACCCGGCAGCAGCACTGCAGCTGAACGGGATGTGGTCTCTTTCTTAGGAATGATAGGAAGCCCTCTTGGTCTCGCAGGCTAGTGTCTTTCTCATGTGAGCAGGAGCGAGTTAATAAATAGAACTTGGAATAAGCAACAGTGATTGCCCTCCGAATAACGAGCTACAAACCCAGATGGAATGGACCCGAGAAAAGGGACGAGAGGCAGAAAGCCTTCCGAGCTGACACAGTGAGACTGCAAGGTCCTTGAAGAACTGACGACAAGAACAATAGACACAAATGATGCCTTGTCCTCATCCAATCACCAGTCAGGCCAAGGAAAGTCCGTCCCACTTCCTTCAGGATTCCATGTTTACTGAGCAGCGTTCTGGGTATAACTGATGGCTGTAATAGCCACTGAGCTATGACAACGTGAGCATTTATGTCTCATATCACGCGGGCGAGTATGTGTGTGAGAACGGGCGCCGCGGTTTTAACGTTGGTCATAATGACTTTGGTCAAGTGATTCTACTTAGCGATTTGCTAAGTAGTCTGATTTCTCATATGCGAGACTGAGGATCAGCACTGGGCTACGGGGAGCAAGGACCAGTTACACCCTCCTGGTGGCAATGGCATCTCTTTGACCATCTGCCCAACTTTCAACAGACTGCAAATGTGCCACTATCTCCCCGTGCCCAGAACTTCGAAGGGTCTAAGAATTATTTTCAAAATGGGCAAATCAAAAAAATCACAGACGTCCCCACCTTTTATCAAAAATTAATTCATCCAAATTATTTTTGAAATTGATGATAGTTTTGGCCGCTCCCAAATATTGAAATCGTGAAGTTTGATACCTACCACTGTCATGTATGCTTGTCCTTTTAGGTTTTAATTGAATTGAATCGAATATTCTTCGGATGCTCCATTCTGCTGTTCTGTGAGCACATAGATTTTATTTAATAATCTTAGTTCCTCATTTTAGCAGTCCTTATCTTTCTTCAGTGAAAGGAGCTGCCAAATTCATGTAGATGTCCCCAAAGGAAACATTTCCATCTCTTGATTATAAAAGTGGTCTGTTGTTCAACATTTTGTGTTAGAATTTTCTACATTGCTTTCACTAGGTCAGAGAGGCATGCACCTACATTTTGTGAAAGTATAATTCCCGTTTCTAAGAGGGTTTCTGTGAGAGGGTTAAATAAGATGAAGCATGTCAAAAATTTAGCACAATGTCTGGCACTTAGTGACTGAAAATATATTCATCACCACCATTTTTAGCATAGAAGTCCCGTGGCTGAAACTTGTAAGGGATGGGGTACACTGACACCTGTTTCTTCTTCTTCTCTTGTAGCTAAGAGCTTAGAATTCTTCCTCTTATAAATATATTTGAAGTTATTTCCCCCTAAATACAATTCCTTAAAGTTGTTTATGCTCAGGTTTTAATATAAACGCAGAGATGGGCGCTTTCACCATGCAACTCTTTTTACGAATTATTTAAACAAAGTTCAATAAGGTACAATCCATCATCGATCTCTTGGTGACCTCATTTTTCACGTCGCTGCTCATGGTTTTACTTACTCTCCCCATTTCTCCGAACCCTGGAGCTGGGAGGAAACGTGAAGATCAAAGACTTGTGGCATTGTTGAGTTTTCAACTAGGAATGAATTCAGATAGATCTGGTTTCTAGACTCTAAGCCAATGCTCTATTCGCCCTTGGTAACTAAGCTGTGTTCTTTTTAAATGCTCGTACGGAAGTTCCTTTAAGCATCGGCCTAAATTATATCTCCTAATGCCCCCTCTTCCCAGCCCTCCTAGAGATACATCCTTATTAGTGAGTCATGATTTCTTCTGATCCATTCCACGCTTCCTTTCCTAATAGCTGGTGCTTGTTCTTTTCCTTAACTTTTTTTTTTTTTTTTTTTTGCATTTTATCACATTTTCTCTAATTACTGAGAACTGAAGCAAAACTCTCTGGTTATCTCTACATTCATTTTATAGATGGCATCTTGTGCTGGCAGCCCATCAGACCTGCAACTCAGTGAGGATTTGCATGAGAAATTATATATTGTGATAAAAAAAACTTTTCAGTTTCACATCGAAGGTTTCTTAAAGAAATACTGACATGGCTACCATCCCACCTGGGCGATTTGTTCATGTTAATTACGTCCGGACTGTTGTGACAACTGGTGCTCCCCAATGTTTTCAAATCGAAGAAGCCCTTCGGCTTTATTGTTATTTTTCTTCCATCTGGAGTGCAATGTTTGCAGCTGCTTTAATGTGTGTAAAATGATGAAAACTGCCACAGGCAGTAATCTGAAGATCTGGGCAGGTTCTGTCACTAGGATTTGCTGTGTGACTGCAATGAACCCGCTAATTGTTCTTTCTCTATTTCTTCATATGTTACAGGGGGAAATAATGATTTCTCCTTTCATTTGAAGGTCTGTGGTGTGTGTGTGTGTGTGTGTGTGTGTGTGAGAGAGAGAGTTTTTTAATTTTTTTTTATCCTCACCCAAGGATAAGAGAGAGAGAGAGAGAGAGAGAGAGAGAGAAGGGGAGAGAAGAACATCTCAAGTGAGACCACGTAATTTAAAGATCTAGGGAAGGAGGAGCAGCCTGGCTTTTTCAGGCCGCCTCCTCCGGGCACGCCCTGTGTTAGACATGCTGCACACATGAGCATTCAATCGTGTTCTCGCTCATGTTTGTGGAGTCTATTTTTGGGAAAACTATTCAGCTCAAATTTCCTGCTCGCTGCTTCCCTCTCTCTGTGGCTCCACGTTGCCGATCAGGTTCCAAGCTCTCGATCTGGTTCTTTCCGTAACAGCGGGCGCTTGTTCTGGCGATGCGGTGGCCTCTCTTACCTCCAGTGGAAGCGGCTTACATACACATTTTGAGGGCTATTTGTTCTAGAAATTTTGGTGCCATAGATGGTGGCAGCTGAGGCTGCCTGAGCGGGAGAAGCAGGGCCGCATCCTGGGAGCAGGTGCACCCCACAGAGCAGGGATGTTCTCAGCTACCTATTTTTTTAATTATACCTGTTCTGTCACATTTTGTAGTATTTCCTCTCTTTACATAGACATACTTGCTTCTTACCAAAGCTATCTTTTTAGTAGAACAGGTTATAGGAGGGCAGAATTACATCATTAGGTTCCCTTGAAATTTTAACTTTTACAAGTGTTTTCTGAATTATTTTCATAATTGGCATTTTCTCCTAGGTCCTTTGCTAAAATTAAATCACTGCGTACAGAATTATCTGGCCTTTTGTCCCCATGTTGGATGCTGAAATCACTCCTGTGGTCACTACCACATTTGAGAAGAAAATGGAGTGTGTTCTTTTCTGATATGTCCCCAGTAGGCAGCTGCGTTTGCAAACATGGGCCCGTGAATAATGCCCGTCGGGACGTGTGGAGTTCCTGTTGAAGTCAGCGGTCTTTTCAGAACTGAACTTTCTACTGAGATATGTCTTCGTAAAAATGAAGAGAGTGGGGAGCACTGAAGATTTCCCTGGTCACTGAGGGAGGAGAAGTAACCTCTGTGTCAGCCACTCCCACCTGCCGTCACAGACTCCATAGCCTGGGTGACGGGAATGAGAAACACTGATTCCTCATCGTTCCAGGGCCATAAGCCTGGCCAGTGTGGTTCAGTGGTTCCAGGGCTGGCATCTGGGAGAGCCTTCTTCCTGGTTCCCAGGAGACCCTCAGGTCTCTTAGCAGCCCTCGCACCCATTAATGGGGCCCCACCCTCGGGCCTGAGGGCCTCACAGAGGGCCTGCCTCCAGATACCATCACCTTGGGGGCATGGAGGGTTTCAACCTATGGGCTTGGGGAGGACACAGACCTTTAGCCCTAACATGGGCGTCACCTTTCTTTCTGCATTTCCACAAGTGGCTAGCACTGCGCATAGAAAAAGCAAGAGAATCCTTCAGCGACGCTCATCTGCTTCTTCAGACTGAGCAGGGAGGGGAAGGTGGTGTGAGGTTGTATTTACATGATGTAAAGTAACTGACTAAAAACTCCAGTCCAACCAGCTCTTGGTCAACACGCACACGCGTACACACACACACACACACACACACACACTGTGCACAGTCAATCAGGCGTGTGTACACATTAAAACACAACACCCTCTTTCTTGACCTTCTCTGAATAATATATGAGGCTACTCTCAGTCATTGGTTCTTATGCTTTGTTGAGCTATGTGACCTTGGACAGGTACCTTTACTTCTCTGCACTCTAAAGAGTCAAATGGTTCATTCACAGTGGAACACTACACAGCAGTGAACATGGACAAGCCAGTGAGTTGCCGCTCTAGAATGAGAGAAGAGAATTGCAGGAGACCCCGGAGGGCAAGTAATCAGAGCTGTGGATCAAAGTTGCCATGATGTGCGCCATCTGACCATTTTCAGTGGATGGTACGAACCTCCGGACACATACCTGTCCTGCCCTTGACCGTCGCCTTATTTCTCACCAGGATGCCGTGGCGCCTGCAGTCACTCCGTTCTCTTCCGCGCATTGTCCAGCAGAGCCACGGAAGCGCCTCCTTGCAGGGATCCATTCGCTTCTTTTACTGGATGAGCTTCAACAGAGAAACCCCCGCGCAAAGGGGCCCCGAGGAGGCCGCTGTATGGGCGGGGGACGGCAGAGGAGTGTCTCGGTTATTTCGGGTCGGGAAGGCAGTGCCGTGTCGTGGTCTGTGGAACCTGGAGGCCCTAGCAGTGACACGCAAACTCATTTTTTTGGTTGATTTTTCTTTGTTAAATGGCATTTAAATATATAAAATAAATATCAAAAATATAAGTCTTTGTTTTACTGTGGTTGCAAAGATCAAAAAATTTCTATATGTGGCACGGCACCAGAATTAAGTTAGGGTTTTCCCAAATGCTGACACGCCGAGCTCAGAAGGTTCGCCATCACTGCAGAGTGTGAGGTTAGCACCGGGCCGTTCTGGAAGCAGGCTTATGGACATGGAAGCAGAGCCCACACCTTAGCTATGCTGAGTTAGCCCAGTGGCAGCCCCGTGTCCCTCTGGTTTGGCCCTGTGCCCGCCATTCCTTATGTGACAGCCAGCTGATGAGGTGGCTGGATTCTGTCCTTCCCCAGACCCTGGCCCCCAAGTGCGAGGAGATGAAGGACCTCCTTAGCACCTCTTAGAAGGTTGAGCGGAATCACTTCAAATTCCTTACATTGACAACCTAATCAATTTCCAGGAGTTGTTCAAAGAAAATAATGTATGGTAAAACCCCATTATTGAAATTGGATCCACTAACTTGGATTGTGTATTCATTCAAATAGGTGCTCCTCTGGCTGGCTCATTATTAGCAGACTGTATAAATTCAAACATAAGCCTGGCCAGTGTGGCTCAGTGGTTGAGTGTCGACCTCTGAACCAGGATGTCACGGTTTGATTCCTGGTCAGTGCACATGTGAGTGTTGTGGGTTCGATCCCCAGTGTGGGGAGTGCAGGAGGCAGCCGATCAATCATGCAGAGGTCCTCAAACTTTTTAAACAGGGGGCCAGTTCACTGTCCCTCAGACATTCCACACATGCGCACTGCGGGTCCGGGACGAGTCGGCTGCTAAGCAAGACAGGCAGTGGTGGCAAAAACACCAGGCGGGCCGGATAAATGTTTTCGGCGGGCCGCATGTGGCCCGCGGGCCGTAGTTTGAGGACCCCTGGGATTCTCTCTCATCATTGATGTTTCTCTCTCCCTCTCTCTTCCTCTCTGAACTCAATAAAAATATGTTAAAAAAATAAATTCGAACATAAGATTTCAAAGAGGAAAAGATGGAAAGCATAAAATGCAAGTTGCTTGGGGACACCCTCGAATTCGTCTGTCTTTGTTGGTCTAATTACGTGTACAGGCTAAGTAAAAACACGTTTCAAATTGAGACTGTGATTAAAACTTCACTCTTTCAGCTCCTCCCAGGAGGCAGGAAGCCGCTCATTGCTCCAAAATTTGTGGGGCATCTTGACTGGGAAGAATTCTCTATTTTAGTGTAGTTTTGTCCATGGCTGCTTTAGAGACGGCAAACTTGAACATATTTATTTAAGGGACACTTACACTTAAGTTTCCTTGTTTGGTTTGCATGATTGGCCATGCACTTGTAAACCAAAAATACACATCGGTGAGTAAGCTCAGAATTTTCCAGGTACTGCTCGCTGCAGTGTTCCCACAGCCAGCCCGCTTGGCAGGCGGGGCTCCGTGTGTCCCATTTCTTGTTTAAATATTTGAGTTCTTAGCGGATTGCTTAGAACAAGGCCACCATAACTCAGGGAAGAGAAAACACTCACTCCAAATGTAACTACTAGAAAAATGACAGGCTCTTCTGCAAAGACATTCTAGTTTCGATAGGCGTCCGGCTGCCAGCAGGCCGAGGGATGCTGGGATGAGGTCACTGCTGTGTTTCGGCCTGTGATTCACTGCTTAGCAAGCAGGAGCTGCGTCTGCACCATCGCAGCCACAGAAAAAGGGCTGCTCGCGCTGGAGAAGCCCGGCTTTTCATCCCAGGCGACTGGCTTTTCTGGAAATATGGATCCGAGTCATAAAAGCCCCGAGTCCATGCCAGATCAAGGATGCCTGAAGTTCTGCCTGCTTTTTTATTTTTATTTTTTTAACACAGGCCATTTGGGTCCATGGATCTGGTCCTTCAGCACAGCGATCTTCTTAGCCACGTGCATGCCCTCTGGTCTCCACAAACGGCAACTCATCCCCGCTCCCAGCAGTGCTTTGAGTTGGCTAATGCACACGAGCGAGTTCCATGGGCAAACTCTGCTTCAGACGGGGAGCCTCAGAGAAAGCAAGCAAGCTACTGGCAGCGGCACAGGGTTGGTTGGTTGGAAACACAACAGGCACAAGACCCAGAGCCGACTTCTGGCTCCTCATCCAATTCTCCCTGCTCCAGGCAAGCCCGGGCCTCCTGGGCTGATTTCAAAACGCCCAGCTAGTGCTTAAGTTTCACTTTTCGCTTTTGATAGGAGTTGACCCTGGCAGGGCGAGTTTGAGTGAGCTGATGCATGAGCAAACAGTGCAGAGAAAGTGACAAATGTATTTCCGAGAGAAATATGTTTAATTAGAGAACAACTCTGAATACCCATAATAGGAGCCTCACTTACTCCTTCTTAGGGAGGGTGGAGCGTGAGTGTAATTTTTCATGCTCTATTGTTTAGGAAATGAATTATGTACAAGTTGTTGCTGAAATGGCGTGGTCATTTATTAACTCCTCCCAGTGACTGCTGAGGGAGGGGGATGGGGTGGGGATGAGGATGGGGTGCTGGGTGTGTGTGTGTGTGTGTGTGTGTGTGTGTGTGTGCCAAGACAAAAGGCCATGGCTGTGTTCAGCCTCGGAATCTACCATTTCCCTGGGGACTGAGTTTTTGGAGGGCCACCTTATCAGGCCAGTTTGGGATGACAGTGATACAGATAAACTATCTTCTTTATCTATTGTTTTGTTCTCTAGGAACAAACAAAAGTAAAAAGATAAAACACGATTTAAGAAGATAAAACACTATTTCATGGGCTCCATACAGATGTGCTTCGAACCTTCCTCTTTGTTTTCAGCGCTTTCCCTCCCAACCTCCCTCTCTCTGTCGCGCCCTCTTTTTAGTAAATGTGAAACATGACATAACGTGAAATTTTTATGAGGTTTCCATTTGTGTCAGCTCACTCCCATCCATTTATTATTTATTTGGCAATTAAGAGAGTCTGTACTGTTAATCAGTTTATTGTGTCAACAAGCGTTTGCTGCAAAGCTACTAATTTTCCTGGTTCAGAAGAAATGCAAGTCCTGGAATAATCTGAGAGCCACAACGTTTAAGAATACAAAATACTTAGTAAATAGTGGTCTAAGGTATTTAAATAGCTGTGTGTGTGTGTGTGTGTGTGTGTGTGTGTGTGTAGGGTACAGTTTTACCAGAAATGTGAGTTTAAAATGAGGGAATGATGCCTATAATATATGATCACTATACAACAAATTTAACATTGAAAATTTGACTCAATATCACTGCTTTAGAATATTCAGTGGGTATTTTCTAAGCCTGTCTCAAACCTTCATTGAGGTGTTAGAATGAAGAATCCGATTTTTCGCACTACTATTTATAAAAAAATATTTTCAGGTATGAGTTCCTCTATAAAAGCTCAAAATATACGATCTGACTTACTTTTCAAAACTGTAAAATTTCACATGCATTATTGATGTGCTAAACCCTCTGATGCCTTTAAAGTTCTAATAATCTAAGCCGTACGTCCCTCATCCCTGAGATAACTCAGTGTCTTACACTCTGAATGACAAGGCTACAGAACATTTGATAAAATAAGTTTTATGTGTTATTTATAAGAAAGACACTTAAGAATTTAAATAAGCCTTTAAAATATTTACCCTTTTACTTCTGACTTTTTGTTTTACACTTTTTTTAAAATGGGTTTTTCTCTTATATTTGATGTAGATTTCCAGCTTGAGATTTATTGTTCAACACCTCGCAACAAATTTTGTAAATATTCGGTGGGGGCTTCGTCTTGAAACATAAACACTTCTTGCTATTGAAACGCTGAAAAAGAGCAGACCCCTCGTCTGCTCCGAGGCAACCAGAAGACTGAGAAGGGTGGGAGCTTTTTCTCTTTTTTTTCTGGGACATCTTCTTCAACAAGAAAAATGAAATGTCATCAAGCTGAGGTGAATCATAATAAATATTATGTCTCGTCTGACACCGAAAATAAATCCCAGTAAGTTTGGAGAAATATTGGTGGCTTTTCCCCCCATAGAGGTTTAGATCAGCTTTATAAATTAAACAGCATGCGTTGACAGCTCCGGGCAGTAAGTAAACTATTCAGTAGATAATCTCCATAGAAACCAAAAAAGTTGAACCATCTCAATCTAAAATTGCACTCTGGGTTTAGCTGTTGCTATAATAATGGTGAATTCTTCTTTTCTCCAAATTAATGATTAGCAAGGAAACTGTCGTTTAAGAAAATGTTTGTCATAAAAGAACTTAGCAACACATAGGTATTAATCATCGCGATGGTGACCTCAATATGAATGTTTCCCCCTGAAGTTTCCTAATCATCTTTTGTTGTTGTTGTTAATCCTCACCCGAGGATATTTTCCCATTGATTTTTAGAGAGTGGAAGAGAGAGGGAAAGACAGAAAGAAACATCTATGTGAAAGAAACACATTGATTGGTTGCCTCCTGCAGGAGTCCCGGCCAGGGCCAGGGCCAGGGCCAGGGCCAGGGAGGAGCCTGCAACCAAGGTACGTGCCCTTGACAGGAATCAAACCTGGGACCCTTTGGTCCATAGGCTGACACTCTATCCACTGAGCTAAACCGGCTATGGCTCTAATAAGCTTGATTACTTTTAGAGAGTGCTGCTTGCTTGCAGACATTTTTCTAAGCGCTTCATACTTACCAACTCATTAGATCCTATACCAATGTTAGGAGATTCTGTTATTGCCCTCATGTGACAGAGGAGGAAACCGAGGCCCAGAGAGTCAGTTGCCCAATGGAAGTGGCGGAGCTTGGTCTTGCCCTGGTCTCTGTGGGCTGCCATGTTCCCCAGTTAAACCACGTAGCTTTTCTACAGCACAAATCTCCATGAACATTTGTAGCCATTTATTTGGAGAAATATTATTTTGAATTTAAAAATCTTAAATCAGGTTTAGTTGTCCATCAGTCTCTGCTGGTATAATTTGACAGAGAATAAAAGGCCATTTCTCTAAGATTTTCCTGCCCTGGAGTCTACATCCGCCTTGAATGTGCATCATTCCCCCTTTCTGGTGATGCAGGCATTATAGGCCACCACAGGGACGCTTGTAAATGGCGAGGGCCAACCAACAAGAATAGGCTGGTTTTTATGTTGGATTATCTCCTCTTCCTGGTTGAATAGTGTCCCTCCCCAAAATTTATGTCCCCCTACAACGTGTGAGTGACTTTATTTGGAAATCGGGCCTTTGCAGACGTAGTTAAGATGAGGTCATGCTGGATTAGGATGGGGCCTAAATCCAATGACTTGTGTGTTATAAGAAGGGGGAGACTTGGACCCAGAGGCATGGAGACAGAGGTGGGATTAGAGCAATGCAGCTACAGTAGAGCCTCATTATTTGTGGGGGCACCTTCCCAGGCCCCCAGTGGATGCCTCAAACTGAGCGTAGTGCCAAACTCCATATACACTATAGGTTTCCTTTATATAAGATGGGGCAAAAGTTGATCTATAGTTGTTCATATGGAAAATAATACAACAATAAATAAATAATAATATAAGAATAAACTGTTTTCAAAGCTCACAACTGCATACCTACGTTTGCCCCACCCTGTATACACACCTATGATAATTTTCAATTTACAAATTAGGCACAGTAAAAGATTAAAAGCAATCCTATATCATAAAAGGGTAATATGCAAATTGACCCTAATGGCAGAACAACCAGAACGACCGCTCGACCAGTCACTATGAATGGCCCTGATCACAGGCCAAGCCTAGGGACTGTACCCGTGCATGAATTTCCTGCGCCGGGCCTCTAGTAACTAATAATAAAATAGGACACTCTTGGCCCCTTTCCCCAGCTGGCAGGCTCTCCTTGCCCAATGGTGAACGGGGAACCGGGGGTGGGGGGCAGGGGACGTGGGTGGCGATTATAACCATCTACTGTAATAAAAGCAACAGGGATTGGCCTCTCTCTCAAACCATCTTACTGGACTGGACCGGCCCGTCTTCTTGCGATGCTGTGAGATGACACAGTGCCTCCATGATGGATGAAGGGAGGTGAACGAGACACTGTTAAGTAGAACAAGGTGACTTGGACACCAGCACTGGGACACCACGTGGATCTGATCACCGGTTTGGCTCCTCAGGGACTGATGGGTGCATAGCACATGCAGGGCGGTGGAGCTGCTGGAAGAGGGGTGCTTCACGCCCAGGTGGGACAGAGCAGACAGCGGGATTTCAGCAGGCTGCTCTGAATGGCACACGGTTTACAGTTATCCTTTTTGCCCCTGGAATTTTCCATTTGATATTTTTGGACCAGCACTGACCGAAGGTAACTGAAACGGCAGAAAGTGAAACCTCGGATAAGGGTCAGGGTGACTGGACATGACAAGGAACAGCAAGGAGGGCCAGCGACCCTGGAAGCGAGAGGAGGTGAAGGGTTCTTCCCTGGAAAACCTGCAGAGGGAGCGTGGCCCTACTGTGCGACCGCATTCGCG
>NW_006289398.1:4643897-4659505 GCF_000327345.1 Myotis davidii
GATCCTGCAACACTTTCTCCCATTTCCTTCTCCCTTCGCCTGCCATGGTCGCCACCCTTTGTCCAGCACTGCCCCTCAGGATCCAACATTTATTTATTTATTAACTAATTACTTCGCATTTATGATGGTGATTTTTATGTGTCAACTGGACTATCCGAAGGGACACCCAGGTGGCTGGTAAAACGTGATTTCTGGTTGTGTCTGGGAGGGTGTTTTTAGGAGAGATGAACATTTTGAATGGCTAGAGAGAGTGCGTAAGATCACCGCCACCAATGCAGGTGGGCATCCTCCAGCCTGTTGGGGCCTCAATAGAACACACAGGTGGGGGAAGGGCGCCTCTGCTGTCTGCTGAGTGGGGACATCGGTGCTCTCGGCTCTCAGGCCTTGGGACGTGGGCCGGGATGTACACTGTCGGCTCCCCTGGCCCAGCAATGAACCAGACGATCTGTGCTTTCAAAGCCTCCTCTGCGAGCTCCCAGGGTGCGCTGACACATAGGCCATTGCCATTGACGGGGCAGAGCTTGGAGGAGGTGGGGACCAGGACGGGGCAAAGTCCTGCTGCAGGAGCTGTTTTAAGGACAAGTGAGCCCTCTCAGGATGCCCCTTGCACCCGAGTTTTCCCGTGTGCTCAACAGTCCATTCCCAGCTGCATCGATGAATGGTGTTCTGAAGAGCAAGGGTTAACTATAGCTGTCCACAGGGGTGGGGTGCGGGGGCGGGGGCAGTCCCCACTGGCTCACGGACCACCTGGCATCGCCTCTGTCTCTCCCAGTACTTCATGAAGCAGGGCTCATTGCTCTCCATTGCCTGAGCCAGAAAAAATGTAGTTTAATGTGTCAGATCAGTTAAGAAGCATGGAAGGACAGACTTAGATGAAAAATAATGTTAAAGACTAGGAGATCTTTTCTATCTTATCTCCTTGTATATAATATATGTAAGCGTGTATATGTGTATAAATATATAATCTCTTAATTATTAACATTTCAAAAGATTATCTGGCACTTGATATGCAGGAGTCCTTGCAGGCACCTGGCACAAGAATGCAGGTGGAGATAACAGATGATTTCACAAGCATTTTTGAGGCAATAAGTATCCAGTTCTGGCTCTTGAACCTCAATCAAGTGCTTCCCCCACAGCCAAGCCATTTATTGGATATGGACTCAAAGGAGAAGAAAAAGGAGCAAAATAGGAGCATAGAAATTTCCTACAGCTAAACCATTGTGTTTTTTAAAAACATATATTTTTATGGATTTCAGAGAGGGAGAGAGAGATAGAAACATCAATGATGAGAGAGAATCACTGATTGGCCCCCTCCTGCGCACCCCACACTGGGGACCGAGCCCACACACTCGCATGTGCCCTGACCGGGAATCAAACCACGACCTCCTGGTTCACAGGCCGACGCTCAGCCCCTGAGCCATGCGGCCGGGCCAACTAAACTGTTTTAATTTTCAATTTTCAAGACATTAAGGTGTTTCAGTGTTATATTTGGGAAGAAAATATTTGGCCTTAAGTTAAGTATACAGGCAGTCCTCCGGTTACACCGGACTCAACGTAGGTCGTTTTGTGGTTACGTCGCCATCTCCCATTTATTTATTAAAAAAGTTCCATCATTTCGACGTATGTACATATGTGCTTTATGTTTCTTATTATTTACTTACCACAAGTAAAGGTCAGGAATTGTTATCTTTCTTTTAAGGTTTTTTACTGTTTCTCTTCATTACTGCTGTGTGTGCTCCATGTGAGTGACTAGGTGCCTATGGAGGTGGGTTCTGACTTACGGCGAAAATCACCTTATGTCGCCATAGGAATGGGTCTCCGACTAACCAAGGACCTACTGTGCTTAAACCAGCTCAGAGGCCGGCGAGCTCGGATAGGCAGGAGGGGCCTTGGTGTTATGACGTGGTGGGAATGCTTACCAACCAAAGAGCATGGGAAGGCGGATTCCTGTCTGTGTAACTGAGGGACTAACAAGCTATGGTTGTCAGAGAAGCTCCATCACACAGTATGTGTTTGCCAAGTGCTGCGTTGTGTGTGGAGGACATAACGCGGGATACGAGGAGTTCCACTTGCATTTGTCAGTTCTGCTGATGCAGCCACTTTGCTGGAAGTTCCGCTGCAAGGGGCCAGTGGGTTAAATTTCCCATGACGCCCAAAGCATGGACGGGGAGACCTCTCTTTCTGTTTCCATAGACACACACACATGCATGAATGCACACACTCATTCTGTCCCTCAGACAAATAGTACATAGATGACATTGTCGCAATCACCAATTAGGAAGAAATCTTTGATGCCTTTTAGGAAAAAAGTAAAAACATTAACACATACGTAAATAGCAATTCATACATTTATTATTATCAACTATGTTTTAGGTTTTAAAAGATATATATCATGATCTACTCAAGGTTTGTCTCTAATTTTTTTAACTAATGAAAGATAAAAATATACCCTCCAAGTTGAAATATTTCTGCAGCATAAAAGAAAATATAATCAAAGACTGTGGGCTTTTACTCTAATTATCCAAACCGAGAAGTTGTTTACTTTACTTTGGGAACAGATGTGATCCATCACGGTAGCCCATAAATAAAGTGTCAAACTGTTCAGCTGATCAATGAATATAAATTATTGAAAAATAATGTAATTCCAAGGTCACCGAAGAATTGAGCTTGGTGTTATTTTAAAAGGAAGACTTTCCATTCTTAAAAATGTAAGTGCGTATTTAAGAATGAGTGGTTCTTTTCGAAATGGGGTCTCTGGCCCTCCAGACAGGTTTGTGTTTGCTCATAGAAATAAATGACAACTCTTGGCTCTCTTGATCTGAGTTTCAGCGTTGTCTTCATTAAGGACAATGCTTTTGGAATTCTTACATATTCTGTGTGGTAGTTAAAAATGTGTCCATCATTCATTTCTTCAAAATGTGGAGACTATTTTCCCTCCCGTTGGATGTGGGCTGTTCGTTACAGCCAGTGGTTCACTTTTAACGAATAGACTATGGTGGAGGGAACTGTATGTAACCCCCAAGGTTAGTCCTAAGAGACATTTCACATCTGCCTTGCTCTCTCTTGGATCATCTTATCTGGGGCAGCCAGCTGCCATGTCATGAGGGCACTCAAGAGCCTGTGGGAAAAAAGGTCCATGTGCAGGGAACTGAGGTCTCCCCAACAACCACCACAATTCCCCAGACATGTGGGGGAGCCACCTTGCAGGAGAGTTAGTTCTCCAGCCCCAGTCACCCTTCAGGTGACCTTGACCTTGGCTGATGTGTTTGTTGATTGTCACCTCAGAGAAACTGAAGCCAGAACCAGCCAGTGAAGCTGTTCCTAAAACTCTGACCCATAAAAACTAGAGAATAAATGTTTACAATTGTTTAAATCTCTAAAATTTGGAGTAACTTGTTAATGTAGGGTTGGTAACAGATACTTATTTATTTATTATCTATTTACGCCCATGGAGGCTGGTAGAGTGGAGAAATATTTTCATCTTCACCAATAGCAGAATGACTAATGGTGGCCGACCACCAGGAAATATGTTTTAGGGTAAAAGGGCTTTTAAATTACAGCATATAACCTGCTGACAAATTCTTTGTGTATGGCTGGGCTTCCTGTTTTGTCCATTGTTACAAAGGTTCCAGGATTGAGAGAGCCCTCAGGCACAGCCTAGGCCAGTGGCTTCCAACTTGGGGCACAATTTGATGTTGAAGGGGGCAATTCGAGAATGAGTTATTCACAGTGAATTTTTTGCATTTCTTATGGTTCTAGGGGCCTCATGTACAGTCTATAAATATATATATATAGTGACATATTCATGCATTTCAGTTCTTTATTGTATGTTTTGAAACTTTATTTGCTATTTTTTTCATATCACTTCATATTATTATTATTATTTAATAATTTCTTAGTGATTTCTTCCTCAGGGCTTCCACTGTCCTTTTGTTCTTGTATTTTTTCTTTCGTGGATGCCTTGTTCTTCAGAAGCTTGTTTAGACCAAGTTCATGGCCTTTTAGGCTCCCTCCATGTGAACCGGAGTCACTCTTTGAAGAATAAGAATCATATCTCAGGGTGGGGATGGGGGGCATCAGGATGTTAGAGATGCCCAGGGGGCGTGGCCAGAAAAGGTGGGGACCCCCTGGCCTAGGGTCTTTCCAAAGCCTGTGGAAGGTTTAAAGGTTTTTAAAACAAAAAATAAGTAAAAGACTCCAAAGTCATAAACAAAAGCGTCAAATTGGAGACTGTACCGAACTTACAGAAAGGAAATGACAGAATGCAAACTTGTTAGTATCATGTCTATGGAATGCTGTTAGTCAGCTGCCAGTTGTGACTGGGTGACACTTACCGTGGAAGGCGGTGCAGTCAGACCCCTGCGCCTCTGAAGGGCCTTCATGCCTCACACTCACTCCGCCTGTGACTGTCCCTGGAATAAAAGAGGAACTGCATTTTCTTTGTAAAAATTAAGGCCATTTACTCTTTTTAAAAATTTTGAGTCACTGCCAACAGGACTATCCTTTCAGGAAATGAAACTCAGGGTTTTATGAATGGCAAATATTTAAATGATTCATCTAAGTAGCTATAAGGAAAGTGCTGAAGGGGAAAATGGAATTTTAATGTTTAGTAGTTTCTTCTTTCTTCTATTTTTTTCCTCCCCCTTTCTCCTTTCCCTCTCCACCCTCCCTTTTTTCTTTATTCTTCATTAAAAGATTAGAGAAAACATTTCCTCAAGCATTTCCGAAGATACCTGGCAAGTTAAGGTAGAGAAATCTCAGTAGAAGAGTTTAAGAGGTGCAGAGTGGGTAGTTTGACTGTCACACACTAATCTGTTTTATTTGGTTTATAGCCTGAGTTGAATATTTTGCTTCTTATAATTTTTTTTGATCAACGTAGTGAACAATAACAACCCAGATTTTAATAGAGTATTGTGAATAAATTTTTGTAAGTTTCTTTGGAAATTAAAACATGTCACATAAACACAGTATCTTGATAGGAAAACCCTTGAAGGAATGAGTACCTCTGAGCCACTAAGACACTACAGGGTCTCCTGCGAAGACTTTGAATGTCATCTAAGTGTCAGCTTGGCTCACACGTGACAACAGCATCCTGTCGTGCTTAGCTCTCTATAGTCTGATCCTAGAGAAGTGTCCATTATAGTTCTATTTCTTCTTGCTCTTCCACAACGGAAGCGGTGAAAGATGTGATGAGTGGAAACAACAGTGTCTGGGCTTGGCTTTTGAGGAATACAAAGAAATATATCTGATGCATCCAAGTAGAGTTTGGGAACACCGAAAATATTTGAGAAGAAATTATATCCTCTGTCCAAATGTTCCTGAGGTGCCCCAGGATTGTGTATGTGTAACCCTGTCACTGAGTGGCTGGCATGGTTGCTTCCTCTCTCAGGGTCCCAGGACACTTTCCTGAAATCCACATTCTCTCATCCCATTGCCCTCCTGTGTGTTGCTGATGTTGGGCCATGGGCACTAGCTGTTAATTTCTTTTGGAGCCTCTGACTTCCATGTTGCCTCTGGGGCACCGCATAGCCTGCTGTTGATTCAGTACTTTGCTCAGACCCCCTGGGCAGGGACCTCTGCCGCGGGCACCTGTGAGCTCTCACTGCCAAAGGCTCTTAGGATGCGCCTCCGGGTTTCTGCACCTTGTCCTTCCTCTCTCTGGTGTCTGGGAAACTGTCAGCTCTCATGTACAAATGCTTTTGTTTTTGTTTGTGATGGGAGGGGCAGGAGACAGAGGGTGATAGAGAGAGAGCCTGTAGACCTCCGGGATGGATGCCAGCCGTTTCTAGCAGAGGCCGACCTTCTCCGTGGGCCAGGCCCCCTGATGGCGGAGAGGGAGGAGTTGGGGTGGTCAAGGATGGTCAAGGGGAGCCGCCCACCATTCCTACCGCTAACCAGGCTCAGCTGCAGAGTCCAGCACTTGTTTGCTCATGGGGATTTCTCTCCCCTGTCTTGTTTTCTTTTCTGAAATACATTCGGACATGTTTGTGTAGCTTTAGATTTCAATTATAGACACTTACTAGTCCTTGCCCATGACCTCCTTGCTACGGTCAAACCAAATAGGTGATTGAGCACTTATTGAAGGATTACCAAATACCTCCTGATAGGAGCCTGGTCACTAAAAGCATCGAGAAGGGAGGTGTGAGAGCAGTGTGAGGGTGGGTACTATATGCCTAGCTATCCCAGCAGCCAGCCTGGCTGGATCTCAGGGGCAGTTCATCTAGAACATTCACAACTCTTATTTAAAAGCATCTCTGCTCTGTTATCTATACGAAAGTAGCTAAAACACATAGCATCAGTCTTGTTCCCCGGTGAGATGGGAATGACTTTGGAAATTCAAATATATTTGTGAATTGCAAATATGCATGTATTTGCTAATGATTTCTCCCAGATTGCAGTTCCTAGCTTCTAAATTTAGACTTTTACACCATCAATCAAGGAACGGTCAGTATTTTGGTAAATGTTCCTTTCTGTCATGACCATTAGCCAGAAATCAACCATTTTCATTTTCTAGGAAAAGGCGTTTAGGAATAGGATTTGCATTCTGTGGACCTAGTTGCCTCACTGGGCATCTGCTTCCCTCTGAATGCAAGTAATCTCCAAGGATTTACACCTTGGGCTACCCTTTTACCACAGAGGAGTTACCTAGTAAACAGGGAGAAAAGAGCCTTCACAACGAAGGCGCAAGTTCACCATGGAGTACTTCCTCAGGGCTTTTGTGGGAAAAATAAATATCTTGGAAAAAAGAAATGAATTATGGGAGAAAATAAATACAAAAACCACAAGTGACTCTTCGGCTGTCAAAATGTCCCTGGTTTAAGAAACACAGAACTATCTGTTTAATGTGTCCACCGTCTTAGAAGCTTTTTAAAAAAAAGAACACCCTGTTATTTGGGCCAGTTGGACCTATATTTGTACACAGTACCATTCAAAGCAACAAGAGACTTAGGACTAGCTGCATAACTGTTTATCTTTTCCATGGAAGATTATTTTGTGCAGGGACAGGTTTTATAGCTTATAACCACATCGTTCTCTCAAACACGCAGAATCCACTTAAGCAAATATTAATTCCCTGGCACAGCAAAGGTAGATTCACCACCTGTCGTTTACATTATTTATCAAGTTAAAAAGCTAAAAAACAAACCCCGAGTAAGAAATACCTAATGACATTTTTATTTTTTCCATTGTTATTGTTGGAAACAACCTTGTGAAGAATTTTTCTTGGCTCCTTTTGAGTTTTCCTTCCCCCTCAAAATGTCTGCTGTAATTTACACACACACACGCATGTATGTATGTTATCGGTGCGAACTGATTTCATGCTCTGCAGCCCAGCAGATTGTGCTGGTCTCATCATATCTCACACACACCACTTTATCTCACTTATTACTCAACATCCTGGCTCAAGAAACTGGAGTAGCGTACACACACACACACACACACACACACGCACACACACACACGCAGCAGGACTGACGAAGGGCTGCCTAGGATCCAAGAGAAATGGTGATGAGGCTTCGAGTTGTCATTTAAACCTCTGCACCCACCATTACCCCAGACAGTCCTGACGCTCCGGGGAAACAAGAGCACTGTGCTAGATTTCTGCTTCAGGGCTGAGCAGTCAGATAGAAATAAATCACCTAATCTTGCAGTTCCACGGAAAGTCTGAGAGAGAAAAAATGAGCTTTTCTCCCCCCTATCACTCACAAGTCCTAGAATATTAGTGAGTTCAGCTCTGAGAAAAACCTTTCCTCTCAGAAGTTCCAGAGCCTGGTCAATGTAAACATAATTCTGTAAGTCATGCAATGATTGTATTAAGCAATTACAGCCCCTGCAGGGTTTTTAGAAAACACTTATACCTGATTTCTAAATCACGGAGGCACAGTGGAGGATTTATTTTGCGTGGTTTCCGGGTGCCTGTGGCCTTTTTCTTGTGTTGCACAGTGTTGTCATGGCCTTCCTGAATTGGACCGGAAATGCAAGATCTATGGCTGTAATCAGTGTCTCACCATTAATCACGTCCCTTGTCCCTCTGCCCCCCCATCACTCCTTGTTGGCAGTACCTCAGGGGCTATTTCAATTGTCCACACACATGGGAGATTTCACAACCAAAGATCTTAGTGCCGGATGAGTGAGGGTCCAGCCAAAGAAGAGGAGCCCACTTGAGTATTTAAAACAAGGAAATTTAAGGGGGAGTTTGATGACCAAGAACTGAGCACTCACCTGAAGTTGCATGTGAACTCAGAGACAGAGAAACAGGAAGCTACTGGGCCCCGAGGCTGGGGAGATGGAAGGCTGGCGGCTGTTGCAAAAACAAAAGAAAGCCTGGGAAGAGAAGGGGACCAACTAGAAGGGGACCAACTAGAAGGGGACCAACTAGAACGTGGAAAGGCACAGAATCACTAAAATATTTACGAATGGCGCCTGGACCTCCCAGCACCCCGTCTTCCCGTGGCCAGTCTCCTCTGATTCTCCAGAATGGCTCTGCAAGATCCTGGGGGTACCTAACGCTTGTTAAACTCCTCACCCAACACAAACTCACCTGCCCGTCGGTCACCTGGGTGTGGTGTCTTTCTCCTCCCAGGGCACTTCCCTCCCTGGGCTCTGCAGTCTACTTCCGTTCCTCTCAGGAGGGAATTCAAATTATCTATTTTAAATGCTCTTCTGTGCCTTGAACCCGTCCTGCTAGCCATTGCCAGAAAGAGTGCTAGTCTCCCCTCTTCAAGCGACCCCATGAAAAGAGAGAGAAAAGGCACCCGCCTCCTCCCATTCACAGTCAAGGTTCTGAAAGCCTTGTTTATGCGCACTGTCTTGGCCCCTCCTCACTGCCTGTTCCTTTGTCAACTCCCTGGACTCTGCCCTTTGCTCCTCCTTTCTACTGAAATGGCCCCGTTCTTCCTGCCACAAGTGACCTTTGCCTTGCTGAAAGGGAGAGGATATTTTTGGACTTTTGCAAAAAAAAAACGTTTTGTCCCTGTAATCCCTAATTTCTAGCTCTTTCTTAGCTCTCATATCAAGAGCTGTACTGGAGGCTTCAGAAAGTGGTTTCCTTCACTGTTTAGAGAGGATATTGTTTCCAAATTTCAGACCCAGGGCCTTCAGTCTTAATGCAGCCCCTCCCTTTGCAACCAGTAACCTGTAGAACGTGGGGCCCAGCCACCTCAGCATCAGCTGGGAACTGGTTAGAAGCTCAGAATCCATCCACAACTACTAAGTCCAAAGTTCTAAGGGTGAGGTCTAGAAACTGGATTCTAATAAGCGTTCCCGGTTATTCTGATACAAGCAGAAATGAAGTACCGAGGAAGGGAGAGAGAGAAAATAGGAAAGAGGTAGAAGGAGAAGGAGGTATTTAGTGCCGATGGGGTGGGAGGGAGGGTGTAGAGCAAAAATCCCAGAGGACATTGCAGGAGAGGTGAGGGGATGAGATGGCGCTTCTCCTAGCACAACCTGAGATTTATGCGTCATGACACACAGTGGTTCTGCAGTGGCTGTGGCCTCAGGTGCCTGAGGGGAGGATAGGCCACAGCTGACCTTCCTGAGATGAGAGCACAGAGAGATGCTCCACCATGTGACCCTCAGGACAGGAGCAGCCAGTGCTGCACACACAGTGGTGACTGGGACCCGTGTCTGTGGCTGGCACTGAGTGGTGGTGGATGCCAATGCGTGTCCAGAGTCCGTATACCTTGCACCTTGGCCGTG
Source organism: Myotis davidii (assembly GCF_000327345.1). Taxonomy (NCBI): domain Eukaryota; kingdom Metazoa; phylum Chordata; class Mammalia; order Chiroptera; family Vespertilionidae; genus Myotis; species Myotis davidii. The sequence goes on from NW_006289398.1 coordinate 4,653,594, forward strand.
ACCAGTCCTGGGGTGGAATAAAGTTGGCGCTCACTGCAGAGAACTGAGTGTGGAGTATTACTATAAAATTAGAGGCCCAGTGCACGAATGCATGCACATTGAAAGGAAATTAATTCAAAGAAATATTTTAGAGGCTGGGGAGGGACCACGGGAGGGCTCCAGGGCATGTCCAGCTCACATCCCCAGTCCCAATCAGCTGGATCCCAGCAGCAAGCTAACCTACTGGTCGGAGCTTCTGCCCCATGGTGGTCAGTGCGTGTCATAGTGATTGGTTGAGTGGTTGACCGAATGGTTGACCTATCAGTCAGACACTTAGCATATTAGGCTTTTATATATATAGATGGAAATATGGGAAAAGTATGGCAGCTGTGTAAAGTGCAGTAGGAGAGGCTCTGGCAGAAAGATCATGGACAACGAGAGATGGTACAGTTAGGGTGGTGGATATATGTAGGGGTAGGGGCTCTGCTAGGGCAGTGGTGGGAGATAAGGGTGGTAGGAGATGAGAGAGAGAGAGAGAGACTTGGACCTTTATGAGGGAGAATGATGGAAGAATTTTGAATAGTATTCTACTGAATCAGAATAAATAAGTCTGTCCTTAATGAGTCTTTAAAATATACCTTCTAAATCAGCTTAACTTTGGTTTCCAAGTAGCCAGGATTCCAGAGTGACTTTCAGCTTGAGGGAGTTTACTTTCTCGGTTCATTTTTAAAACAGCTTCGTCCCACCAGCTTTTAAATTTTATGTCAAAAAGTTGAAAAATCAAAGCGTGTAATGACGGGGCGGGAGGATGAACAGATTCTGGATGATGGGATATCAAGTCAGAGGAGGGCTACGATCTGAAACCAGCTCTGGAGCGAGGCGTGGGCACTGGAGGATGGTCTGCGTTCAGAGTGAGCTCCGCAAAGTAGCTCGTGTTTTCCTGGGAGGAAAGGTTTTAATCCTGTGTGGCTATTTTGGGTCAGTTGTTTGCATGCTTTTGCCAGTTGGCCCAATTTGCTTAAAATGTTAGGAATATGGGATAGCAGGACATGCTAGGAGTTAATCATCTCATCCGGCAAGAATATCTCTAAACTTCTTTAGAAATGCCATTCCAACTCCCTCAATACCCTGTTACTGTGACACATCCCATACAAAAACATGGCTAAGACAAGTCTGGTGGTCCCGTATTGCTAACAGGGACCCGGACCAGTGGAGGAAATACTGTACCAACAGTATTGTGCCCTCCTCGGGACCACTTGGGCTGGGAAGGAGTCAGTAAGCCACGCGGGTCCTCCAGACACCTCGGATGATCATGGAAACGGGGCTGTTATATTTCTCTTCCAAATGGCTGGTTATTGCCCATCTTTAAAAGCAGAAATAAACAGATGCGCTCGAGGAATCCTGACTACATGGGTGGCCCCTTTTAACGGGTAAAATTCCTATGTAGGAATATATTCAGCTTCTAAGTCAGACACACACACACACACACACACACACACACACACACACACACAGCATTTTCAAGAGCAAAAGCCCCTGGTTGCCAGTTCGACTTACTTTAGCATAATAATGGAAGACTGCTGCTCCTTCCATCTGTGAGGAGGAGAGTGTAGCTTTGGCCCCACATCTACCAGTACTTCCTGTGCCTTTGCAGTTCCTTCCAGGAGTTTCCAATGCAGCTCCCACCTATGCACACCTTTGTTAGCACACATTCTCACATGTGCACACATTCAGTCACACTGTGCACACATTCAGTCACATGTGCACACATTCTCACATGTGCACACATTCAGTCACACTGTGCACACATATGCCAGGAAGCAGAACCTCAATGAACTGAGATAATGCTGCAGAGAATGGCGGGTTTATACCTTGTTTGGGTTCCATGAAATTCATTGGTGATAGATTAGGGAGGTGGGAGAAAGCAAAGCAAGGAAACCTCTGGGATTGGATAAAAAGTGAATGATGGACACATGCTTCTTTTACATAGATGGATACAGGATAGCTAACAGTTGGCGATTAACTTGATAACAATAACAATGAGGAATGTCCTGGTGCCATTTGTTGTGCCCTGAGGGGTGGGGGGAGGAAGTTACAAGTTACTCAGACATTTTACAGATATGTTATCTTAGATGCAAAAAGACAATGGGCTCAGTGAAGATCTAAGTTCATCTTTGTGCACACATTCAGTCACACTGTGCACACATTCTCGCATGTGCACAGGAAGCCTACTCCTCTGACTCTGAGCACAAAGCCCAGCACACTCTCATGGACATCCCCGCCTGCTCAGACACAAAAGCAGCGATGACCCGTCACACGTGTAAAGGGCACTTCATTAATAGCTGGGTCGGGACATACTCCCTGCTGTGCATCATTTAATTGTTATGTATTTAAAATGAGACCTGTCGCTGATATTCCTTCCCAGCTCTCATATACTTCAAATTTATGATGTCAGTGCTTAGTGGCAATGACGTCACAAGATGAATTCAAAGCAGTGACTGCTTTCACATTTACAAAGCTCGGCGCGCCGACTCTCCAGGCCTGCTAAGTGGGAGCACCCATGTCAGCGTGGCTATCTATAATCGCAACTGCTTAAAGGCTCATGAATTACACATGCAGTGGGTAGAAATGGAGGAACTGAATTTGACTAAAAGACCTTTTTCACCAAAAATTTGCTGAAATGGTTTCTTCTAATGTATTTTAGTGATTAATCAATTTGATTTAAAATGCTGGAATTATTTAAGGTCTGTACTTTAGATTTACTGTGAACTCAAAGCATGTTTATATTTATTGCATCAACTAAGTAAACAGCGTATGCTTAATGCTTTTAAAATGCTTTCCCGTAAAATTTAGGTCAGTACTTACGTGTTAGCTCTCAGCCACGAAGATGCATGGACACACTTGGTGAACAGTGTGCTTCTCCCTCAGTGCTTTGTGTCATCTCTGCAATTTTATGTCATTGGCAGAAACTCAGTATCGGCTGCAATCAGATACTTACAGATGTTTTACTGGCATTAATTTTCTGTATTTTTCAATATTTATACACGTCCTTCTCTCAATTATGTTTATTTTCTTTGAAGGACAAATGATTCTGCCACATAGATATTCTTTAGAGCATAAAACTACATAGAAATACGCAGGAGGCATTGATTTCCTCCGCACACGGTGTGCTGCTGGGCACGGTGTCAATACAGAGAGGACCAATAATGACTGAAAATGAGGATTATTTGAAATGTTAACCACTATCTGACCCTATTACGCACTGTTTTCTCCCATGACTATACGGCTGTATTAATGGCACCACAAAACCAGGCTATCTAGAAAGAAGTATTTTACTTCCCTTCTCCAGCGAGCAGTTCCCGAGTCTGACCCGGATTATTGCTGGTACATCTTCATGGAAAAGTGCTATAATGGACACTAAAAAAATACACGGAAGTAACGCAGCTAGACGTGTTAGAAGAAATAGTTTGATCACATGTTGGCATCGACCGAATCTCACGTCTCTCCCCTGAGGATGTTGCGTGGGCTACAGGTCTTTCCCGCCACCTTGGAAAGACCAGAGAAAAGAAAGTGACGAATGTTAGTCCAAAGCACTTGCATCTATCAAGTGAAAACCAGGAATTGACATAGAACTAATTCTGCCAGTTGGGGCATAGACACACCCTGGTGGCTATGTTCACCAACAAGCAAAACGTCCTCCTAAACGCTGGTTCAAGGTGCCGTGGAAATTTACAAGCTGGAAATCAGGAATGACAAGCTGAGAGTTCAGCTGCAGAATTGAGGCCCCTGGAAACTCCTCCTCAGGGTGGACAGTGCTGGCCCACGTTGGCCAGGTGATCCAGTCCTGGGGTCTCGGAGGCCAACCCCAAAAGATCACAGGATCCGTTAACGTTCAGTTTTTGAAAAGGCAGAGAAGTCACGGACAGGGGGAATTGACCTCTCAGTAGAAGGAAAGGACACGGGATTTGAGGGCTCTGTCTCATGTTTGTAATTGTTCCTGCTGTCCACATTTCTACATCGTTCACATGGAGTGATTTAGGCCAGCGCACCCTTTATCTCTACTACCTGACATCTTCCGTGCAATCTCGCATATTCGGAAGTCTTCAGGGGATTTTCTCTCGGAGGGCACTTCCAATCTGCTATAGTCAACTCAGAGCTCATCTTGTTCTCCTGCCAAGTAAACCTCTCTTCCTCACCGCGTCCCTTTTTGTGATTGGTGTCACTAAGTTTGTTAAGCCCTGGAGATCGTTCCAATAAGTCGTATCAACCTGTCCCCCTCCATCCTGCTGTCCTTTCAACCTTACCTGGGTTTCAATATCTCAAGTTCCTTTTTGTAACTGGTCATCTTCCTGGAGGAGATCCAGCCACTGCTATGCCATAGCACAGGCATCATCTGGGAGACCGAGTCTGCTGCCCCACCCCAAACCTCCAGAATCAGAATCTGCGTTTTACCAAGTGTTCCCAGGTGACTCGTGTGTGCACTGAAGTTTAAGAAGCTCCGTGGGATCCATACTGATCTCTGTGACATGCTAAGAATCAAGGTTAGCATTACTTTGGACACATTGACTGCCCCTGTTCTCAGACACAGCCCATCAAGCTCCCAGGGCTGCTCACACCCTGAGTTTGTCTAAGAGAGGCAGGGAGGGTGGGCGGAAAGAAAATGAGGCCAATTGGAGGGCAGGGCTTCCCCAAACCTGGCAAGGATTCCAATTAGCCTTGGTTGGGTCCCTGTATTTTTTTCAGGATCAATTTTGTGTGCAGTGACTCAGCGGCTCTGCCCCCTTCCTGCCTTCTTTCTCCTCTAACAATCTCATCCTCCTCCAAGAAAATCCATTTCTTTGTTGATCATCCAGAATTTTAAAGCTACTTATCCAAAGCTTCTTATGGGGGAGTGTTAATGCTAATGGATTTAGTGCTAACCACAGCAGTCAAGATGGCAACCACATCCATGAACGGATATTCCTGCTTCCTGCCTCCGTAATGCCGGGGAAGCAATCAATGGGGAATTTGGGAAGGACTGAGTGTGTGAGGGAGAGGACACAATCTCCTGGTGTTGACAAGGGTGCGCCGCCTTTCAAGAACTCACCGAAAATTGGCTTTTAAACTTTGAGCATTTGAACTGTTACCTCTGACTGAGGAGGTCATCCTTGGTTCACCCCCAAAGTCACCAGGAAGAATGGTCTAGAGCTGCACTGTCCAGAATGAGGGCCATGGGCCACACATGATTCCTGAGCATTCAGAGTGTGGCCAGTCCTCTCGGAGCCATGCACTGTGCATTTAGAAGGCTTAGTATAAAAAAGAATATAAAATACTCAATTAATAATTTTACATGGACTACCTGCTAAATCCATAATATTCTGGGTGTACCGGAGTAAATAACATAGTGTTAAAATTAATTTCAACTGTAACTTCTTAGATTTTTAAGAGCGAGACTAGTAGAAAATCCAAAGTGCACACGTAGCTTGCAGAATCTTTCTATCAGATAGCAGCAACCTAAAAGCACGGAGCAGCCTCCCAGGCAGGCGAAGGCTAGGTCCGCTTGGGCTCTCGCCCTGTTTAATTGTAATGCTAATTTACAGTGAAGTAGGAGACTCCCAGACTTAAGCTGCGGTTATAGGATGCAGCTGTGGCTTGAGTGGCCCGAGCAGGGGCAGAGAATGGCAGAAATATTAAGTGATAGATATTTTATTTGAATCCATTTTTCCCTCTTTACACCATACTACCCAGAAAATTGATAAGCTTTCATAAACAGTCTAAAGGTGATTTTCACTAGTTCAGGGAAAATTTCAGAGTTGGTTTTGCTGGAGTTAAAGCGAAATCATTTGTGTCTGAGAAAACATTCAGGCAATAGATCAAATCTAAATAACAAATGATCATTGAACACCTATTATGTGCAAGGTGCTGAGTCATGAAAATATTTCATGTTTTGCAGA
>NW_006289398.1:4659552-4670334 GCF_000327345.1 Myotis davidii
TTCACTTTCACATCAGCCCTCAAAGTTTCTCCCTTTCTTCTGCTTTACCGAGAGTATTAGCTATGTTTTTTCTGGAGCGTAGGGGGATCGAATATTAGGCGAATCTTGTACCAAATCTCGGCAGTTGGAATGGATGAATTGTCAATAGTTGGGACAAATGTGCTATATGTGGTCTTTCTTGGGGGAGAATGTGATGATGAAATTAGACTCAGATTGATCTGTGGTTGCAAAATACTGAATCCTTAGGGTACCCCAGATGGGTCATTTATTTACCTGTGGACTATTACGTGAAATATTTTTTCCGTATGACATCAACAGCTTCTAATATCTGTAACAGCTTTTCCTTTGACATTTTAAAAGGAATATTCTTTAAAACCCACAATACAGCCTACCAAAGCTCTGTAAAGAAATGATCCAACGTGAATAGAGATGAAGGGTTGGCAGTCTTGAGGAAGAAGTTGTAATGCTAAGACACACATTCTACATGGAAAATGGAAAACCCGTCCCAAACCAAAGGAATTGATACATGCAAAGTCATCCATGGCAAAAGGGAGCAAGTAGAGCAGGTCCTCGAATAATGCTCAACTTCATGTCATTACAACGTTGGTGAGAATAAAAGGTTCACTTCACGGGGCCCCGTCTGTGTAGAGTTTGCATGTTCTCCCATGTCTGCGTGGGTTTTCTCCAGGCCCTCTGGTTCCCTCCCACACCCCAAAGGTGTGCACTGTAGGGGAATGGGCATGTCTACATTGTCCCAGTGGGAGTGACTGTGTGTGGTTCAGTGGAGGGCATCCTGTCCAGGGTGGGGTCCCGCCAGGCACCTTGCAGGGGGCTTGGGCACCTGAGACCTGAACTGGAATAAGGGGGTTGGAAAATCATTCTCTTATTTTTATTAATCATTCTTAAATGTGTGTATAGCTCATGTTTATTTCAGTGTTTAATATTAGAAGTGTTTTGGTCTTTACTTAAAAGTTTGGTGATGTTTTGTGACCAGAAATATGCTCTATAAACTCACCTCTTGTTTACATCAATTAGCCTGTGGTCCAGTTGGTTTGATTATATGTCATTTCTCTGAAAGTCGCAGTTTCCAAGAACCTCTGTAGGACGCTTGGTGAGGACTTACTGTGTATTTTCAGGTCCATGAGCAGCAGCGCGTTCACATATCCATTGAGAGGAGGTTGGAGGGGGCTGTGCTTACATGTCATCAGGCCAATGTTTTCCAGGCACCAAGAGCAAAATCCAATGGGTTGTAGCCAGAATTTTTAAAAAAAGAATAGCATGAAAATATCAGCAGTCAATGCAATTTGTAAGAGTAAGTACTGTTTTGTGAAAATCTTGCTTTAGTTGCATATGGGTGTGTGTGTGTGTGCCTGTGTGCGTGTGTGTGTGTGTGTGTGTGTGTGTGTGTTAGCTTGTTCTTAGCCAGCATGGAAAATATATTTCTTGTTGTGGACAGTAGTCACAAATATTCAAAGAACATCACAAAATACATTTTAATGGGTAGCCATTAAAACTATGAGTCTGAAGTCTAGGAAAATTATCTTTCCCCAAAGCCACAGAACTGATTAATAAGAGATGTGGACATAGAAAGCTAATGACGCCCCATAAACTTTACTGGACCGCGCTGCTACTGTATTTCAACCTCAAATAGTCCACAGTGGAGTATGTACAAAAGATTCTGCTTCCACTTCAAAGTAGATGACTTTGTGGATGACTTTGCAGAACACAAATAAGACGGAAGTTCACTGACAGAAAGTTTTCTTCTGGTTGTTATTAGGTTTGAGTACCAGCAACTATTTCTATGTTTAAGAAAAAGGTGGCAGCTATTTCCTCTCTTCTGAACGGTTCTGGGTGAGAAATGCAGGTGGACAGACAGCGATCGCTGGGCAGCAGAGCTGGCGAGCTCTCGTGGAAGTGCTGGCCACTTTCCTCGGCTCCTTAGGGTGACCTGGCTCAGTGGAGAGCGAGGTCATGAATTTTAACCAACTGCCACAGGGTCATTCAATAGCTGTGGGTACAGGGTCCAGGGTGGTTGGCATGGGAGCCGAAAAAGTCTGAATGAAAGTACTTAAAAGAGATTAAGCCATTTTAAGCCACTGTAAGCTATTGCAAACCACTATGAGTCATTGTAAAAAGTGACATGGAAGGGGAAACCCTTTGTAACCATCACAATGTAAGTTCCAAATGGAAAACTAGTTAAGCATGTGTCTTCAAATACGGGGGATAAGATAGTTATCAACTTTTGCTGTGTTACCGAGATACATGTGTGTGCGTCTGTAAGGTCAGCGGCAGCCTCATTAGGTGTGTATGGAGAATGCGGGGTTACCAGCGTTCCAGTGCTGCAGAGATGAAAATCGGGCTGAGAAAAAATGAGTGCTTTCTCTTCCTCTCATCAACTCCCCCTGAGCCCCTGAATCTTAGTACGACCCCCACAAAAGTAGCTCTGTCATACCTAGCAAACCCGGAAATGCCCAAGTGTCCTTTCAGTAATAAGCATGAAACATGAGCCTCTTTGTAGAAATGTAATCTCCCTTTGTCTCCGTAAGTATTTTAGGATTGACTTAGGCAATTGTTCCCCGAGAATTTATGGACTACGTATGTACACCCATAGAGACATACGCACATACCTTAGGCAACTCTATTGGGATATCCACAGAATTACGTTTACATTCCTGGTAGAATAAATATTTTGAAGGGCAGCCAAATTAACTGCACCGGTATGTTTATTGACATCTTAATTATTGTAAAACCATGCATGTATCTTCATACAACTCTCATGATCATTAACCCGCAAACCATAACCTTCTGGATGTTTACTGTGGTGCAGGGCCTGCCATGACACATGCGTTCAGGGCTGCTCCCGCACTGGGCTGTGCTTTTCACACAAATGGAACCCACTCTGCATTTTCCATTTAAAATGCGGAAGGCAAAGTGCATCATAACAGGATGTAACCGCGTGTTAATCAGATCAGCACACACTTCAGAGGCCTGGGCTTTGGCCTGGGCTCCGGTTAGATCACATGTCATGAAGGTAATGAGTGGCTCGGCCGGGGAGCCCTTTGTTTTCTTTCCGGAAGGTAGAGGTGGGTTCGTTTTCATCACGGCGAGCACGTCGAGGCAGGGGCACCGTGAGCATTAGCGAAAGGACGCTAAGTGGGAGTTAGACTTCACAGGCGCTTTTGCCACTGGTAAAACAGAAATTCCGTAATTACTGGATGACACCACAGAACTCGAGTGACCTATTGTTAAATTATTAAATCTTCATGATCCCAGCAAATACAAGCCAGTGGAGTCAATATTAATATTCAGCACATGGCAGGTTCGACGATTCTGTGTCATTGTGAGTAGCATGGTGTGCAGCGATGGAAAATGGAAAATGTAGTGCGCCCAAACACAGAACCCAATGCAGATATAACACATGTCATGTAACATGGTATCATTGTATTTAAAGGATTATTGATCTTTATCAGTGTTTGGCTTTGCAGAATCCTAAATGTGCATGCAGCACAGCGCACAGAAAAGGTAAAAACCCGGATGGAATTTAGCTGAGACTAATGATAATCAAGGAATCAGACAGACAGATAAATGGGAGCCAATTACTTTGTTGAGTATTCAATTGATAGTTACCAGTAGGTGCCCGGCTCACCCAAACTTCCTCTTCACTGTTACTGACAAATAACAAGCAGAAAGCTAATTTCCTTTGGATCTAAACATTTTTGTTTTTTCTTGGCCTGGGATTAGAGTGAGTGGAGCACACAGAGAAACACTCAGTTACCTCCTAATTTTTTCCTAACTGGGAATCCAAGGTTATTTTAACACTAGAGGCCCGGTGCACGAAATTTGAGCTTGGGAGGGTCCCTAGGCCTGGCCGGCGATCAGGGCGGATCTGTGGGGCAACTGCCCCCCCAACTCCACAGGCACCTGCCTTGGCTGGCCTGGCGCCACCCACTCGCCTGTGTCGAGTGTCTGTCCCCTGGTGGTCAGTGCGCATCATAGCAACCGGTTGTTCCACTGGTCGTTCCGCCATTCAGTTGATTTGCATGTTAGGCTTTTTATTCTATAGGATTGGGCTTTGTTTTCTTTCCCTGTGTTCCAAGTCCAGGATTGTAGCCTACGTGGAGCAAGAGAGCAATCAGTTTTCAAAATGAGAACCAGAGTGAAATAATCTTAATTTTTGAGTATTACAAGTGTGTTACTTTACACAAAGGATGGATTCTTGTACATTACCCAGTCCAGATGCCTGGCCACCTACAAAGTGCGTGGTACTAAAAGTTAAGACATGTAGATGTTAAGAAGGTGCAGAATACGTTGGAATGTGGGCAAAGGGGAGAGACAGGAGAGAGCAAAGAGATGGCAAAGGAGATAACAGAGGAGGCAACGCAGAGGAGAAATGATAAGGTTAGAAGGGCAAGAAGATAGAAATTGGGGAGGGAGGGAGAGGAGCACCGAGGTGAAGAAGAGACTGGAATGACCCTCTCACCAGGCAGTCAGGCAAGTCTAAGTGGACAGTTCACCTTTGCTCTCAATCTACAGAGAGGTGATAGTGGGGGTGACGATTAGAGGAGCTCTAAGATTATGATTTGAATGTTTTGTGACCCTGTGGCTCTATGACCAGAATCTTTACTGCCAACTCTCTCCCATGTCCAGTAATGAGTCCGTCCGTCCAGTTTTTTTTTTTTTTTAATGAGAAAGGATTTCCATTTTAACGGGAAAATCAACACTGGTCACATAAGGAACCCCTCAAAACTCAGCAGCGCTCACATTGCTCAGCCTGACCACATGTTTTTTTGGGTCATTCAGCTTTCTCTCTCTCTCTTTTTAAAAAAAATATTTTTTTTACTGATTTCAGAGAGGAAGGGAGAGGGTGAGGGAGAGAGAGAGAGAGAAAGAGAGAGAGAGAGAGAGAGAGAGAAACATCACTGATGAGAGAGAATCATTGATCGGCTGCCCCCTACTGGGGATCGAGCCTGCAACCCCCAACCACTGAGCTACATCTGAACTAAATCATGACCTCCTGGTTCATAGGTCGACACTCAACCACTGAGCTACATCGACCAGGCCAGCTTTCTCTCTGATTCAGAGTAGAAACCACATAAACCAGAGTGTCTTGTCCTCCACACAGCTGCCCAGTGTACAGTGGATGTGAGCAGCATCCTGGTCTCCACCCAGCGGATGCCAGTGGCACACACTCCCCTACTCCCCACTTGTCCTACTCCCCATTTGTCCTCACTAAAAATGTTTCCAGACACGGCCCCATGTCCCCAGGGAGCAAAAGTCACACCTGATTGAGAACCAGGAGCCTAAATTAAAGGTAGATCTCCCAGTCAGGACACCCAAAGAGCCCAGATAAAATAAATAAGAAACTCTTTGTATTTCATAGCACATATTGCCAAAAAGTTCAGGTAAATGGAAAACAACCCCAGATCCAAAGATAAAGTTGTAATAGCCTAAGTCTATTAAACACACACACACACACACACACACACACACACACACACGCACACGCATAAAGCTTCCAAATTCCACAAAGGAAGTAAATTTGAGTTTTAAATAATAATCTGAGGCAGAGAGAGGAAATCCAAGTGCAGTGCAGGCGGGTTTGAGAGAAAGAGAGAGAGATAGAGAGAGAGAGAGACAGAGATAGAGACACTCCCCTTTTAGGTCAACGCCCACATGATTTAAATGTAGCATTTGAAACAGCCCGTGTGAATTTAGGAAACACATCCTGGGCTGACTTGAAATCTCTCCAGAGGAGCGGAAAGCTGCAGAGGGCTCGGTGTACGCCCGCCCATCGCCCATCGCCGACTAGCATCCCGGGCACTGGAAGCAGCCAGAGCCCCTCAGGTCAGGCCTTGTGTTGGGGAGAAGCCAACACCGCGCTGAGTGCCCCGAGTCGGTTTCTCCTCCTGGCGACGCTCCAGGGGAGGGTGGAGATGACCGGCGTGGGCACCCAGGCTGCGCCGGGAATCACGGGGGGAAGGCCGGGTTCACGGACGTGTCCTGCACGCGGACCTGCAGGTGCGTCACCGCAGTGAGGGAGTGTCGTCCACAGGGCGCTTTGCTTTTCTCTGCAGGCTTCTCAGCCTCGGGGGCCAGGGCTCACCTGGAAGGCTGGGGGGCGGTCGGAGGGGAGGGGTTTCAGCGTGCGGGGCTCCAGCCCAGCGTTCCTGGCTCCTGAGCTCTAGGGTGGGATCTGGACCCCTCCTTTCTCACCAGTTCCCATGGGAGGCGGATGTGCTGGACTCTACCTGCCCTCGGTTCCCCAAGTGACCCGGCCACAGAACCACCCTGTCAGGTGCTTGTTGGTGTCATTGCCCAGGTGTTTGGTGGGTGGTGCCCATCTTCCATTTGCTTCTGTGTGGCCTTTGGCTATTTCGCTGATTTTTTCCTATAAAAGCCTTGTCTCCTGTAGAATATCTGCTCCGCCTTCCACAGATCCCACAGCGCGGAGCACACAGTAGGTCCAGAATAAATGAGCCCTGATTACAGAATGAGCGGAGACAATGTCAAGTGTCAAGTTACAGTATGTCTACCCTTTGGTTGTTTCATCAGCAGCAGCAGCGATGTGTCAGCGGCTCTAACACCGGCCCCCTTCCTCTCCACCTAAGGCCTAGTTTTCCTTCCTGCACAGAGGCCTCGTTTGGGAGGAACAGAGCCCCATGTGATGGCTGACATGCTTCAACACGTGGAGCATGTAAGAGGGCTGTACAGCCATACTCCTATTTTCATGATCTAAGTGTATTAGTAAAAGCCAGTCCATCCCATCTTCCTTTGCGGGAGCCACAAGCAGCTGGAATGTATGGGACGAGGACGAGCTCTGACAGTTTATTTGACGCGCACTTTCCGCTAAGTTACAACGCTGTCCTGTGCAGGCAGCTCGGCAGCCGGGCGCTGGGCGGGTCCCGCAGGAGGACGGGGAGGTGGGACCGGGCAGCGGCCTCGCGGAGAGCAGCCCGCATCACCCGCTGATAAATGCACGTGCGGGTCATGGATCATTCTGCGTGGGCCCGGCCACCTGCCACCAGCCGTCAGGGCAGCACTGTGCGTGACATGGCTGCGCACTGGCCTTCTTTAATGGGAGCGTTATCAGCTTTATTCGATTTTTTATTTATATCAGAATTCTCAAAAGGCTATTCTGCTGTCAGAATGAAACTATGTATATACTGCCGAGCCATTGGCGCTCATGTGTGTAAATAAGAGATTTCTCCTGCCCAGGATTCCTCAAGGGTCACTGAGAAGTCCCACCTTTAATACCATGAGCTGTAAGAGAGATGGACATAACCCCCCCTCTGATTCCGGACCAAACCTCCAGGTAGCCTCTAGACTGCGGAGCAGAGAGGAATCTTCTCCCTTTCCTGTACTCCTCTTACTTCTGCATGTGGTGCCATATCTATCTATATCTATATCTATATCTATATCTATCTATATCTATCTAATCTATACTTATATCTGTATCTATATCTGTGACTATATCTATATCTATATCTATATCTATCTATATCTATCTAATCTATACTTATATCTGTATCTATATCTGTGTCTATATCTGTATATCTCTATCTCTATCTCTATCTATATATCTATATATCTATACCTAATCTATATATAATCTATGTCTATATATCTATGCCTGTCTATACCTATATCTCCATATTTAACATATATCTAATCTATATATATTTGAACTTCAGATGCAGAAACGTAGTAAGATATTTGAAATTGAGATGGTCCCAGAAAGATCCATGTCACTGACCTTTGTAAGTGTCATGTTTAAAGACGGAGGTTTTCCAAGGCCTGTGTGCTGTTAGCATTGCAGCTGCCGGGAAGAACCCAGGGGCGCTTCTCCCGCGTTCTGAGCGCCTCTCTGCACCTGTCTGTTCCCACCTCACAGTGCGGGTAGAGCATGGCCCCCGGAAAGGCCACGCTGCCCCGGAGGAGACACAGTGAAGCGACTCCCACAGGTGTGGCATAGGCACCTGGCGTGTGGTGGGGGCAGACGTTCTGATGACTTATTGCTCTCTTCCTTGAACAAATCTGCAAAGAGCTTTTCTCCGTTTCTGTAAGTAAGTGTGACCTCTTTAATGTCATTAAAGAGACCTGGGTCAGGAGATGCTGAATATAAAAGATGATGAAAAGCCGACACAGAGTTACAGAAGTTAAAGCGTATACTTACAGTTTGCAGTAGCCAAGACCTGGAAACAACCTAATGTCCATTGACGGATGAATGAATAAAGAGAATGCGGTATTTACATACGATGGAATATTATTCAGCCTTTTAAAAAAGAAAGGAAATTCTGCCATTTTCAACAACACGGATGGACCTGGAGGATATTTGCTAAGTGAAATGAGACAGACACAGAAGAACAAATACTCCCGCTCCCAATTATACGAGGAATCTAAAATAGTCAAACTCATAGTGACTGCCAAGGGCAGGGGGAAGGGAAAACAGGGAAATGGGGCGGTTTAGTCAGTCTCCATCATGCGAGATGAGTGAGTCCTGGAGATCAACCTCCCAGCATCATGCCTGCAGCCTATCCTGTCCAGCTCAGAGGAGAGCGAGAGCATTAGTTTCCATCTCTTCCTGGAACTTGGTGCCATATTGCTGGCCCCCCTGTCTACATGGTCTGCGGACAAATGGATATGACCTTTAAGTAGCTGAGCTGCGCATGTCTAATTTTTCTTCTAAACTCACCAATCAGATGACTCTCCCTACCCTACCCCTTGAGGTGCAAATGAGGGGCCAGAGGAGGCCTGGACTGATTTACAAATGGAAGCAGTGGAAATGGAGGGGGAGAAACGTCACCCCAGTACCTGAGAGTTGACGACACACAGGCAGGGGTGCAGCTTGCTCCTTTGCAAAGACACCTGGCGAGGGAGCAATGGAGGCTGAGCTCCAGCTCCGTCAGTCAGTAGGATGTGTCCACCCAGAAGAAGGGGTGCCATTTTCTCCTCACGGGGCAGAATGTGCCTGGGGAGGAGCCTGCCTGGGAAGCCATTCTTTAACACTTTGCCCATAGGGGGCATCTTACAAACTTTTCTACCCCCCCTCACCTCCACAAGGATATAAAGCTCTCCTTGTCACCTTCTGTTTTCTTGACCATTTTCCTGCATTCATTCCTTACTGTTCTTCTCCACACCACCCCTCTGCTCAGGCTGATTGGTTGCAATGCGCTGGGATGGTGGATGGTCTGCACAAGTCAGGGTGGATGAGACCATTGGCTTTCTGTTCAGATAAGATGGGCTTGTCTTAGCTTTGGGGTCAATGGTGCAACACCCTTGGCTCCTACTAGCTCACAGTGAAGAACAAAAGCTCTGAAGTCTTGCTCGTGTATGCTGCCATTTCTAGCATCCCTCCTGCCATCTTTGATCTCAAAACTTAGTAAGTGGGATGTGCCATTCACTTCTACCAACTCATCCCTGGGAGGTGTTGAGGTCGAGAGGTTGAAGTTGAGAGCTTGAACTCGTAGGGTTCTCTCTGGATACCTCTGCTGTTGGTCTGGGCCTCTTGCCAAGCTTTCCCTCCGCTTTCTAAACCGAGGACCATGTCCTGGGCAGGGAACAGGAGCCTCCTAGGGACAGGGCCAATGCCACTCTTCTGTAGCCGTAAGGCCCACCTACGGCCTGGCTTGATGTTCGTTTGGTGAATCAGTGAATGAATGAGACACAATAGGAATTGTGCTTTCCCTTTGTCTCCAGTTAGTGGATTTACCCTTTTGTTATTCTTTTCCTAACTCAGCACAATTCTAAAAAGTCTTTTAAAATACTTTCCATACCCTAATTTTATTCTTTATAATTCTTTCCCTGTAAATTCCACACTCCTAAGGCAACCCCTTTCACTCTCTCACCCACTTCCCTTAGGGGACTGATCCAACATGCACCTCTTGAGCTGTTCTCATAGATTACTTGTATCTGGTCACTTTCCCGAGTGCAGAGCATGAAGCCAGAGGCAGACAAGCTGCGGTCCCATATGGGATAGGAGAGCGAGTGGCAGTTGTTCTTGCAAGGGGTTATGGAACACAGACACAAAAACCAATAGCGATGTCACACCCAAACTGAGTCTCAGTACAGGAATCAAGGGACCAAGAATGCTGAAAAGATGGGGTGCCTCACCCATGGGGGTGGGGGCGGGAGTGGGGCATGGGTGAATCCTGATGATGTTGTAGGGAAGGCCTGAAAGAGGTTTTTAATATTACATTTGCCTGAAGGGTTTGAGGAAAATGGAGGAAGTTTGGAAGAATTTGGAGACTTCATTGTGGATCAAAGGACTTCCAAGCAGTCGTGAGGGGCCAACTGAGCTCAGATATTATACATTCATAGTGGAGCCAACTGGCAGTTTCCTGACTTGCTCCAGTATCACTGGGAGGCGAGAGAACAAGAGCAGGGAAGGCATAGGGTTAGATTCGTGGACCACGGGTGGCAGGACAGCTGCAGAGGAAGGAGGAGATGGTCAGAGCATTCTTGTCTCTAGTGAGAGAGGAGAAAGGAGGAGAAATGGGTGAGAGGACCAGCAGGCCAGTCAGCTAAACAAATGGACCAGCCAAAGGCAGAGCCGACTAGCGACAGGGAAGGGGAGTGAGGAGGGAAGAGTAGAGATAAGCCCAAGTCTAGAGGCCCGAGAACGGTGCGTGGGTGTGAGAAGGGGCAGACGGGGCAGAGGGACGGGCGTTACTCTCAGACCGGAGTGTCATCTTCAGCACCGATCAGTGAGCACAGCATGTCACGTGTGGCTTCCTGCACGCGGGTTGCCAGAGGAGCATAAAACCAAAGCTCAGGGTGGAGGAA
>NW_006289398.1:4670377-4680263 GCF_000327345.1 Myotis davidii
GGAAGTTATCAGGTGTCATGTTGAAACCAGCTATGGGGTGCGTTGGAGCTGAACTCTGTGAGGCACGGGTGAAACTCCTCAGAGGTGAAAAGACAGACAGCACCGCCGGAGAGTAAGAAGGCCTGGTGTCACAAATCACACCAACCTGGTTTGCACGCTCCAGCCACGGCCAGCCCCGTGCTACCTGTGTGAAAGGCAGAGGAGAAGAGAAAAAGAGAGACGCTTTGTTTAAATTTTATTTCATTGGTATATAGCCATTTAACAAAACAAAAACCCAGCACCTTTATTCTATTTAATGCCGCTGAAAGCAGTTATTGCTCCTCTTTTTCACATTCATTAAATGTTAAAAATGTAAAAAAGTTTCCTCTGTGACATCTGAAGAAAGGTTCTTGGTCATGTTTGTGTGTCAGACCTCCCAGCTGTAGCTCTGATTTATTATTCATTAAGTTTTATTTCATTTTTACTAACTAAAAGTGTTACTTTGAATTATGCGCGTTATTTTTGAAATTCTGGGAATACAAACAAAATTCCACATAAAATATTGTTTTGCAGCCACATAACCAGCACGTTGCATGAATTATTCAGTCTCCTCCTTCGAGTCTCTTCCTGAGATGACTCTCCCGCATGGAAATAATTCTCAGGCCACTCACACAATGACTGGAAATGATCACCTTGTTGTCATGGTGACGGATGACGTCACCTGCTTTCCCATCCAGTCAGCAGTTGCACACCTCCCCACGCACAGGGAGAGCTGCAGCTTTGCCGACTGCTAAATGGAAAGACCTGCTGGTCTTCAGATCCATTCCCAGACAATCCAAGAGGAGCCTCGTTTACATATTCCTGAGAGTTTTACCCACCATGCTTTCAAATGACTGAAGTCACAAGGCTCCGGCTACGTGGACTAGCCTGTCTCACTCTCTCCTGTTCTCTGATCCTCTCAGAAGAAACACTTTAATGTTCTGCTCAATTTCCTCTTACTCTGTTTCACTCCAGGTAGCAAGGAGTGACTTTAAATGGCTCCACCTTAAGCTAAAAAAAAAAAAAAAAAAAGCTTAGTTTGAATGATCTTTGGAAGTATTTTGAAGGTAGCAAATAGTGCATAATTTTGGGTTGGTATGACTATGTCACTAATTTATGGTAAGTAGGGATTTCTTGTCATTGGAAGGATTACCCTCCACATATTCGATGGATCAGGTCATCTCTCTATACAATTTTGCTCTAAATTGTGTGCCCTAAAGAAACCAGTTTCCCCTACTTGCTTCCTATTCAAGTCTCAAAGTCAGAGTTCTGTCTCGCCTTCCTAAGCTGACCAATCTTCCCACACCCATTTTCGTCTTTAATTTCTGGGAGTGTCTAACGCGCTGGTTTTACTGGTGTGCCCCCACATGTCACTGGTTCTTATGCATCGTAGCATCCTGGGCTCAAGTGTCATGTCCCCCAGAACCCCTTCGTGTGTGACCCTCTTGCTGCCCTCCTGTGCTGGGACAAGTGCCTCCCTTAGGACTCCTCTCCTTCCTATCTAGGCTGATGGTATTTTAATGATTTGTTCACACCCTGATTTCTACTACAGGATTTTGAGCTTCTCAAGGGCATGGCAATGTCGTCGTCTTTGTATTTCCAGTATGTAAGCATAGACTAGGCGACCAGAGCATGCATGCAGAGGGAAATAATGCAGTCATCTCTCTATACAATTTTGCTCTAAATTGTGTGCCCTAAAGAAACCAGTTTCCCCTACTTGCTTCCTATTCAAGTCTCAAAGTCAGAGTTCTGTCTCGCCTTCCTAAGCTGACCAATCTTCCCACACCCATTTTCGTCTTTAAATTTCTGGGAGTGTCTAACGCGCTGGTTTTACTGGTGTGCCCCCACATGTCACTGGTTCTTATGCATCGTAGCATCCTGGGCTCAAGTGTCATGTCCCCCATGACACTTTTTTTCTCATCGGGGATCAAGAATTGGGCTGATAAAATGATCCAAATGTCCACTGAAGTAAGGAGGTAACGAAAACGTGGTCAACATAGACAATGCAGTGCTATTCGGCCTCTGATACAGAAGGAATCCTGTCACATGTTGTAACATGGGTGGAACTTGAGGACATTGCGCTAAGTGAAACAAGCCAATGGCAAAAATCACCAACACCACGTGATTCCACCTCTTTGAGGTATCGGAAATCGTCCAAGTCATGGAAACAGAACGTGCCGTGATAGTTCTGGGGGCTGAGGGGAGTGGGGAGGAGGAGTTGTTTTTCAACAGGTATAGAATCTCAGTTATGCAAGATTAAAAAGTTCTATATCTATTGTGAAACACTTTAAAATGTTTGAGATGGTAAATTTTTGTTAGGTTTTATTTTGTTTGCTTTTACCACAATTAAGATAAAATAAAATACTCTCAAAGGAAAAAAGAAAGAACTAGGTTAGATACTGGCAAGGTGGGTGTTCTGACATCGCTCGTGCCCGAACCCTGACTTTGCTTCTCTGGCTCCGAGAGCTCCAGTGATGACAGGAGGCAAGAGAGGCCACCCGGGAGGCCAGAGTCTGCCCTGCTTCTGCACCACCAGCAACGTGGTCACCCACCTTTCCCCCGGGCCTCATGCCGGTGCCTGGAGGCAGATTCAAGGCCGGCGCTGTCTCTAAAGTATGAGCCGGTCTGTGAAGAGGCCAGCCATTGCCCCAGCTGCCGTAGAGGAGGCCCTGTTGCTGATGAAGGTGGACAGGCAACATGTTAAGGAATGTAAATTTCATACTGTGGCTAATGCAAGCTTCCGAGAGATAGCCTTTTCGCATGAAGTGAAATGATCAAATATATGAGTTAATGTAATTGCTCTGTTGGGTAGTGTCAGAGACGCTGAGGGAAAAAAGATGTTTAGAATGGAAAAAGGGTTCCTTTTTTTCTTTTTAAAAAATAGGTTTTATTGGTTTTAGAGAGGAAGGGAAAGGGAGAGATAAAAACATCAACATTGATGGGCCTCCTCCTGCACCCCCCTACCAGGAATGGAGCCTGAAACCCACGTGCCCTGACCGGGAATAGAACCTGCGACTTTTTGATGTAGGGTCAATTCTCAACCACTGAGTGACACATTCCAGGCTAAAATAGAAAAAGTGTTTCAATGCACCAGTGTTCTTTGGCTGAGATGATTTGAAAATCATTGGAACACAGATTTAACGTCACAATGGAGGAAAAATGACATGCCTGGTGGCCCGAGAAATGAATGGGAATTGAGAAATTGGAAAGAGAGAGTGTAATTGGAAAGGGGGGCAGGTACAATATTGTTTTAAGGTAACAATAGGTTTCGTGGATTTTTTTCCTGCATAGAATGGAAGACTTAAAAGCATAACTAGGCTGAGGGTAAGGAGTTAACAGAGAGGAAAAACTAGAAAATACTGAAATAGAGGGATAACTACAGATGGAGTTACCAAAGTGACCATGACAATCTAGAGCAAGAAAGAGGAATTAACATTTGAAGGGAGAGGAACACCTCTATTTTCAGATGAGGGAGAGAGAAGGATACATGTGAGACACTGGACTTTAAGATTTCTGAGGCTAAACGGGGTGCCAGTTCTCCTTCTAGGTTTGCAAAGTGACAGTTTAGAGCCAACTTTTCATAAGTATTGTTGTGCTTCATTTTGCTTGGGTTAATTTGAACTCATCATTTTCTCTCCAAGGAGAATTTGACTAAAGCAATGAATGAAAAGATTCAAGGTGATGATTAAGGGTGAGTGATAGATTCCTCTTATCTTTACTGGAAGAGGACAACTAAGACACAGAGGTTTTCCAAAAGTGTTTTTCATTGCATCGAGCATAATGATTACTTGTTAGGTGACCTGGCATTTCAGAGAAGCTGTAGCCCAGGGCTGAGGTCAGTCCAAGAGAAGCCGTGAAGGGCATGTGTAATGCAAAATAAAATTGCTTAAATAATGCAGAATGTGGTTTGGGCTGACACTCAAATCATTTTCGTATGAGATAATTTCCCAATGATCTCTTTATAGGGAGACTGGAAGGTTGGAAATCTTTTAAAAATGTTTTTGAAGTTATTTCATGATGATTCAGTTTCTATTTCTGTCCAGAGTACCAAGATTATTTATAATCTTATAACTGCTTTTTCTCCCCAGCTATTTTTATATCGTTATAAAAGAGCTCCTTCAAAATGGTAAATTGCTGACACTCTTCATATTGGCTTGACTATTGTTCCTCATTTCAAACTTTTTATCATGTAAATAACTATCATAAAATTCTCAACCCAAGCGCCCATGGAGATGTGTATTCCCAAGAAATGCAATCTTATTAACATGCCCTGCTTTAAAGGGAACACTAAGGCCCATTGTGAACAACATGCAGCCATAAAGTGATTAAAATGTCCCTGGTAATAAAATTTTGACCCTAAGTTACCGACAGCATCAACACTACCTGTGGGAGGTGGGGGTGTGGAGGGGGGTGGAGTTTATGAAGCACTAATACAGACGAGATAAATTCCTGAGTGCAAAGGAAGATAAGTGATGTCATTTTCTGTGATAAAAATATAACACATTCTCTAAAACATCTGATTCTGCACATCTACTTTGACTATCTCCTTACATCATCGGAAGAATATTGAGAACGACTGTATGTGGCTTCTCAGACAACATTTACTGGGCAGTCAGTGTTTAAAGACATCAACAAACGATCCTCTGGCCTTCTCTTCTTCAAGACAACTTTTCTTGATAAGAAAGACAAAACTGTCTGAACTGAAATATATATGCATATATATGTATACATTATAGGCATGTATATTTTTAAATGCTAATGGAAGTTTTGTTTGATCATTGTAACAGCTTGAAACAATTCTGGAAAATATGAAGACAAACATAATCATCTGAAATTCTATTGTCTTGATGTTAATTAATTATTTGCATTTTTTTATTCAATAAATATCTATCGAATACCTATTGTTCCCAAGGCATTATGGCTGGCTCTGGGGATAAAACAGTGAGCAAGCCCAGTTGATGTGGCTCAGTTGTTGAGTGTTGATTTATGAACCAGAAGGTCACGGTTCGATTCCTGGTCAGGGGCCCATGCCCGGGTTGTGGGTTTGAACTCCAGTAGGGATGTGAAGGAGGTAGCCGCTCAATGATTCTCATCATTGATATTTCTATCTCTCTCCCTCATCTTTCCTCTCTGAATTTATATATATATATATCTCCAATCCATTTCCTGGGTGAAAGGAAAAGCTGCCAAGTTCAAGTGGGATGCCGAAAAGCAAAGGGCTCAGGCGCACTGAGTGGTCCTGCCATAGGGGTCCTACAGTGTGGTATTGCACGTGCCCTTACCGAAGACAGAAACCGTGACAACAGTCCAGGTAAGACCCGGCAGCGACTTGGGCTAAGACGGTGGAATAAAGGCGGCAAGAAGTGGCTGGATGCGTCTGAAGTTGGAGCGAACGGGATTTGCTGATGAGCTGGATGTGGCTTATAAGAGAAAGAAATGAGTCAAGAAGGACTAGTTTGCTGCCACGCAGCTTCAGTATCGTGCTCAGCAACAACGCTGCAAATGCCTCCAGAGCAGCAATCGTGATTATCTTAGGTCTCCCGCACCTCGCTTAATGTCTGGCGCATAGCAGGGCCTCACAGAAAGTGCCGCGGGCATTTCAGTACACACATGTGTGCCCAGCATGGTCACGGAAAACCCTGGGACTTATTTCACTCACTTAAATAAAGATGAATCAAAAGATCTGGTAATTATGGAGCATGAATATTCTCAGCTTGATTATTTTTTTCTGCACAGGAAAATAGGAGATATATGAACAACACATGACCTGAAATAGTTCTGTTATTTTTTCCCGATTCCAAAAGCATAGCTATTGATTTTATTTTTATCACGGTGAGAATAATACTAACATTTGTCATCTCTGTCTTTTAGCACTCAGTTCTTGTGCAACTATTAAAAGTTGCCCTTATAGATTGTGTCATAAATAACACAGGGTTGTGGTGTATGGGGCAACGTACCCTTTTGGGTGTGGGGGGGGGAGGGAGCAGTGCCAGGTGCATGCTGTAATGTCATATGACTGGACGTTTGGGTAGCGATCAGTAAAGACAATGGTGAGGATGCTTTATGGATGAATTATGTATCAATTGTTTTCCTGAAAAAAAATATAGTGGACAGAAACTTTATTTATGACTGAATTTCTTTAAAAGGGTTAGAAAGGTTGCTGTTTTATTGTATGCTCTAGGTTTTCAAATCAATATTTATACTTAGTCCCATGCTAATGCGATCCTACCCATTGGTTAAAATAAATAGCAAACAGTGACCTAGTTCCAATGCTCTCCAGCCAACTTGCCTAAGGGTAGATGCTGGAGAATTAGTAACATCAGATTTCCTTTTCCAGGGGTATTTTAGAGTAGCTTATGAATACATGACTTAGGGATTGTCACCCTTTCTTCTATATTTATTCTCTGGCCACCTGGGACTTCCCAGGGTCCTTATCTATCATGTAATGATTCTCGAATTAGTGCCTGGAGTCCTTGTGAAGAAATATTTCCCTTTACAAACTTGTGAGATTTATTAATAAGCTCTGGATGTCAACTCCACTTTGATCTGTGGATGCTTTGCCCCACCCCCATCCCTTTCTTATGAATGAAGAAGGTATTTTTGTCCCCTTGTGCATTTGTCTTGGGTGTTCTTTTTAAAGTTAAGATGACAGAATGTCTTGGCTAGGATTCTTTTGCGGATAACGTTAATTTAACTGGCTCAGAGCTAAACTGAAACTACTAACCCCCTTTTATCTGAGTTCGCTGTCCAGTATGAGAGAAACTTCTCCCATGTTCCTTCTCCGATCCACACCCAGAATAGCCATTAGGTGTGGGCGTCTGGTAAGAAATTCATCGGGTGGGCCCACCATTTGTCTCGTTTGATTGGGAATTACCTTAAATCATCTTGTTTAACAATTTAATTCCAGGAAGTCCAGGTATATTTCATGAGAACCCATTTGCTAATAATGGCTATAATTGCTGCTTTTGTTTTACTTTTAGGTGACTCTGTAAAAGGGATATGAATCATGTAGATTCTTGGTCAAGAGCACAGGCAATAGATTTAGGTTTCAGTTCTAAACAAAGGAATTTCTATATCCCCCAGTAAGAGTCAGGCAGGCAATGTTGGGCTTAGTAGGTACATAGTCATTATAAAGAACACTGGAATTGTATTTATGGTTAATTTTCCACAAATGCTACCATTGAAAAAAAATTACTGTCCTAACATGAAAGTCAAGATAAAAAATTTTCATCATGTTTGCAATTGTAACGCTATCATTTTGATTCAATTTGAGATTCTTCTACTTTACTTCTTCTAAAACACTCCTATAGAATCTGTTAATTAATAATAGATAGAATATCTGCCAACTTCAGAGAAAATAGACAACTTAATAAATTGTACAATAATGGAGCAACTGTTCATTGAAACATTAAAAAATAGTTTGATTAAGCAACCAGTGGTGTCTAAGTGATTGAAAGTAAATCAGGAAATACAATGTTCTAAAACTTTATAATTTTAAATGATTTTATAGTTTCTTATAAGCATATCCTGTTTACATTTAGACATTTTATTAGTTTTTTACAAAGAGTAATTCCATTCATCACTGAAAGACATAAGACCAATAAAACTACCCCGTAAGAGATTATTTCTTTTGCAAAAATAAACTGTGGGAAAATAGACTAGATGATTCATCAGCCCAGTGATCTGATGTATTTTATTTTAAAAAAAACCCCAAAGTTTATGGCTTGTTGCACTTACAACAAAAATAAGAAAAATGGGAGCATGAACTCTGGTATAATATTGTTTCTCAGAGTCTACCTCTGACGTGAAACACAGACCACAATCACAGATTTCCAGCTGTGATGTGTATCTTATTAGGAAAACATGGAGGACCATAAGGAAAAGAACATTTCATCCCACTTTGAAATAAGCCACTTAGTGACTTTTTTAAAGCTTTGAACCAAATAAATTAGGAAACTTATTTTTATTTAAATTATTTATTGTTACAATTGATTTACATTAGGTTCTCACTGAGTTGCCTAAGTAAGTAAAAGAACACTAATGTTGACAAATCACTTTTTGCTGATCTTACTTTAATTTTGTGTCATAATGAGGAGGGGTGAGCAATATTCAAGCAAATCCTCCCCAAATTCCCTGAACTTTGCCCTTTTTATTAGTGAACTTTGACTAAGTTAATGTTGGTGATGCAATACAAAACCAGACAAGTTGTGATAGGACTTTTTCCACTGGGGAAATGTTTACAGTGTTTGGGGGAAAATATAAATAAAATTTAATACAGTTACTACTGAAATATTAACTGCAATTACAAAATACAGATTTCTTTATTGTGCCTTGTACCAGTTGATGCTTGTCATAACCTACTGAGGCCCTTTAATAGGTAATTATTATTATTATTATTATTATTATATCTGAATAAAAAATATTTTAAACGACGTATTATTTATTTTAAAGCAGGCAGTTCAATTCATCTTCTCCTGCGATATCTGAATGATGAAAGTGAGATGTGTTACAGGTTCATTCCCCGTAGAAGCAGGACGCTCTTGTGTTGGATAATGACACCTAGACACACCTAACTTTCATTTGAAGATGCTTTATGCATCTCAACTGGCTTTCCCAAATATCACCTTGCTTGGTCCCCAAACAACCTTGCTAGGAACGAAGGTAAATGTGGTTTGCACACTTTCACATGAGGAAACTGAAGCTAAGGGACGTCCAGTGACTTCTCCAAGGCAAAACCCAAGAGGAGGCCTCGCAGGTGCTCAGCCGCGTCTCCGACTTCAGGACAGCCAGGTGCTGAGCTCAGAGAATCACGGGCACCCAGGGCGCAGCCTAGCGCAGCCACGGAGGTGGTGTACGAACATAGTTATTGCTCCCAACGAATGATGAAGGATATATTATTATCAAAAGAAATGCAACTAAACCCTGGAAGTGCCCATTGCATGGGCTCCAGGTGTCCCCTACCTGCCCACCATTTTTAGGGAGTAGCAGCGTATTATCCAGAAAATCACACCTACTTCAGGGTATCTCATCACTGCTTTTAACCTGCATCGTTGTGGGTTTGTGAGGAAAAAGGAAAAAGCAGCATATATAACAGAAACTCTCTGAACTTCATGGGGAAAAGGTCACTAAGTAAAGATCAGTATCATTATCATCCTTACATTTGTAACGCTTGTCACCTCTCTACCTTGTAGACACGCTGTGAACATTGGAATGAGGTAATGTCTGCGGAGCCTTACAGATTCCCTACATGAGAATTAAGATATAAATACAAAACGCTTTTATCAATAAAGTATTAGGGGGGCCTGGTCTAGACAGACAGTAATAAAATTTGGTTAGCAAAGGAGGCACTGACAGCCCTTTGCAAACAAGGCTGATGGTTGGGTGCCCCGGGTTAGATGTTGAAATAGAAATCTTTGTTTTCCTAATATTAGCCGTAATTAAAATTTTAAATATAAATCCTTTGAATATTCTATCCAGAGTAAGCTTACATTTAATAATATTTCTTTAAAAATACAACTTTATGATATAATAAAAAGCCTAATTTTGTGTAAAGTATACGTTATTGCCATTTAATACAATTGGATCCCTCAGTCATTTTTTTTTTTTTGATATTTTCTTGATGAGAATGGTGTGCAGCCAATAGAGGAGGTTTACTGAGGCCATTACTTTGCAGAGAGAACGTATAGGGTTGTCACTTTTCATCCGTTCTTGCGCTCTGGCATCAGTTTGAGGGTAAGCTACGATCCAGGTCCAGAACGCACAAGCAGGACTGTCATCTCCCAACTCGACTCTCGGAAGTTCGCAGCTCTCTTCTGAAAATGGCATTTGGAGAGCAGCTCAGAGACCCAGGCAGAGCACTTTAGGGACC
>NW_006289398.1:4681254-4682173 GCF_000327345.1 Myotis davidii
GGGGAGGGTTCTGGTGTGAAATGATCGTTCCCTCACAAGGTACCTGGCAGAGTCGCTTCTAAGGAACTTACCATTGACTTCCTGGATGTGATATTAGCTTTATTGCAATTGACAATGGAGTTCTAACCTAAGTGAATTAACTGAAAGGTGTATTTCCTGTTAGGGGGGGAAATCAGGGGTTTGTAAGTTGGAGTTTTCATGGCTATATATAAAAAAGAGTTCTCCTTTAGGATCTAGTCTTTCCATCAAATTGGGGATTTAGACAGAGAAGTTTGAATGTTAAGGGCCATGATCCCACAAAGAGAAACGCCCCAGAGGCTGTGTCCCAGCCGGCCTCTCAGGCCACCATGCCTGGGGACAGTGTGGGGGACTGGGGTGTCTGTGTCGAAGCAACTTCGGAGTCAAATTGGGGGCAGGCGTTGAGCAGTCTCTGGGCACCTCTCACAGACACACCATACGGGCCTCATTCCTGATGGCGTCCCTCAGGTAACGGAACAAAAATGACATAAGGAGCGACCACGGGACAGAGCCCGCACCCAGCCTCGCTGCAGGGGAGGAAGGTACTTTTCCAAACATCGAGTGAGGGTCAGGGCCTTCCCGTCCCTGATCTTTGGGAGTAATAACCAGCAGAGGGGAGCGGGCCGGAGTCGCCTTTGCTGTCCCGTCACCCAGGCTGGGCTGCCTGCTGGGTCCTGGCAATCTGGGAAGCCAGTGCCACACCGAGTCACCTGGTGCTTGAAAGGCACCGTGGAGAGCACAGGGCGATGGCTTTAGAAAGAAACATCACGGGAAGTGCCCTCCATCGTTTCCTGGGCGTCTACATGTTTCATTGGTATTTCCCGTCTCCATCATCAACTCGTGCATTGAGTCTGGATGTATCTGCCCCGCCCCCATCTTTCCCCGTCGAGGAGTAGCGGCT
>NW_006289398.1:4682244-4684183 GCF_000327345.1 Myotis davidii
ACCCCCCCCATCCCCAGGATGGCTTCCGCCCTGCAGAGTCCTAATGAGGTGTGGCATCCAGTCCTAGGTCGCCCGCGTCCAGCCCCGTCCGCAGTGGCACGGAAGGAGGTGGCACTTACAATCCGCCCCTGACACTGACCAGGTTTCTGAGGCATAAGAGGGAGGGAAAATAGCATAAAATACTTAAATTTTTATGGAAAAGGTATCACTTGGTGAAAAAGCACCATCATAAATTCCCCAAAAGTGTATCTTAATGATACACTTAGAATAAATCATCCGCCTTGAGAGACAGGCGGTCCCTGGTGACCCGCCTTGCAGCCACCGGAGACTCCTAGACGCGCTCCTCTCAGCTAAATGTACTCTCATATTAATATTTTAAAATGCCATAATGCCTCGCGGAAAACCTCAGAGGACAGATACATCAATTTGCGAGGTCTTCACTCCAGGAAGTAGAAACAGGGGTAATCTGCCATTAAAAGCAATAGTTCATTATGTCTGCTGTGGCGAGCACATAAACCACGTCCCGCACATACTTAAGTTGCAAATCCTCGCTTTAATGCGCGGGGAAGCACCGGCCCCGAGCGCTATCGGCCCGCGTTTATTAGTACAAAAAGGTTTGTTGTGGGATGAAATCCTCGGCTTGCTGCAGTAATCAATCAGCTTCAAAGAGTCTCTACCCCGAGCCAGATTCATTACCAATAAATCAATTAAACAGCAAGTTTCTGTTTGCGGGAGGTTCGGTGCGCGGTGCAGAAGCGCAGCGCATGCATCCCAGGGAGAGGCAGGGCTGTCCTGGGGCCGGCCCTCACAAAGGGCCTCGCCTTCAGGGCCCCACGGAGTTCCGCTGGAGTCTGCCCCTTTCTTTTCGTTAATTACGGACATTTTTCTTCTTAGCACCTATTTTCCATCAGGGAGAGATCACATCCACACGGGAAAGATGCGTGGGAAGCTAAGAAAGTTGCTGGAGGCAGGAAAAATGAACAATGGCTTTGTCTCTTCTCTTCCTCGCCAGCCTGCACCCTCGGTGGCGCTGGGCAAGTTCACTCTCAAAGCTTTATTGTGTGTTCCTACCCCTGTGCTAAGATTGTTTACCGGGTAGACAGCTCGGTGGCAGGAGCAACCACCACCACCACCAACCACCCAACCAAAGCACCCATCAACAGCACCAGCGCCTCCCGCTCATAATTAAACTCCATAAAGGCGATGCGTCTGAACCAGGCAACTTCTTTGCTTCACTTTGTGTGTGAAAATGGGATTTACAGAGCTATCTCACCTTATCAATTGATAAGTTCGACTTACCAATGGAACACAATGGATGAGTTTGATCAATGGAACATCATAAAAACATTCATCAGTGACTTTCTTAATTTTTGCCCCATGCATTTTGTCCTGATGTCTTTTTCATAAGATTAGCTGTTTGCAGAGATTCCCAGAAGTGGGAGCCTTTGGCTGTGAGAGAGGCCAAACCCAAATGATTTCTTAAAGAAATACAGCAAAGGGCTCAGGCCACAGGGTACGGGGTGGGGCAGTGGGGTCTGGGGAGAGGAGAGATGAGGAGGTGAAAGCAAAGCAGCCTGAATGGTCTCATTCAGCTTAGCTGATCAAATGCGGGCCAGTCCAGCCAAACTCAGAAGCACACAGATGAGAAGGCCTCACCACCCCAGCTCAGTGTCTGTCTCCCAAGGCCAGTGCGAACAGTTGTTTTGATGACACATGATATGCCCTACATATGGCGACATGTGACAGCACACTTCTGGAGCCATCCCAGAGACAAAGGTAGAGGGACACCCAGTAGAACAGCAGGACTTCATGAGAGGTCGCCCCCTCTGCCTGCCTCTGAGACCCTACTTACTTACGGAAGTGGGAGGCCTCCAGTTCAACATTTTCTCTTCAGTTACCAGATGGTCTTTTAGAGAGAACGGGGGGGGGGGGGGGGGGG
>NW_006289398.1:4684203-4691028 GCF_000327345.1 Myotis davidii
ACAGTTACCTTTCCCAGGAATTGACAGATGATTTGTTTGTCTCTGATGAGGTGGGATCGAGACCCCCTGTGGCAATGAAACACCTGCTCTGAAAATAAACAAACCATCTTTGAAAGAAAGGGGACTGTCCCTGCGAGGCCCTGGCAGCTTGGCTCCCGGCCCCGAAGGCTTCTCAGAAGCTTGTTTTCAGAATGTGCGCTTCTTCAATTTCCTCATCCTCAACGAAAATGCACTTTCCTGACAGTGTGCGGCAATACTAAAACACACACACACACACACACACACACACACACACAGCCCTAATGACAATGTCAGATTAGATACTATGCTATTAGAATAATGAATGTATTTTTTTAATCAAGCAAATCAGAACTCACCACTTTGTTTTGTATCCACTAATGGGCAGCATGTCTATTCTGCAGACAAGGGATTTATCTATGGAAACAAACACATTTTCCCCCCATTGGCTCTAGAAATGTCTACTTAACCGGGTATTTAGTTATTTTCAAGGAACTCTAAACTTTTTAGAATTGGCTTGGAATGTATTTAAGAAACTAGAGAGATAATTTATATGTGATTTAGTTATATCCCTTCATCTAAAAGCTCTTTGAGGTGAAATATAGAAAATACTTCTTTAAAAAAGTCAAGATATGTAAATTAGAACCCACAGCAGGAAACAATGACTAAACCATTAAGTATAATAAAATAATTAGGTTATTTATAAAGGCAGCTGACTCAGAGAGTATGGCAATAGAGGAGCTTTTGCTACTTCCTCCTACATCCCCAGTGGAATGACCTCAGATAACCAAGGAAGAGCAAGCACCGTGTGCTCCAACCATTCGAGGGGGGATTGGAAATGATGACTTTTATAAAATACTCTCCTATTTTTAGACAATATTCTATTAGAACTTTAGATTCTCCGTCGTTCAGCATTAAGGTAGTTAAGAAATATAATGAGACAAGGTAATTTATCACACAACAGATTTTAAATTTTGCAATATCTAAAATGAGATATATGCTCTTAACTGGGTTTTAAAAAAATCTGCTTTGGCTATTTTAACCGAATTAGTAATAGATCAGGTTGGTGAGTGAGTTACACTGGAAGGGTTGACAA
Organism: Myotis davidii; assembly: GCF_000327345.1. NCBI lineage: Eukaryota > Metazoa > Chordata > Mammalia > Chiroptera > Vespertilionidae > Myotis > Myotis davidii. The sequence goes on from NW_006289398.1 coordinate 4,685,318, forward strand.
AACCAAAACAACCACGTGCTCTTGACAAACAAGCTCTCATGAAAAATAAGTGAAGGTGACAGCGAGGATGCTGGTGATTAAAGAGACAAAGAGGAAGAAGCAACACCTAGTGTGATTTTGGCATCACTGATATTGGAAACGTCTTTTTGACTATAAATAACCAATAAGTGAACTAACTTCTTAAGGAAAAATCTGAATTATGGGAGTTAGACCATAGAAAATATTTCTCTATGCTATTATCAGAGCAGAGAAGAATATTTACGTTTATATTTGTTATGGTAGGAACATTTGTCTCTAATCATTCAAACATACTAGTATGTTGCTAAGCTGTTTACAGAAAGTTCAAGAATAAGGAGGCTGAAGAACATTCTGATTAGATAATTTGAGAGAATTTGGCCTAGACCAGTAACCAATTGAGAGACATTTAAATTACAATGTTGACATTATGACGAAAGTTTTCCAGGGACATTAGTAAAATGGAAATTTGACCAATATTTTGGTTCATCTGTAGATTTAGAAAGAGAAACAAGAATTGATGAGGATGAAAGAAATACCCTACATTGTTCTTAGCCGTTTTCTCAGTGTGACCAGCAGGTGAGCCGCGCCTGACTCTGCTACCTGCTGCTCAGTGGGGTAGACTGAGCCCAGAGCTGCCCGGGAGCGAGAAGGTTGGTAACGAGCCTTGGTACTGAATCCAGTAAGCCCTGATACATGAAGTTTGGGATCTGAAGAATTTCTTTTTTGTTAACTGATTAGTTTCTATATTCTTTCTATTTTAACAAATTATTCCTGGGGAGACAGAGAAATGGGACTGCAGGAACAGGTGTCCAGCACTCAGAAAAAAATGTAAATTGTTGAGGGAGCAACGGGTTTTTTTTGGCATTTACAAATAAACCCATATCGTGTGGTTCCCCGATTTCAGCCAGGGTGATTCTTTCATCTGTAAAGCACAGAGATGGTCCCATGGCCATGGATCTGCAGAAACACGTCCCTCGGTCACCCAGAAAACAACTGGGTCCATCCTCTTAAGAAATGATGATACTCCAGATCTCCATGGTTGTGGCAAGCAATCTTGGATCTCAGGGCTTCTCACTGATGTTTTCTATGATGCACTAAAAAATACATTACTTAAAAAAACATTAAACTCATTTTCTGCTGAGTCTGACTGCAACAGTAGTGTGGCCTGGCTGGTGTGGCTCAGTGGTTGAGCATCCCACACAAGGGGAGCACCACTCAGCCAGAAGCCAGGCTCCATGGCTGTGCTAAGGATGTCCGACTGCTGGCTTAGGCCCGCTGCCCAGGGGATCCTCTGAGGGCTCCCGGACTGCGAGAGGGCACAGGTCATGGCTGTGCTAAGGATGTCCGACTGCTGGCTTAGGCCCGCTGCCCAGGGGATCCTCTGAGGGCTCCCGGACTGCGAGAGGGCACAGGTTGGGCTGAAGGACCCCCCCCCCCCAAATGCACGAATTTCACGTACCAGGCCTCTAGTAAAAATATGTTTTTTAAAAAGAAATGACAGTCTGCTTACTCTGCTGTGGTGTTTCTGGCTTCTTGGCAGCTGACAGCTGTGCCAAGAGGGGATGGCCAGTCCCCAACCACAGAAACGGAGCAACCGGGCCTGTTCGGACCCGCCTAGATGTGTTGAGAGCTGGCCAGTGGGAAGCTTCTCCGAGAAGCTTTGAGTTCTTGCACTGTAATAGCAGGTTCCTCATTGTATTAGAGAAAGACTTCCTGTCCCATCAGCCCGACGAAGCCTCTGAGCTCGCTCACTGTTCCAGTTAAATGTTTGGACGTGGCAGTGTCAATGTTAAACTTAATGGGGGGATTCTAGCATATTCACTCTGTGAGTTAAGTTCATACACACAAAGGCTAACTATTAAACACTCAATAAGGTTGACTCAGGAGCCAAGATGTTGTTTAGCTTTCTTGGGCTAGCAGAGGAGGAGAGCTCAGAGTCAGGTGAAGGCAGCAGAGACGGCTATTTTAGAAGTCGAGCAGGAAGCGAGAAAAAGGAAATGATATAAAGAGAAGAACTTCAGTAAAAGAAAAATGTTTTTCCCCCCAAAGTATGGTATTGAGGGCAATAGAGAAAGAGGGGAAGTTCACCATGAGACCAAGAGGAAGAGTGAGGTGAGAACTCACAGGCCGTCTCTCCGTGTGGTCAGGTCAGACCATGGGAAGGACAAGAGGACCTTGGGAAAATGAGGGGTTCCCTCTCCTTGGGAAAGTTGCTGATCTGCTCAGAGGGGAAGAGAAGAGGGGGACATTGGGGGTAAGGAGAGCTGGGACAGTCAGAACTGATTCTGGGAGAAACACGTGAGAAGATTCATTCGGGACCAGAGTTACATCAAGAGATTTGCACGAGCCACTGTGAGCCCAGTTTGAGTGAGAAAATTCTGATTTTCCTGCTATTTTTAGGCTGCTTTGACCTACTTTGAAGTCTCCCAAACGCTCACGACTTTTCTGCTTTCTCCCTAGCTGCCGCTGCGGGTCACACACGGCCTGTTTGCCTAATGGGGAAAAATGTGTTTCAAACCTTTCCCACCTCCAAAACCAAATGTCATTTACTTCTTGCATCAGATCAAACTAATTCTAGCATATTCATATGCAAGTAGAAAAAGGGATCCTAATTGCTTTGCCCATCTGTAAAGGTCTTTTAATTGCTCTTCCTTTCAGGGTAACATTATTTTTCAATCAGGTATTTTAGAAAATATTTTAAATCCAGGAAAAAAAAAATAAAGAGGGCAGTTTCAGGAAGGATGGGGGCTCATGAGGCAACCTATGTGGGCAGTGGATTTTGAAGGATTTCTTCCATCACATCACATAACTGGCCACAGGTAATATAAGATGTATTTGTGTGTTTTTATAAATGTATATGCAATATCTACCTGCTTATCTATATTAGAAATATTATCTGTACATTAGGGATATTTTTCTTCCCTGAAGTGCTGGAGAGAAAAGATTAGGCCATAGCTGTATACATATTTCTCTCTTATTGCACAGTGTATAAAAATAAAATGACACTTTCAAAATACTTTACCCTGAAAACTTTTCTATTACTCGGGGAAGCTCTTCTTAACTGCTTCCTTCGGTTTGGGTTGTGATTTACTGGGACCATTTAGAGACAGCTCATATTTTCTAGACATACTGTAGATATTTTAATGCCTTAATCAATTTTTGCCACTTTAGTTCCTCTACTGGGCTAGATTAATCTTCCCCTAGGTTCCCAACTTTCAAAGAAGATCACTTATCAAAATCATCTTTACAGGAAAAAATGAAGCTGCAATTAAAGAAAACATACTCATCTCTCCTAAGTCATATATCACAAATATTGTTAACAGGGATATAAACAGCCTTTAGAATAAAGATATAAGATAAATGTAGTCTTCGGTTCTAGAAAATGTGTAAAAATGAATATTGTTTGCTTTTCAATTTAACTTAATTTGATTTTTTTGGTTTTACTCCACTAATGCATTATAATATGTCACTTCCAAAATAGTAGAGATGTCATAGTCAAAAAAATTGTGGTATGGGTGAAAATGAGGTTTTAATGCAGGAAGAAGGAAAGAAAGAGAGGGTGTGGGAAACCCTCTATAAATGAATCCCTCCTCTCTCGTTTGGGGAATATTCTATTCAGTGGGCCCATGAGTGTGTGATTACCTTTCCCGGGCTTTTATTTCCACTGCGAGCTGCTGCTTGACAAGGGTCCTCTCCATCTTGCGTTCTGAGAAGGGCCTGCTGCCTACAAAGGGACTTAGAAGAAGGGGAAGGGACTGAGTTGCTCGTCCCCTGTAGGAGCAAAGACAAGAAATTGGAGTGACCATTTCCTTCTCCTTTTCCCAGACGGAAAGGGGTTCTAGGAGCACAGACCCTGACGAGCTTTCCAAGGCGACAAGAGCACTGGCTCTCCACCTTTCCCCTGTGAGGCCATGCCTCTCGGTAACCAACCGTCAAGAAGGAAACCAGTCTTAGCTGGGGATCAGCTGAAGCTGCTTCCCTAGGTTCTCTTGACGTCGACACTGATGAACGTGCCGAGGAAGATGGACGTAACGGTCAGGTCAGCCTTGGATTCCCAGAGAAATACTTTTCAACACTGGGAAATTTGACAAGCGCTTACATTTTCGAGAAGTGAAATGAAACTTGGGCCACCCCTAAAATAAATGTCAAATTATTTCTATTTGCGGCTAAACTTTAACATGGAAACATTTCTAGCCCTCTCTACTTTCAAAACAATATTTGCGGTCGTTTCATAAGCATTACCGATGGGAACGTGGTCCTGCTCCGTCATGCCTATGAATGCCACGAGAGCTGTATTCATTACTGAGAGCTTCGGCGCCACCACTCGTGGCCTAGAAATAGGGTCCCTCTGGATGGGAGAGGAGGACAACTTTGAGCTGAGCATCAAGAAACTCAGGGGAGGTGGGCCCCTGGCTGGACCCCAGAGTTAATGTTTTGAAGTCAGACACAAGGTCTCAGTGGGCCTCAGTTTCCCCAGCTGTAAAATGCAGAGTCCAAGCTGGAGCACCCTCTGGGGTTTCTCCTAACCCATGGACACAGACGATAATGTGGTGAAGGCCTGGGTAGGGTAGTGGAGGGGGTCAAAGGGGGGAGAACGGGGCACATTTTAATACTTTCAACAATAAAAATAAATTTTAAAAAATGTTACTGGATGGGGAAAGGAGTCTGTTTGTGAGCCTTTGTCCAAAGCAGCAGCACCAACCATTCAAAAGGGCGCGACAGAAGGCTGCTCTGGTCATGGTTATATGAATGTCGACCCCAACTTCTCAGTGTCCCTGACTCACCCGGAGGCCGTTTTCGGTGCCTGCACGGGCAGCTGGGCGAGGCATATGTTTCCTCCCCTGCTTTTCATGCGCAGAGCCGCCCGAGGAGCCCCGGGAGCCTCTCCATGCACTGAAGTCAGGTGGCAAGGCCTGTGCCCATCACGTAGAGAACAGAGCCAGAGCTTTGAATGGAGGGTGGTGCTCCCTCGTGACCTGTGCACTGAGGCTGTGTATGGGGAACCGTGGCGTGGCTGAGCGGCAACCTGACTCTACCGCCCAAAGGAGACCGTGGATGGTACACCACGTGAACAAGTGTCCTGTCTGCTCAGCGACCTGTGTAGGCTCGCTCCTCCTTGTCTCCGGACAAGCTCATCCATGCCCCCCACCCTCCTGACCACAGGGCCATGGCAGTCGCCCCACGTTCTGGGCTTCCAGGGAGACCTGGCTATGCAGCTGCAGAGCTGCACGCGGGAGTGGCCGCTCCTTCCCAGAGAGCACATTCTGCTGGGCCTGGCGGCCCCTGGAAGGGCTGCCCTAGAGCAGTGGTTCTCAACCTCCCTAACGCCGCGACCCTTTAATACAGTTCCTCATGCTGTGGTGACCCCCAATTTCATTGTGACAAACTGAACATAATTAAAGCATAGTGATTAATCACAAAAACAATATGTAATTATATATGTGTTTTCCAATGGTCTTAGGCGACCCCTGTGAAAGGGTCATTCGAGCCCCAAAGGGGTCATGACCCACAGGTTGAGAACCGCTGCTCTAGAGTTTCCCATTGGTTGAGGCTGGCGCTGTGTCCTCGCTCACTCCTCTGTGAGCCAGGAGTTGGGGCTCAGTGTCTCCTTCCTGGTGCCCTGACCGGGTGGTGAGCTGCATTTGACCCGACTCTTTGGTAGTCAGTCCCTGTCAGTAGAGAACTCGTCTTCA
>NW_006289398.1:4691103-4699801 GCF_000327345.1 Myotis davidii
CTGACAGGAATGTGCAAATAGCGTAAAGGAGGAAGCAAAGAGCTTCTGAAAACCGGGGGGAGGTGGAGGCTGGCTCTGCACCCCCAGGACTCCCACCTGGACCTGGCCTTGCTCCAGGGAGGGCTTGGGAGAGGAGGGAGGCTCCCTGAGGCGGGGCCGGTGGCCAGTGAACAGTGAGAAATGGCCAAGGTGTGGCACTGAGAGCAGACCTGAGTCTTCATGTTTGCCAGCGGGCTGTCCTCCAGGGCTTCAATTAGGTGTCATTTGGCACCAAGTCTGGCCGAAAGCAGTGTGGGCTGTATGTGGCACCAACACTAGGAGCACAGCCATTCTGGGGGGTCTTGGAATTCACAAGGCCTTTCAAGTCCATTGTCTCAGTGGATCCACGAAGGACCTGGAAACGAGTGGGGGGAGGGCAGTGGCTAATATGCCCATTTTAGTGGGAAGGAAACTGAGACCAAGAGAGCACAAAGCAGTGTGCATCAACAAATGCAGGGCTGGGCAAAAGTAGGCTGACAGTTGCTTGCACAGGAAATGATACAAGGACTAATCCTATCTAATAAAAGAGTAATAAGCAAATTGACCATCACTCCAACACACAAGATGGCTGATCCCATGCGGTCAAAGATGGCCACCCCCATGTGCACACAAGATGGCCAGCAGGGTAGAGCAGTTGTGGGCGATCAGGCCTGCAGGGGAGGGCAGTTGCAGGGGACCAGGCCTGCAGGGGAGAGCAGTTGGGGGAGACCAGGCCTGCAGGGGAGGGCAGTTGGGGGGGCCCAAGCCTGCAGGGGAGTGCAGTTGGGGGGGACCCAGGCCTGCAGGGGAGGGCAGGCCTGCAGAGGGGCAGTTGGGAGGCCCAGGCCTGCAGGGGAGGGCAGTTGGGAGGCCCAGGACTGCATATGTGTGTGTGTGTGTGTGTGTGTGTGTGTGTGGTGTGCAGAATAGATATGACAAAAGCAGACACGAGGCTTTTGTGTTGTCATGAGTTTGCTAGTTGTAAGATATATCAGGGATTGGCCTATGTAGTAGGGAGCCAGGCACCTGTTGTTGAATGACATGAAATGGAATCAGCAAATAAAGTCTTTAAAAACCCAAATGTTGAACAAGCAAAAAGTGAAAATATTATGACCATAATATACATTACTTTTTAATGATTTTTTTTGTAGTAATAAGATCTGATTGTACAGCAATTACAGCTTGAAACTGGCTTCACCTACATTTTCTGAGAGACTTGGACGTTGTGCTTTGATTCATTTTTGTAACCTCTGTGACTGTCCTATGAGGGTTCTCTCTCTCTCTCTCTCTCTCTCTCTCTTTCAATGGGTATATACTCATATGTATGTTTATGTGTGTATACAAATAACATAAAGTTAACTTATGTTTAAAAATATAACATATGATATTGAATGTATATACACCACATACATAGACACATAGACCATTCATGATCTAATAACTACGACCAACTGGAGAATGAGAAAAAGTCTGAAGAGAAGTTTCAAAATAGAACATATTTTATAGTGAATTTAAAAACTAATTTAATAAACTATTCATTTTTAAAACTCAAAATGAAAATATTTTATTTTCATCCAATTTGAAATGCTTACATTGATTAACAGGGCAGGAAACACTCTAAGATTTTGACTTCTCAATATCAAGTAATTTTAAAAGCAATTTCCTAGTAAAAAAAATGAAAGAGTATGGATCCCTTTGCCTTAGACACGTATTTTGCTCTTTTATAAATGCACACTTCTTTTTAAGATGAAATATTTTCTAAATAATAAAAACCAATTACAACTTGGCAATTTTACTTAATGGACATAATCTCAATTTTACATTTGGTTTGTTCAACCGTGCTGTGAGGGGCATTCTCCCACTTTGCTGACAACAAGCCCATGTGCATGAGGGCGATTGGAAATATGGAAACAAAGTCCTTCCTTTTCCGGAGTACATGCTGCAGCATGTTACTATTTAACACATACACCTGATGGAGGGAGGGGTGGAGGGATGGATGGAGGGATGGAGGGATGGATAGATGATAGATGGATGGAGGAGATGGATGGAGGGATGGATGGGTGGATAAATGGATGGATGGATGGATAGATGGATGGAGGGAGGGAGAGAGGGATGGATGGATGGATGGATAAATGGATGGATGGGGGGAGGGATGGATGGATGGAGGAATGGATGGATGGATGGATGGATGGATGGATGGATGGATGGATTGAGGGATGGATGGATGGATGGATGGAGGGATGGATGGATGGATGGATGGATGGAGAGATGGATCAGTAGTGGCCTGGATGCTGTCCTGGGAGATACCCACGGCGCCTCTGGGACTAGAGAACAAATCCCTCCTTTATCCTCCGGCTCCATGGACTTTTTCCAGAAGCCACGCCCAGCCATGCTGAGCTCAGCAGCCACCCTGCAGGTGGAAGTCCCGCTTTCTTCCCGGAGCACCCTCCTCTGGCCCCAGGCCCTCCTTAATGCGGCGCCGACAGCGGGTGGTCCCCTCTCCATCACTCAGGACTTCTGAGCCCCTGTCCTGAGAGGCAGGAAATGGGCACAGAGGCCCGGCCAAGGGGCGGGAGGAGGAGGCACCGGCTCCTTACGGCCGAACAGGCCATTGAATTTGGTCAAGTCACGTCCCCACCTGCTCCAGACTCAGTCTGCTCACCTGTCCAGGGTGTGTGTGACCGGGACCCCCAGGCCCCTCCATCTCCCATAGTTTCTGCTTCTGTTCCAGCTCCTTGATTTCAGGGCCGGGAGGGCATTCAGGGCAACACTGGGAAGAGAGAAAATGTTCTGAAACAAGTTTGCTGCACTCATTCCAAAGAAGTGCACTCACTCCTTCTCCCCTCACCTGCCTTCTCAGTCTTAGGTTTGTGTTTTCCGAAGGTCGCCTTCTGCATAAATAGATGGGGCGACAAAACCAGCCACGGAAGCAGCCAGGAAGGTGGCAGGGAAAGGTAGTCCTAGGGCCCAGGATCAGGAACTCTGTCTGAGGCACATCCTACTGCGCCCTACCAGCTGTCCTGAGCTCTGAGGGTGCGGGTGGCATGTGCAGGCCACCAGTCCAGCAGACATGGAGGCGAAAGGGGGAAATGACCCAAAAGAAACTCCCTCGTCTCAGAGCCACCGTTTGGGGGGTTGTAGCTGGGTCAGGTGTGGCCTGGCAGGGGACATGGAGGACAAGGGAGAGAGGGAGGCGATTTGTGTCTTTGATCCTGCCCTTAACGTGACGTGTGAAGTTAAGGAAGGTCACCCACCCTCACATGTCAATTTCTTCACAAGGAAGCAGGGGAGTCACGCCGTTTCCCTGAGATGTGTTTTCATAAGACTGATGTTATAAAATGTTCGGGTCCCTTTATATGGAGGCACTCAGTACAAGTGATAAAAAGAACTGCATGCATTTCCCACCACAAAAGTTCAGGAAGGAAAGGGAATGTGTCACAGAGCAATTGCTAAGTAGAAACAGGAATCTTCTGTGTCACATCTGATTTAGTCCGTCGGATCAGGATGAACATTAACCAAAGGGAACACAATCCAGGAGCTATCATTCAATGATCACGAGAGACAGCCGCCTCCCACAGAGCAAGAGGTTCTCATAATTGTTTACGTTGGTGTAGACAGAGACAAAAGGTGTTGTCTCAGTGGCTGCTTGCGTTCAAAAAGTGATTTCCTCAAAGGGTTCAGTCAGCCAAATGAATGAATTAGACTCGTTGGCGTTGATAGTGGAAACAGAAATTGATATCGAATAAAGACTTGCTCTAGGTTAAGACAAGAGGTTCTCTAGAGAAAAGGAAATCTTAAGAAGACAGAAAGACAGGAAATCACGACTCTTTGACATGTCACCTCAGCCACAGCTCCAACAGTGAGCTCACATGGTGATGGACGACACTGGAGACCCGCAGAGTGAGGGGTGGCACCTCATCTCCAGGCTTCCTCTCACTCTCGGGATGTCCTGGGCTTAGGGGCAGCGTGTGCTCTGCTCCCTGGACAGAGATACCTGCTTATGGGACATCTATGAGAACCAGGAGGTAAACAGAACTGCTTCCTGGATCGACTTAAGCTTCCTGTCCAGCGGCATTTGGGTCATCAAATTTCTATTGGATCAGAACTAGATTTAGAAATAGAAGATGATTCTAGACAGGGCTGGGCTCCCCAATCTACCGAAATCACCTTCCTCTATTGGTTTCTTCTGTTTGAACCTCTCCTGCGCATTGAACTGAGTAAGAACCTAAGGAAAACCTTGCTTTGGCCGGTGTTCTTCCCCACTGAGGTGGTTCTAAGGACCATGGTGTCACTCCAGCCCATAGATATGTCCTCCGGAGTTTACTAAGGAAAGAGGTCATGATGCCCCGCCCCCCTGCCCAGACGTGGGATCAGGAGGAAGAGACATTCTAGCTCTATAAGAAAAGAAGAACAAAAAGGGCCAAGACTAGGACCAGTTAGACAAGAAGTAGAGCAGGTAGGAGGATTGGAATGTGCTAGAAAACGTGGCATTTGAAAGAAGGTAAATGAAGTGGTTTTTAGAAAAAAGGGGATGTGGGCAACTAAAACGAGGGAGGGAGGCACTGGAAATATTTTTCCTAAAAAACAGCTTAGAGATCAAGTCTGCCTACTTTCTGTACCTTACAAGGTCCTGCTCCCAAAAGCTTTCTATAATAGTCAGCCTCATTTTCAGTGCACAGTCTCTGAATTCCTGGAATGTGGTTAGATTTAGCAAACGGAAGTTACCCATCACCTTGTTTCACCAACGTCATAAAGCTGTGTCTGTTCGAAAGTCAAAGATGATACCCAAATTCATGTGAGCTAATGAAACAAATAAAAAGTTGTTCATAAATTCAACTAATATTTACTGAATAACTACAATATGCCAAGCACACCTACAGGTGCAGGGAATACCTCAGAGAACAATTCAAAATCCCCCTGACCGCAAGGAACTCACATTCTCCTGGGGAAGGAGACAGACAGCCAGCAAATAAGTATGGAAAACATGTACTAGGTCAGAAGATCATAAGTTTATGGCGGAACATAAAACAGGGAGGGGGGGTAGAGAGTTCCCAAGCTGGCCGACGGGGTGGGGAGCTGCCATTTCATCTAGAAAGTTCAAGGAAAACCTCACTGAGAAGGTGGCGTTTATGCCAAATTTGAAGGGGCTCAGGGCAAATTTATGCATGGCATAGAAAGAGGCTTTGAGCTTTTAAATGACTTCATATGAGCTCAGCTGTCAATGCAGCTCATATGAATTTCATTTAAGTTGATTCTGTACCTCTGTCGATGTAGATTCACTCTCATGAAGCGCACATTGAGAAATATAATTGTTCGGCGCTGTCGTACATTTCATCCAAGACCGCAAACCTAAGATCTTAAGAGATTTAACTTTTAAAAATCTTTACAACGATCATTTCTCTGTGAAAAGTTACTCTATGAGAAAAATATAATCGTAGCCCTTTACTCTAATGTGTCCAACGGAAAATATAAAACAGAGAATGAAGAGGCCTGAGTTCTAGTCACGTGATTTGTATATTACCCGTTCACCTCAGCATGGAGGTTTAACCTCATTTGGATGATGGGGGCATTGGACTAATTCAGCATTTCCAGAAAGGTGTCCGCAGAGCCCAAGAGCTGGAGATGCTTCTGGAAAAAAAGGGATTTAGTGGACAGTTAAATCTGGAAGTATCTTATCACCTGGACTTAAATTAGCGAGTCCAAAGCAGATTGTAGGCTATGAAGAGGTACTGCATAGTAGGGACCCACTTAACTTCGTTTAACTCAGAGTTTCCTAAACGTGCTGGAACAGACTTGGGGAAAGCTGAAATAGGTCAGAAATGCTAACGTTTCCTGAAGTTTAGAAATTGTATGATTTTTTTTCATTAAGTTAGTCCTATGCCGTCGGTAAAGAAAGACTAAATTATATGAAGGGAAACAGCCAGGACAAATCTTAGGGCTTAAGGCAAGGAAGCTATTTCTTACGTACGCAGTGTGTCCAGCTAGGACTGACCCCCAGCTCTGCTCCGTGTCCTCCCCGAGGCTCCCAGTAGCAGAGCATCACCATGGGGGTGGCTTAGGAAAGAGCCCTGTGCGAACTCATTTGAATGTGCAGTCAGAAGTATGTACTTAATATGCACTTGGACGAGTACAGTATTTGGTAAAAGCACTAATGACTCCATCTTCATCTCCTGAAATAATTTCATGGTTAAACGACATACAATGGATGATGGCTTTTATGTACTTGCGTGCTGGATTCTGTTATATTCCAATTAAGAGCACTGGACTTTATTCTGGCAGGCAATACAATTACTTGTGCATACCTTTCATCCATTTGAGTCTTATTTTCAAGTTCTTTTCGGGTAGGTTTAGGGTAGATTTTTTTCTTTAGGGTTAATTTAGTCCCACTTCTAAGTTTTGACCTCTAGGTCAGTTCTATTGAATATTTGGAGTATTCAAGGAGTCTTTTATACTCAGGCTAATAGAAATGTCAACAATTCCTGGCCTCATGTAAACTCTGGAAATTATTCACCACCCAGCTCCCCAGAAATTGTTTATTATTCAGTTGTTCTTGCCTTGCCTCTTGGGGTTTCACTCTGTGCAATAGAGGTTGGTCTTAAAGATTCAAGAAGACTCATCTGCATATTTCTGAAGGCCTTCTCTGCATAACTCCCTCCTGCAGAAGCCCTGAAAATTCTAGCTGCCTCTTCACTCAGGAAGGCCTTCAGGCTTTACCCGGATTTCCCCACATTATGCTACAGCCTAGAAATTTCCTCTAGACAGGAAGCTCGGGTAACTGTAGGTCTCACTTATTTTGTTTCCTTTCTCCCAGGGATCAGAATATTGCGTTGTCTGTTGGTACAGTATAAAAGTAGTTATTTCCAATATTTTGTCCAGTTTTCTAGTTGTTATGACAAGAGGTTAATTCAAAACCCTGTTCCTCCCTTAAGGCTGGAACCGCATCTCTCCTAAATCTAAATTTAGCTCTTGCTTTATAAACACTTTGTTTTCCAGCATGGCAGAGCACCAGGTATTGAAGGTCAACAAAAGGGATTTCTTGTTTTTTTCCTGGGAGGACAGAAAGCTATAAACATGATAAACTCCCATACTGTACCTCCAGTTTCCTGAAATATATAACTCTTGGAGCCAAGAGGAAAAGTATATAGTGACCTAGATAATTGACAATGTATGTAAGCACAGAGACCAATTTTTAAGGCAACCAACTTATTTATCCCTGAAGCAAGAAGACACAGTACAAATATTCTAGGTTTTATAAATACTTATACTGAAGCACTATAGAAATTAAAATGCACTATTAAGGCAGTAGAATGAACTTAAATCTAGAAAAATCGCACTACTTTTACTATGTATCTTGACAAGCCAATGGTTGGAATTCTTACACAGGAATAGCAGGCATTTCCTTGTACTAATTATGACAATAATAACCCAGAAATTGTCGTGTAAGATCTGAAACCTAAACTGTAGTTGGTGGTAGCTGATAGTCTCAGGCACATTCTAGGCTGCCTAGTAGATGTTACGTGAATGCCTGGAGAAAGGAAAGATGACAAGGACAGATGAGGCGTTGTAATGCAGTAAAGGCATTTCCTTAGAAGGAAGGTCTTACTCGTTGCTTCCTTGAAGTAGTGAGTTCTGAGACAGTGTCCATGGTTGTGAAGGGGTGGTGTTAACATCCTACAGATGGACGGATAGCCGTCTCACAAGAATTCTGGAGATAATAATTATGGAATGATACAATAGGCATGTAATAATAATGAATAGCAAATCATTCATCATGTATTTTCTATGCACCAAACACTGTGCTATGCTCTTTTTATGTGAACCTCATTGATCCTTTACTACAATCCCATGAGATGGATACTATTGTCCCATTTTACAGCTTTGGAAACTGAGATGGTAAGTGTAGATAAGATAAACAGAGAGATGAAAAGCACCCTGAGCATGGTAGCACTGCTCAATTACATACATAATATGTAAACTATAGGTAAGCATAGCACAGAAGTGATAAGTTACTAGAGCATGGTGTCATAGCCAGTTAGTGGTAGAATCAGGTTGTGACCCACAGTCGGGCTGCAGTGCCCACAGCTTTAAACACAGGGCTATACTGGCTGTCTGTGCACAGGCCCAACAGGAGGGGTGCCCCCAACACGGAAAGCAAGGAAAACCCCTCTAAGAGATAATTTCTAAAACTAACAACACATGGAGAAGTATTAAAGTCATCCTCAATACTCGACAGACTTTGGGTGTGTTAACATACCCCTAAAAAAGAGCAAAAAAAAAAAAAAACCCTCAGAAATGAAAGATGCTGCTCAACCATAAAAGCACTGAAAAACTAAAGTTGGCGTGAAGAGTAGAAGAGAAGATACCTGGTCCAAAAGTTCAAACTGCTGTTCTCAGCGGTAGCTGTCACGTCCAATTGTGAAGGTACACGCCTCAGACCGTCTCAGGCTAAATCCCTGAAAGAGAAATTCTGTATTTCTGTTATGATAAGGTCATGCACACAGAGCAGCCTTCTCATTACAATTGATCATCAATAGAGTTGCCCCTATGGAGAGAAGATACTGGAGAGGGGAAGTAAGCATATACCTCAATAGAAATTCAATTTTTTGTATCTTAGTTTACATACCTAAAGGCTTCAAAAATTTAGTTATTTTTTTAATTTTTATTTATTGTCTAAAGTTTT
>NW_006289398.1:4699942-4712991 GCF_000327345.1 Myotis davidii
CGGGCACTTAGGCTGTAAATTTAGTTATTGTTAATCTTTACTCTACGAAGCAATGAGCTCCAGTAAAATGACAGACGGAGCCTCCAGTTCTTCACTGCCACCTGGAGGTTCTGCAGCAGAGAAGTGCTCCCCGCCCAGGGTGATACACTGAGTGAGCCTTCCCCCCTCCCTGTTGGCACCACACAGAAAAGGGATTGTTTGGTTGTTACACTGCCTGTCTGGCAAAGCCATGCCATTTTGAAGATTTGAATTGATATTCAGAATTATAACCATCACACTAACATTTCCTGAGCATTTGTCATGAGCCACATAGCGTGCTAAGAGACGCACACTTTTTATCTTACGGAAGCCTATGGTGTAGGCCCTATTATTGGTCCCACTCGACAGAAGAGAACAGTGAGGCTGGGAGAGGTTTAATTCCTTGCCTGAAGTCACAGAGCTCGTCAGGGGAGCTCAACTCCAGGTACCTCCAAAGCCGGTGGGTGCCCGCTACACCGTGTCATGCCGCCTTCCATATAGCATCCTTTTAGAGTACATGTGGGACAGAATCCAAAGCTAAACATATAGCCAACATATTGATTTCCTTTGTTTTCTAATCTTGCATTTTTTTTTTTTTTGGCCATTGGTACCCCTGATGTTACATTCACCCAATACCACCACTTTGGAAATGGAAGAAAACAGAATCTTCTCTGCTGTGTTATTCAAAATGTAGCAACAATCAACTCCATGTCTCTACCTTGGAGTCAGATGTGGTCAGTTCCAGACTTCCACTCGATATGTGAAGCTCAGTGCAGACCTACCTTCCATCTAGTTATTCCTCCTATTTATTTCTCCACATACATTGTGATCATTTATTTTCCTTTCATCTTGTTTATTCCCGGGGAAGAATAAAGAGTTAAAGTTCCCAGACTCAGAGTAGAATTTACCGGAAACAAGACTATGTGCAATAATTTCCCCAAATTGTATCTGCGGATAACATTTCGCTGTATTGATTGAAAACTGTACTCCGCAAAGAGACCCATGCAAAGGAGATAAGAGAGGATGAAAAACGGACACCAAGCACCGATGGAAGTTTCCCAACAGCAAAAACTGAGAAGGCTGTGCCATCCCAGGGGACCTGGGGGCGGAGGGGAGAGCGCCAACTGCAGCGCATCCCGTCATTAGGAAATCAGGCCGCTCCATTTCTGGACGATGCGCGCTGCATTTTCATCTTGATTTCAAATCTAATTAGTTCAGGATCGTCATTCCTGTTAGTTCTAGCTTCTCTCCAGGGGCTTTGAGGAGAGAGCAATAGATCGGTGTTTTCGTGTTTGTTCTTCGCAGCCGTCTTTGAAGAGATGGCTTTTAAAATCTGCAGCAACAGGTGTCTGCCCTCCCTCCCGTGCATAGTTTACTGATTACTCGTTCGCTTTATCCTTAGATTCTCTCAAGTCCTGGCAGCCCATGACATGCTGCATCGATACACATTTGGCTTTTCCAATAAATAACGGCAACCGAGTACGACCCTCTTGTCTTGGAAATGACTGCCTCCTTTGACGTTTTTATGTGTTATTTCCTATGTGGAGAGCTTGCCTTTATGGATGAGTGTTATTCCGAATTCTCTTGTTTTTATGTATTGAAATCACTGGGTGAGTCTTACTTATATTATGAAGAAGTGAACCTGCAGGGGAAGAGGACAGAGGCTCGGTGTCCAGTGTGGGAGATGAAGATTTGTGGACGAGCCTCTGATGGTTTTCTGCGGAGAGGGAAAAGGGAACTCCAGGCAGCCCCCTGAAACAGCTCAGTGGGCCCGCGTGACTCTGTCAGTGAGTAATGGATTGGAGACAGAATGAAGTAGATTCCGGGGGAAGACTTCAGGATTTGTACATTAGAATATATGAATCTGCAGGTCATGACCACGTCCTTATTCTGAATGTAGCTCTGCTTCTTCTTGGCGAACACATAAAGGAAACCTTCTGAAATGGCGGTCTAATATATATTATGAAAACACTAGAGGCCCGATGCACGAAATTCGTGCAAGGGACTCGGCCCTTGCAGCCCCGGCTTCGTCCAGAAGGTCATCCAGAAGGTCGTTGGGCCATCCGGTCTAATTAACATATAATGCTTTTATTACTCTAGATGTCTGCCATTGTGAAGCATGAAAGGTTACAGTCTACAATAATCTCCTCGCACAAGAAAGAACACAGCCCGCTCGCCTCTGTGGGCTTACTGACCGAAACGGAAAGCACTGAGGGAGAGCTGCTTGTTAGTTCACACCGGGGAACCATGTAGATGACTTCATTTCGAAAATTATAATGTAAACACAACCAACGCCGTAAAGGAGTTCAAGGGCCCTACATCAGAATAATATTTTGTTCATTTGCTTTGACAAGTGTGGTTCATATACGCGAGTGTTACTTATGATTATAATGCGTTTGAATTAACATAGTGCATTTCATCAACATAATGAAATTGTAGTGATATAATAACTCAGGGAAAGTTCCTCATATGTTTCTCATTCAGATATTTTAAGCAATTTATCTGCATTTATGGGGGCATCGATGTTATTCCATCTGTCCTCCTCACCCTTTGTTTCTTTCTCTCTCTCTCCCCCTGCCCACTGTCTCTCTCACACAATGAGGTTTGAAAGCATATTTAACAATTTTTCTACCTCTGGGTAAGCTTATAGACGACAATTATTATTTAAAATGATTGTATGGTTGATAATTCATACGTTTCTGTGTTCTTAGTCTGCAATCTTCATATTTTCAAACGTTGTTGCCATGTCTATGTAGTGGAGCAGATACCACATTGTGACTTATTATTAAACAAAATCAAATACATTAAAACTAGGAGCCTAGTAAGTTGTATAGTCTGATATTATGCATCAAGCAAAAAATTGGGAGGTGGATATATTAACATGGATATTAAGGAAGGCAGAGATGTAAAGGTTCATTATTTTAAAAATTTAGTTTATGTTAAGTTTGTATCCCATTAAATTTATTAATTTTCTTCTAGGTTCAACTTTTCTATTTATTTTGTCAAACTTCAGAGAAAGAACATAGAAATAACATATTATTTAAAAATATTATTATTATTTGAACTTTATCCTAGTTACCAAAATGCTAGAATAAATAGAATAAAATTAGGTGAAAAATGAAAACAATTACAAATTATCTAGGAGCAATTAATTATAAGTTATCTATAGCTGTATAGAACACAATTCAGATTTATGCCTGCTTAGTTATGGCATGACATTTATTTTAAAGAGGAATTTCTAAAACAAACTATATCATGTACTACTTAATTCGTTTTTGGTGTATTGATTTGGTTTATACTCTAAAAGACTCAATCTTTAAAATATGCTACTTTTGCTTATTAACTATGAAATTATATAACAGTGTCCCAGAAATTAAAATCCAACATTCAGCTAAATTGTTGCTTTTAAGTAAGAGTATTTAATATATGATTCCTTTGTGGGCCATGCTGATATTAACATTTTTGATAAATTTATTGCCTCTAGTTCAAGTATTCTAATGGATTTAGGTCTTAAGAGCAGGAGCAAGTTGGTATGCCAGGAACCAGCCAAACTCCTCCAAAGGACTGAGGGGCAAACCTCAAAACTCATGCCTGAGGACAGAGGGTCATCAACACTGTTCAAACCTCAAATACACTAGCACTGAATTGAAATATTCCCTTCATGTATTAAGAAGAAAAATATCAAAATCAGTTAATCCAGGTATTATAAGACTATCAATTTTCCAATTGAATTTTTAATTTAAAAAAAGGAATTAAATATAAAAATATAGTGTATTTCCTAAAGGTAAAAAATGTACCACCCCACCACCACCAAAAAAACACCCAGAAAACAAAACACCCCACAAACTTTAGAAGTAACCGAGCAGTTCTCCTTTGTTATTGGTGATGGCAAAGAAACAGAAGAAGTTCACACCGAAGGAGTGTGATTTAGGCAGAGGTCTAGCTGCAAAGCACTGCAGTCAACAAAAGACACACCCATGACCTGCAGCGCGGTCTGTTTCAGGAAACACGATGCAGATGTGGATGGGGCTCCAGAAGCTGTGCTGTAACCGCCACAAATAACTGAACAGTTACAGTTCTGAGCATCCATGCAATTCATGTAATATGTATTTTATTATTTGCTCTCACTTCATTTTCTACTCAGGATTAGAAATGAGCCCACTTATTTACTTACAAATGAATTTTTAACAGTTTTCTAGGAAAACATCCCGTATTTGGCAAATGAGAAAGTGAAAAACGTATTTTCCTTTTCAACGGCTAGTCCCATGCTTTCGCTCTGGTTAGTCAGGGGTGACCTGGAACGATTCTCAGGCCCCTTCCCAGGAGGCTTTGCTTCTAGAGAAAGAAAAGCAGACTCCGTTCATGACCAGCCCACCTCTGCTGAAGTAGGAACGCATGGAGAGCGCCCCTGGCTCCCCGCGGCCTGGAGGACATGGCTCTGAGAAGGAAAGCTGGGCCCTGGGGACCCAGTCTGCGTACCTGTCAGGAAGTGACATGCGTCTCAGCCGAAGGCAGCTGTTCGCTTAGACTTTCAAAAATGAGAACCCTTTTAATGGATTAAAAAAATTAAACACACACACACACACACACACACACACACACACACACCCACACACCACACACGCGCGCATACTCACACACACTGCACAATGCCAAGGGGGTGCGCACATCAAGGGCACGCACACGGCTTGCTTCAGCAAAAATGAAAAATGGTTATAAAACATTAGATTTCCTGCCAGCATTGGCATGTCATTTCAGCGACACTAGTCGGGCCAAACTCCATGTTCCCAGCGCAGTTTGGGCTGAGCTCTTGCTGGCACCGTGGGGGACGTGCCGGGAGCGAATAGAGAGAACTCCTGGAGAACGACAGTGGGGGGCCGGCTCAGGGGACATGGGTGGTTCCCGCAGACGTGGCTGCTGGGGGATAGTATGTCATATGCACTTGTCAGTCCTGCCAGGATGGCGAGAAGGTCAGCCAACGCGAGAAGGTCTCCTGGGCTGCTTTCTGCTTTATGTAGAGCTAGGAAGTCTCCCCCTTCCTGATGTCAGGGGAAGTTTAATGTGCGTCCACTCGTCCTTTGGAAAGGGCCTGAAAACATCTTTTATTCCTGTAGTTTTCTGTACTTTAGCCATGCTGCTTATCACTTGAGCTGTTAGAATTGCAGGGTGGGTGTGGGGTTTGTCGAGGCTTCTGGAAAAAGAAGGAACCTCAAGACAAGAACATCCCCAGATTCAAAGTGAGCGCGACGTGCTCGGTCACTCACGGTGGCCCTGGCTACGGTCTATGGCAGGAGGGGCATCGAGGGTTAAAAGGCGCGCTCCACAGCAGGCCGCTGACTCCGGTTAACACACCCAGAGGCATCGTGGGGGACAGTGAATTTTGGCATGTGCAGATGCCCTGGCATGTGATCCATGGGTTGGAGAACAATGCATGTCACCCATGAAGAGAAGCCGAGCTCCTATTTGTGGCTCCTCTGCGGCTGAGGGCAGGAGGTCTAGGTGTGCAAGTGCATCGCTGCGGGTGAGTCCTGAGGGCCTGGTTTCCTCATCTGATACAGAGGATTCTTTCTCATCGGGCCCTATTGTTCTGATCGGGTGGATGAGCCGTTGATGATCTGTATTTAGTGACAAGCACTGGGCCTGGAACTTACTACATGTCGCTAAACAGTTTGTAAACTACCTGCTGGCTGTTACTGGACATTATGGAGGAGCCGTGGACAGGGAGGGAAAGTACCCAGTGCTCAAGACCAGAGGTCTTGGGTATAGGTTCAGAAAGAACTTGACAACAGCGGTCATTGAGTTGTCCTCGCCCCTCAGCATTCGCATCTGTGACACTGGAGAACCAGGAACACTTGTGACTATGAAACGCCGTGAGAATTCTGTGAACGCCAGGTAGGTGGCAGCGTTATATGTGTGTGTTAATCACTAACCCCATCACTATCAGGGGATGGTGGGAGCACACAAATTAAGTGGAGGTTCTGGAGGTCCCAATATGTGAGCAAGATCAAATGAAATTAAGTGATAAAGATGGAAGGATGACTTTTTTATTTTTATTTTTAGAGAGAGAGAGAGAGAGAACAAGAAACATTAATGTGAGAGCTGAACATCCATCGGCTGCCTCCTGCACGCCCCTACAGGGGCTCAAACCCATCACTGGGGCATGTGCCCTGACCAGAATCAAACAGGCAACCTTTCGGTGGGTGCATGGGCAGTAATGACCAACAAACTGAGCCACCCCAGCCAGGGCAAATGGGGACTTTTAAAAATTGCTTCAGGTGATTGCATTTAAGTGAATGAATTTGTATTTACTGAGATGGAAAACAATTAAATGTATTTTTGAAGTACTTATGATAAGCCTGAACAGGAGAAAATGCTTTACGGGAGCAGAGGGTGGGCCTGTCTTTGCTTCCATCCTATCCCAGCGCCTCGCTCTGAGTAAACGCACGGCACTGTGTGTGCTGTGCGCAGGGATACACTGAAGTGAAGACACGGGCCCTACAGCATCTGTTTCCCTCCCCACACATTTACTGAGAAGCTGTTATGTGACAGGTGCTCTGCTAGACGAGGGAAACAGGCAAACAAGCACTAGACCATTGCTTTGACAAGCAGCCCAGAGAGAGATGTCCATGTAGAAAGATGAGCTGAACCTGGTACATGTGACAAGTGATATAAGGAATCGTGGGCAAGGGCCGTGGGAGACTCAGCGATAGAACCTGCACTCAGCCGGCATCAGACTAGCGACCTCTGTGTAACACACTGGAGAACACGAGGCTGTGCTGATGCAAGTGATGGACTAGAGACGGCAAGAACGCCTGCTTCCAGCGAGGCCTTCCAGCGGTTCTCAACCTGTGGGTCGCGACCCCTTTGGCGGTCAAACGACCCGTTCACAGGGGTCACCTAAGACCTTCCTGCATATCTGATATTTACATGATGATTCATAACAGTAGCAACATTACAGTTATGAAGTAGTAGCAACAAAAATAATTTTATGGTCGGGTCACAACATGAAGAACTGTATTTAAAGGGCCAGAAGGTTGAGGACCACTGCCTTAGACTCTGCCATACAGTATCAGTCGCTAACAGGACGAGTCATCTTATATCTGGCCTCCGGAGCAATGAAAATAAATGTGAAATCGCTTGAAGGAAATGCTTTGCTGGGTTAATCATTTGGAGTCAGGCACCTCATCCCAAGAAGGGGCTCAACTGACCCCCAAATTAGAGTGCCTGAAACACATCATGCCAGTAGGGCCGGGCATTCACACGTTGTCAGTGCATCTACAGTTTTAAGTCGTTGGTAATTTAGTCACTGCCATGAAAACGGAAGAACAAGATCTTCGTGTTCCCTAAACACCAAGGCCGACTGTCTGAGTGTGGAGGCTTTGCACCTGCTGGGAAGACAACTGTGGGCTCCTCTTCCAACAGGCGAGACAACTGAAGGCCTTACTCACTCCTGACCCGGTCACCTTCTCTGTCTCTACATCCATCTCCATTCTCCTTGACCTCCGTGTCCCTTCTTGCTTGGTTTCCTCCTCTGCAATGGCCCATCCTCTGCTGTCTCTGAGCTGCCTACTCCCTTGCTCTTCCCCTAAATTATATGCTACAACAAAACGGCAACAAAACCTGAACCTGGATTTTGGATGCCCCACTCTGAAAACTGGGCATCACCTTTGATTACCTCATACTCGCACCTTCCCGCGACCTACCTAAGCCGTCCTCAAGTCCCGCTGGTGCTGTGTCAAAAACACAGTCACATCCGTCCATTCTCCCCTCTCCTCCTGTCACCTTTGGCCGAGCTATCATTAGTCACTTAGATACTATTAAGCTTGTAACTATAGTTTAGCAAACCAGTAACAATCCTCATAAAAACACTAACACATCTAAGCACACATGCTAAATTTCCTGTTAAAGGAAGTTAGAGTTAATATAAGATTTATTTACCTTAAAAGGGGGAATGGATAACTTAAAAGGAAATATAAATAAAGTTGAAAGTGTCCAATTTTGCAGAGATAAAGGCAATAGTTTATGAACCCACACGATGTCCACATAACCATCATTCCCTTTGAATGACCACATGAGCTGATTTATGTTACAAAACATGTTTAGAGAAAATGAGAGGCCAGATGTAAGATGACTCGTCCTGTTACCTCTCTGTAAACTCTCCAAAAGCCAATCTATACTAATACAAGGCTAATACACTAATTAAACCAGTAGCGGGCTCAGGTAGGGGCAGTTACAGGCAATCAGGCAGGCAGGGAGAGCGGTTAGGGGCAATCAGGCCAGCAGAGGAGAGCAGTTAGGGGCGATCAGGCAGGCAGGCAGGTGACCGGTTAGGAGCCAGCGGTCCCGGATTGCAAGAGGGATTTCCAGCCCATTGGGCCTAAACAGGCAGTAGGACATCCCCCGAGGAGTCCTGGATTGGAGAGGGTTCAGGCCGGGCTGAGGGACCCACCCCCCTGCCCCATGCATGAATTTCATGTACCAGGCCTCTAGTATCTATAAAAGTAAATCTTAAATGTGTTAAGAAATTTTTTGATCCATTGGATTATTAATTAATATGAATTAATTTATGTATTATAAAAGGTCAGATCACCTGAATTTCAGTATCTTGTGCCATTAGGAACCATGTGACCTTTAGTTAGTGTAAAAAGAATACACAGCATTGCCTGGCTGGAGTGGCTCAATTAATTCCATGTTTTCCTGTGGATCAAAAGGTCGCCAGTTTGATTACTGGGGACAGGGCACATACCTGATGTGCGGGTTTGATCGCTGGTGGGGGCACATACATAAGGCAACCAATCAATGGCTCTCTCTCTCTCTCTCTCTCTCACTCACTCTCTCTCTCTCTCTATCCCTCTCTCTACCATGTCCTCAGGTGAGGGTTAAAAAAAAAAAGAAAAGAATACATGGCATAGGGTTCCCACTGCCAAGGAGAAAGGTATATTTGGTGATAATTATCCACAGTTAAGTCTTACATTGCAAGGAATTGAAGACAGCAATATAGAGAGTCATAATGCAATGACTCTTAGACCACATCCATATGTAGGTGTACCCATTGTACATTGTAGGTGTACATTGTCTATATGACATTCTTCATTGTCAAAGGGCAAGGCAGGGGGTAAGGCTGCGATTCAACCTGTGAAGGGAAGAGGTAGACACTGGGGTGAGTACTAGTGCTTCACACTGGATGCAGGTTAGAGGAGAAACTGCCACAGACTGGATGAGTCTCGGAGGCAAGCACTGGGAAAAGTGACTGGAGATGATGGGTTAAAACTGGACTCGAGCACCCGGTGACTGACGGCCTTGAAGAAAACCGGGGGGATGGGTAAGGGACCCGCCATCCGGGGGGTTCCACTCGGCGTCTGACCGGGCTGGGAGCCTCGGGGGAGCAGGTTGCAGCTCTAATTAGGGCTGATGCTTCACTTCGTTTCTAAAATGAGTCATTGGAAAGACAGTGGAAAGAAAAACCCCCCAAAACCTCAGCATCTGCTTGGTCCTCTCACGGGTGCAGGAATTAGAACCTGAAGTGAAGGCTAGGAGTCTTTCAATGTGCCTTTTTTGCTTCATTCATTTATTTTTCAATCACGTAAGATACAAATAATTAGTGAGTCTCTTTTGGGTGCAAGGTGGGGATGTTGGTGTATGACTACAGTGTCAAAGCCAAAGTCCAACATTGAGAACACGTGCCCACATAAATAGAATACCTGTATTCAGGGTCTTTAAAAATGTGTTTTCTTCCCACAAATCTGACACCCCTGCCCTTGCCTCCCTCCCTCTAAACCTTGAGCACCTTGAAAGGGCCCAGCTAAGAGGCCGCCCCCCCCCCCATGCCTCCCCACAGACCCAGCTCTCAGCCCTGCTCCTGGGAGAGCGCTCGCCCCGGTGACTGCCTCTGTGCTGGCCTCCTTTCCATGCAGGCCCAGGGACGGGTGGGGCCGTGGCAGACCCTGGCAGGATGACAATGCCATAGTGTGACTTCCCCCGGAGTGAGAGCAGTGACTACATCTCACTTGATTGAACAACCACTCATAGAGTCCTGCCTTCCAAATGACAGCTTCCGGGACCCTGAGCTACTTCCTAATCACCACGTGCCTCAGTTTCCCTGTCTGTGAGTGTGGGCTGTAAGGAGGGTTGGATAAGAATAGGGGCTGGCTGTGCCCTCGGCCTCCAGGCTGGTTGCTCACTCAGAGGTGGTTCAGTGGAGCAGACAGCCCTGAGGGGACCCCCGTGGACTCCTGGTGACAGCCCCTCCTTTCCTCCGTGCTCCAAGCTTTGTTTCTATAATTAAAAACAAAATCCAGCCTGACTGGCGTGGCTCCGTGGTTGAGGGTCAACCTATGAATCAGGAGGTTATGGCTCGATTCCCAGTCAGAGCACATGCCTGGGTTGCAGCTCGATCCCCAGTTGGGGGAATGTAGGAGGCAGCCGATCAATGATTCTCACCATTGATGTTTCTATCTCTTTCTCCTGCCTCCTTCCTCTCTGAAATCAATAAAAATATATTTAAAAGTAAAATCCAAGAGTTCCCATAAATGTATGAAAAATGTTCAACTGTCCTCATAATTGTATAAGTGCAATTTAAAATGATATAATTTTATGTCTATCAGATCATCAAAAATGTAAGTCTTTTCTGAGAAGATTTGACTTTTGTTGGTGGGCACACAATTCAATATACGGATGATGTGTCATAGAATTGTACACCTAAACCTATATACTCTTATAAACCTGAAACCTATGTAATCTCATTAACCAACTAGAGGCCCTGTGCATGAAATTCATGTACAGGTGGGGTCCCTCTGCCTGGCCGGCAATCGGGGGCAATCAGGGCCATCTCGCTCAGTCCTGATGAGGGCAGATTGGGGCTGGTGGCTGGGAGGAACCACAGAAGGGGCCATGGGAGGGCTCCAGGGTGTGTCCGGCCCCATCTAATCCAGTCCCAACTGGCCAGACCCCAGCAGCAAGCTAACCTACTTGTAGGAGCATCTGCCCCCTGGTGGTCAGTGCACGTCATAGCGACTAGTCAGTTGACAGCTCGGACACTTAGCATATTAGGCTTTTATATATATAGATATAAATTCCTGTTGTTGTGATAGTGAGGTTTGGGGGGAGGGGAAGCATTCTATAAAATTCTATGACTTTTAGTTCTCAGTCTTTTAGTGGGGCTGTGACCTTCATAGATACACCCCACCTGTGAAGGAGTGGGCATTTCCATCCCCCTATGTCTGGTAGAGTCTGCTGAAACTCAAGTTGGTTGAGGTCTGATAAAGTAGTTTTCCGGCTCAGTTGGTTGGAGCATCATCCCGTAATCTGAAAGGTCGCTGGTTCGATTCCGGGTCAGGGACCATTCCTGGGTTGCAAGTTAGGTCACTGGTGGATGTTTCTCTGTCACATTGATGCGTCTCTCTCCCTTTCTCTCTTCCTCCCCCTCTCTCTCAAATCAATAAACATATTTTTAACAAAGAGTAAGACTAGAGGTGTCAAAAGATTTTACTTTTCATGAGCTACCTCTTATTGTTATGGTTTAAATTTTTTGTTGTGTTATTTTCAAGATGCAACCCAGACCACACGCATTTGTTTATAGAGCTGATGTGGTGGCGTCAGAACTAAACCTAACATCCCATCATTTGAATTCAGGCTGTCACGTTTGATATTGTTTATTACTCTGTTCATTGTGTAAAATAAAAAGAGCATTAAAAGTAAAGGGTGTCCTCCCTCTCCCCAATGTGTCTAAATGCCATTTCCCAGGAGCAATCACAGCTAATGTTTCAGTGTAGTTTCTCCCAGCTCTCTGTCCAGCCCTCCTTGCTCCTGCCTGGGCTTCCCCACCTCCCCTAGAAAGGGGTGCATTGTGGGAAGGGGCTCTGGCTCTAGAGCCACTGTGGCCCCTTCCCCTTCTGTCCACAGGACACTGGGCAGCTTAACTCCCTCAAGGTGCCTCTGTTTTCTCAGGTTAAATGGCACCGATTAAAACTGTGAAGATCCAGGCAAATCACAATAATATGTAGGAATAGCAAGTGCTCATTAAAGGCTTTATTCACATATTCAGGTCACCTTTTTTCTATTTTTTCCTCTCTTCATAGTACAGTTCTCCAAATTATTCCTCACTAAAGCATATCCCCTGGACAGCCACTATTCTCTCATTTTCCTTCTCCTGCCACACCTTGAGTGGTAGATTGCCTTCAACTTGTTACCTCCTTTAGTCACCACCTGCACTATATCGGTTGCCATCTATTTTTTTTGTCTGCGATATTCTACTCAGACCGCCCCATTAACAATGTCAAAAGGCTCAAAGGAGTCACTACATGAAGTCATTTCTCAGTGTCAGGCCCCCTTACAGCAGTGTGAGCATTCCTGTTGGTCCTGTGACATTTTCTCTTCCCTTAGTTTTCTTGGAAGTTGTCCTTGCACCTTTCCAGGGGGCCTGTCTGGCTCAGCCTTCCACTTTCCTCTAAATGCAGCGTTCCACTTGCTGTTGGACCTTTTTGTTTTCTCTTTTATGTTTTATCCATTGGCAAGAGCATTCGATCTCAAGGCTTTAGCTTTCAAAGCTTTGAGGATTACACCCAAATCTCTCTGTCCCGCCCTGCAATTTCCACAGTTTCCACCCCACAGTTCCCACCGTGTTGCCTTTTCCCGTGGCGATAGATGTCCAGCTTCGACCGAACATCATTCTTCCTCCTGCGCCTGCATCTCCATCTGGGTCTTCTATTGTTGGAAAGAAAGCCACCCTCTGTCACTCGGGATTAACTTCTCGGTCACCACGGGCCCTACTTTTCCCCTGGTTCCCACACCCCACGGGTTGCTAACAACAATCAGTTTTTCTCTTTAAATCGGTTCCAAGCTGTTCTCAGTTCTTTCCACGGCCATGACTTAAGTTGAGGTCTCAATGACCGCACCACACCCCTGGCACCAACCCTCTGAACTGGTTTCTGTGTCCTCAATCTCGCCCCTTTAACCTTTCCTCAACTCTATTTTTGAAACAATTTCTTAGCCTCCAGTCTTGCTCAATATTATTAAAACAATTCCCACATTTT
>NW_006289398.1:4713065-4714382 GCF_000327345.1 Myotis davidii
AAGAAATATATGAAAAAATAATCAAAGTAAATTTAGGAAAATTTAGGTACTCAAATTACCCTCCCCCCCCCAATAACCAATAGATGATTGAGCTGGATCAGTAGAAACATTTGCAGAGTCTCTGGAGTGAACTATTTTGCAAGGTTTGTGAAATACACTTTTCTCAGTTAAAATACTCTTTGGGATAAACCCATATCATTAGGAATAATTTACTCTTTTTTAAAAAATATATTTTATTGATTTTTTACAGAGAGGAAGGGAGAGAGATAGAGAGTTAGAAACATCGATGAGAGAGAAACATCGGTCAGCTGCCTCTTGCACATCCCCCACTGGGGAAGTGCCCGCAACCCAGGTACATGCCCTTGACCGGAATCGAACCTGGGACCCTTCAGTCCGCAGACCGACGCTCTATCCACTGAGCCAAACCGGTTTCGGCAGGAATAATTTACTCTTAAGTCACTTCATGACCAGTCACCATAGTTATTTCTGGTACACAAAAGTATCGATTAAAATTCAATTGAAATTTAAACTAGAAAAATAAAAATAATTTATTGCTTTAAAATATTTAACTTTATAACTATACAGAATTAGAAGAAAATATAGATGAACATTCATAAATAAGATTACTAAAAATGACTGGAAAAATCATAAATCATAAATAAGATCACTAAATTTCATCAACTTATTTTTAAACCATAGTGTATCTACAAAAACAATGTAACATATATGTCAAAAAGTTAATATTTTTGATGTAATAAAGTTATTACAAATTAATTTTTGAAGATGTATAACTCAATTAAAAATAAACTAACAGCATTATCATAAGTCTAATAAAAGAATGACTAATGTTCAAAGGGTATCCATTTAGACAATCATGAACATTTGCTTTCTATCAAAAATTATATAGAAATACCACCTATCAAATTATATGTATAATCCAGTATTGCCGAGAGTGCAGCAAAAATGATTATTATATATGCCGCTGGAGAACATATACATTGGTAGAATTTACTTGAAGTAATTTTACACAAAAATATTGATTACCCTTCAATTGAAATTTAAATTCGAAAAATAAAAATAATTTATTGCTTTAAAATATTTAACTTTATAACTATACAGAATTAGAAGAAAATATAGATGAACATTCATAAATAAGATTACTAAAAATGACTGGAAAAATCATAAATCATAAATAAGATCACTAAATTTCATCAACTTATTTTTAAACCATAGTGTATCTACAAAAACAATGTAACATATATGTCAAAAAGTTAATATTTTTGATGTAATAAAGTTATTACAAATTAATTTTTGAAG
>NW_006289398.1:4714656-4715323 GCF_000327345.1 Myotis davidii
TTTTTAACATAGATTTAAAAAGTGTACCTTTTTGTTCATTTATTCAATAAACATTTATTGATCATCAGGCATTGTTTGGAGGTGCTGGAGATACAGAAGAGTCTACAAAATATCACAGGATATAATGTTAAGGCGTAGAAATGTTTGAAGAAAAGTACAACACAATCAGAGAACAGAGGACATGGGCCTGCTCCCTGACTGACGGCGACTGGGGAGTGCCCTGTGGGTTGGTACCATTTGAGTGTGGACTGGCATGAAGGAAGGTGTGAGCCGGGGGAGGGGGGGTCATCTGGAAGAAAGGCATTGCAGGCAGAGGGAGCAGCAAGAACGAAGACCCCGAGTGTGTTTGGGACCCAGAAGCCTGAGGATAAGTGTGCAGTGCACCCAGTGGGAGATGAGGCTGGACAGGTGGAAGGGTATTGTCCTAGGCCCGTGGTTGGCAAACCGCGGCTCGCAAGCCACATGTGGCTCTTTGGCCCCTTGAGTGTGGCTCTTCCCCAAAATACCACATGTGGGCGCGCACTTACAGTGCGATTAAAACTTCATGGCCCATGCGCAGAAGTCGGTATTTTGTGGACAAGCCGGTATTTTGTGGAAGAACCACACTCAAGGGGCCAAAGAGCCGCATGTGGCTCGCGAGCCGCAGTTTGCCAACCACTGTTCCAGG
>NW_006289398.1:4716913-4728308 GCF_000327345.1 Myotis davidii
TTTTTTAACATAGATTTTAAAAGTGTATCTTTTTGTTCATTTATTCAATAAACATATATTGGTCATCAGGCATTGTTTGGAGGTGCTGGAGATACAGAAGAGTCTACAAAATATCAAACGGATATAATGCTAGGAGTAAGAAATGTTTGAAGAAAAGTACAACACAATCAGAGAACAGAGGACATGGGCCTGCTCCCTGACTGACGGCGACTGGGGAGTGCCCTGTGGGTTGGTACCATTTGAGTGTGGACTGGCATGAAGGAAGGTGTGAGCCGGGGGAGGGGGGGTCATCTGGAAGAAAGGCATTGCAGGCAGAGGGAGCAGCAAGAACGAAGACCCTGAGTGTGTTTGGGACCCAGAAGCCTGAGGATAAGTGTGCAGTGCAGAGGGTGGGAGAGGAGGCTGGACAGGTGGCCAGCGCCCGGCTGTGGAAGGGTATTGTCCTAGGCCCATGGTCGGCAAACCGCGGCTCGTTTTTTTCTCAAAAAAATACATTTTTATTGTCTTTAAAGAGAGAGAGAGATGTCAATGTGAGAGAGACACATTGACTGGTTGTCTATTGAAACTTCGTGGCCCATGCGCAGAAGTCGGTATTTTGTGGAAGAGCCACACTGAAGGGACCAAAGAGCAGCATGTGGCTGCCGAGCCGCAGTTTGTCAACCACTGTTCTAGGCTGTGGTAAAGACACTGACTTTTTCCTTGAGTGGAATGAGAAGCCATTGTTTGAGCATGGGAGCGACATAATGTGATTTCTTTTTAAAGTGCTGCTATCTAGAGAACAGTCTGGAGAGGGAGAAGAGGATCCAGTGATATTTTAGGAATCTGCGTTTCCAACACACTGTCGATTTTCTGGTTGATTTACAGGAGGTTTTCTGTGGTGATATTTTCACTGGAATTAAAAACAGGTGTCCCCGCTGTCCCCTGTGCTGCCTCTGGCCCCATCTGGAATTGTGCTTCGGAGCAATCTGGCTTTTTAAGTAAATGTTGTCTCTGAAAAAAGTTGCTCGGAAAGCCTTTAGAGTAATTCCTGCAAGAAGTGATAACATTTCTCACCGTAATTTTGCAGACAAGGCTCAAAGAGGTGAGAAGTCCTTTCAGAGGTCTCAGAGCCACTGAGCGGAAGAAGCCAGACCACGGCGACGTGCACCTCTCTCCCCCGGCCCCGGGGCACCTTCCCTGACGGTGACCTGAACACGGGGCCGCTGAAGGGAGAGGGACGTGGGGTGAGAAAGGAGGGGAGAAGGTACAGCCTGCCACTGGCCGTCCCTGAAGGCATCGATCGCCTCCTGCTGACCTCAGAAGCCTGTCCTACCAGAAATCAACCGGACCTCTTAGGCAAAACCCACTTTCTCGCATCAGGCAAGAGAGCACCCCAAGGCGTCTTGGATTCCAAATCACTTTGCGAAATAATATTTTGACGAGTTATGTGTGAACAGATCGGAAACACATGTTTTCCGTTTCCCGGGGAATGATCACCGCTTCACAATTAACCGGGAGGTGCCAGGTGGCCTTTAGATTTTACTGAGTCTCACACATTGGCCAGCGCGCACCTGCCTCCTCTCGCCCTGATATAAATTAGCGCCGACTTGTGCTGAGTTGTGGGGCTTTGATCTCTCGCCCAGGGGCCCGGGCTCCTGGGCCGCGCTCGCTCTCACAAAGGGACATCCAGCTGGGGCCGGGCTCCCCTCTCTCCACCGGCCTTTTCCATGAACGCGGCGGAGCACCGAGGCCATGTGGAGAGCCAGCTCGGGAATGCGGCCTGTCCGAAGCAACTTCATGTTCAAACACGAATAAACAGGACTTCCCATGATGATCCCAAGCCTGCTCAGGGCCCTTGTACATTGGAGGCTGACATTTTAGACCATGTTACCGTCTGAGGAAGATATGTCACGCTTTTGTGGACAGTCCAGCATCGTCAGTGAACACATATAAGAAAGACCTTTCTGCCCTGACCAGTTTGGCTCAGTGGATAGAGCGTCGGCCTGCGGATGAAGGGTCCCAGGTTCGATTCCGGTCAAGGGCATGTACCTTGGCTGCGGGCACATCCCCAGTAGGGAGTGTGCAGGAGGCAGCTGATCAATGTTTCTCTCTCATCGATGTTTCTCACTCTCTCTGCCTCTCCCTTCCTTTCTGTAAAAAAAGCAATAAAATATATTTTTTAAAAAAAGAAAGAAAACCCTTTCTCATCTTGTTCGCTGTGATCGATAGAAACAGGGAAAGAACAGCTCGGCCTCTTAAAGAAAACGCCATGGATTTTAGCTCACATTGAAATTCTCTGTACAGCCGCCACGCAACCAGCACGGTTCTGACTGCTATTATTCAGTCGACACTCAGAATGGTTTACAGACACCAAGTGAGCTTTACTTGGCATCATGTCATTTATTCTTATTTTCCCCCAATTTTTAATTTTTCGTAGGTAAATGTGTGTGTAATTTGCCCCCTACCCCAGGTTCTAATCACCGTAACTCTTCTCATTTGAGGGCGCTGCGCAGCGGGAGGCGGGATGGGAGTCTGAGCCGGGAGGCCTCACTGCGCACCGGGAGAGCCGGTAAGACTCTTAAAGCTGCACCACGAGGGGGCCATGGAGACAGGTTGGCTGCAGGGAGGAGGAAAGAAACCCAGGCCTCCAACTTCACAAGACTGGGGTAAAGAGGAAAAGCCACCCAAATCGGGAACGGGGGGCGGGAATAACAAACACAAAATAGCGGCGGCCGGAAGGGCACGTGCCGTCGGTCTCTGCTTCTCACTATTGGATGTTGACCAGCTGAAGAGCTCATCTCCAAGGTCACGCGCATGAACTTCATCACCATGGGTCCCGCGGCGGCAGCAGCAGCATCATGATCAGCAGCAGCAGCAGCAGCAGGAAGGCCACGCAGAGGTGGGCTGAGACCCGCGCCCGGGTGCCGCCTTCAGTGGTAAGTCGGGGTGAGACAGGAGACAGGTCTTCGGGTTATGGCCGCTTCGCTCAGGTGTTTCTGACGGCAGACACGTCGTCGTTACCAGTATTTCTCCCCCACAAAGGGAGCTAGCGCTGTGATGGAGCCCAGATTCCGTGGTCGGCAAATAGTGGCTCACCAGCCACATGCGGCTCTTTGGCCCCTTCAGTGTGGCTCTTCCACAAAATACCACGTTGGGAGCACGGACAGTGCGATTGAAACCTCGTGGCCCAGGCGCAGAAGTCGGCTTTCGGCCTGGGCGAGTCTATTTTGAAGAAGTGCTGTTGGTATTTGGCTCTGTGGACTAATGAGTTTGCCGACCACTGGCCTAGACCTCCAAGTTCCCGCTTCGCCCGCCAGCTGGGGATGGCTGAGGCAGGGCCGCCACTTCCCAGGGCTCTCCGTGGCTCTGCTGATCTTCTGTGTCCATCGTGGCATGGAAATCAGCAAACTCAGAAACATAAACTCCCTATGCTCCGTACCATCGCTTGGCCTCGGCGGCACAGAACGTCTCTGACTCATTCCTGCAGCCCGGTGTGGAGCCAGGCCCCGCGAAGAGTGGGAAATTAAATCAGCATTTCTTGAGTGAGAGAATAAATAAATACCCAATGCACGGGGCCAAGGAAGGTGAAGTAAAGATGATACCAAAAAATTCAGCTTCTGTTATGAAAAATGCTTACATCACCTTTTATCTGTGCCCAGTACAAAGTCTAGATATGTGTTCTTGTGCCGTTAGAATTCCCCAGGCCCCTCCTTGGCCTACATATTCTCACTGTGCTATGAATTTCCCATCACACGTATTTTTTTTCACTCAGGGAGGCTCTCCTGCTAACTCCACCAACCTGGTGCAAAGCAGCAAGCCCAAAGCCTGTAATTCCAAAGCGATGGAGCTGTGACACACTAAACACTATATCTTATTTTACAAAAAAAAAAAAACAAAACAAAAACCAAACAAACCAAAAGCAAAAACCCAAATAGATGTTTAATCGTGTGGTAGAGGTGCCAGGAGCCCACAGGCTGCAGAATAAACTCTTGTAGGTTGCAAAGCGATATTTAAAGGAAAATGCAGACCCAATACGCGTCTGCAGGGTTTGCATATCTGCTTTTCAAGAAAAGACACCGACTTGGCCGTGTGGTGTGGTAGCTGAGTGCAGCGGTTTGGCTATTTGTTTGGTCTGCTATTGAATTTTTTCCTTAAAAACACGCGGCTAAGAGCAGCCGAGTGATTTGCATGTGTGTGTCTCTGATGTGTTCACCGCGATGCCTGCGCCTCCTACATCTTAATCACACCCAGGCGCCTGCCCCATTCCGTTTCCAGAAGGGCCGTGATGGACAGCCTTTGCCGCTCCTCATGACCCCCTGATAATCCTGTTTCACACACAGGCTCCCTGCTGCACGGAGCACAAAAGCGGCCACTGTAGTTCTTTACTTCCAGTCGATATCCTGACAGACTTGATCTAGCAAATTAGTGCGCTGCGGCGGGGGCGCCACAAAAGGCCCTTTGACACGCTCCCAATCAATACGGCCGGGAGAGCCATTTCACCGCGGGCCTGCTCGCCTCCCCCTTCGGATGACCCTGTGCTTTTTTTTTTTCCAGCTTAGATGACCTTGTCAGATTTAAAAGCATCGTGTTAGAAAAGTCATCGTTGCACACACATGTGCGTGGCCGTGCGTGCACACACACCACACATGCACACACACACGGAGATCATGTACAACATGCCACAATCCTGATGGACGTGTAAGAGGAAATGCAGCTGGTGGGGAAATTCAAAGGCTGTCTTCAAAAATGACCCCTTTCCACTAAAAAAAAAAGAGGCAAAAATAGGAAAGAATCGAGGTCTCAAATATATATATATCTGAATAGAGCCAGACTGGTTTTAATATCAGGTTATACCTGAGTATTGTTAGTTTTCAGATTCTAAAATTTGTTTAAAGAGACATATAATTCCATTGGCATTTCATGTTTCAAATTTTGCTCCTTAGTTGTATTAACCAAAGCTGCTGCGTATAAGATATTGAAAATTTTGTTACATTTCTGAGGTTAATGCTATTAGAAAGAAACTTCAAATAGTTAGAGAGCAAAATAAAATTATTAATAAAAATATGAAGTCTCTTTTTACCAACCTTTATCATGACGAAATCTTACCCTTTTTAATACCATGCATTTTTTGGTACAAATATTCTAATATTTTTATGCTTAGTCATAGTATAAGGAATATTGATATTATATCCCACTCACCACATGCATAATATGATCTCTCCAAATGTTTGGTTTTTGAACAAAAACACCCACATATTTAATATAAATGTTGATTCTCTATTAAGCTTAACCTAAGTGTATTTGGTCTATGCTGATTTTAGAATGTCATTTTGTTTTCTCTTGAAGGCATATTTTTGTATATTGTAAATACCGATTCACTTAAATTATGTGCCTTTATTTACTCTTTACACAGGGCATTAAAAAGCCACGCTCTGAAAATGTTTCTCAGAGCTTACTCTCAGAATGATCCAAAGACTTGACCAAAGAAAAGTTGTCAAAAAATAGATATTCTCAGGCCTAAAAAGCACTTTAGTTTTGCACCCAAAAAAGCCTCTTTCCTAAAGCAGGTGCACAGTTGACTTCTGGTGTTTCTCAGGGAATATGGACACAGACACCCGGTTCTCCACTAGAACTGCTCTGTAGCCTCAGCTCTGACAGAAGGCTGCTTCAGTGAACCCATCCTAAAACCATGTTGGCAAAGTCACCCAATCGAATTCCAAATTCCCGGTCAGTGTTCTTCGATGAGACACTGCGGGATCTCAGGCAGCCTTCCAAGCACCCCGCGTGGGCACCGCTGCGTTCTTTTGACTTATCAGTGCAATACCAGGGCATACTGATTCTACGTGTAGGGCACAGAGTTGGATGTTACAAGAGAAATCACAATCGGAATGGCACCCATTGCCTAAATCACTTTTAAAGTCCCCAATAGCCGGGCAATGCAATTCTGAAATATACGGTAGTCACATTCTTAAAACTATCCTATATCATGAAGAGCTAATATGCTAATTAGACCAAACAGCAGAACGACTGTCTGGACGACCTTCCAGATGAAGCCGCGGCTGCGAGGGGCTGCGAAGGCTGAGCCCCTTGTACGAATTTCATGCATCGGGCCTCTAGTTGTTCAATAAAATTTCTTTCATACAATCCAAGCTGTACTGACTTTAGGGAGAATAAAAATATAGAGATAAGTGGTATCTATTATTTCAATTTAGATAATTAGTTATGAGACAAAGGATAGGTGAAGATGAGAAAAATGGTTTTCCTCTGCACTATGCCTGCAAGACACAAGCGTTTTCAATTTCCTGCTTTTTTTGTTTGACAAACCTACACAGATTCTTACAAATGGATAATTGTGGGGGGCAGGGGGAGAAACAAGTTTTACGGGGATGTCTGTGGCCTCATGTCCAAACAAATCACACAAATCTAGTGTTTTTTTCCAGAATTTGACTCCCCCAACCCAGTGTTCACACACACACACACACACACACACACACACACACACACACCAGACACAGAGACTGAAGATACTCTACCAGTAGTTGAGAGGATGAGATTTCCCTTTAGATGGAGCATAACTTTAACTGTAGGTGTTGAAGTCCAATGACCTGAAGGAGGACAATTAGACAACACAAAAGTGAATAAAGAAATGGGAAGGACTGATTAGTTATGATCCAGAGAAAAAATCTCCACCGTGATAAAAAGAGATCTCTCCATTGTTGTTTCTCTCCACTCTGCACTGGAGGTTTGTGCTTGCTCTGTCTCTGTGTCACAGGCTGTGTCCCGTGCTAATTCTTACCTGTTCCTCTGGATTAGGCTCTTCTCCTGATGCACCATTGCGGCCTGACTCTGCTCATTGAGTGGAGGCCCAGGCTGACAGGAAGACCTGCAGTCCAGCCCACCTTCTGCCTTGTACGCGGGAAGTTCTTTCTTCAGAAAATGATCTATTGCAAACATGTCTCTTCTTCTGTCCCTGCAGTTTCATGTCACCTGTGGGCCTCAGTAACTGGATGGAGATGGCAGTGGAGCTCACGGGGAAGCAGCCATTCACCCGGGCAGCGGCATCGTGTCCTTGAATGTCCTGATTCATCCTGCACAACCTCGTTGGCTAACCAGCTCCTCACGCTGCAGAGAGACTCGGGCTCCATGAGGCGCTTCTGAAACCTCTGTTTCCTGAAACGGAGTCATGCTATGTGATGGTAGAGTTCAGCATCGGCCATGTCTCTTCTCCATCTGTACAAACCATTACGGGCACATGGTTTTAAGGTATCTTTCTTTACCTATTTATTTCTTTTTAAACTTTTTAACTTATTAATTGATTTTAGAGAGAGAAACACTGATTGGTTGTTCCACTTAATTATGCATATGTTGGTTGGTTCTTGTGTGCCCTGCTCAGAGATCGAACCCGCAACCTTGGTGTATGGAGACGAAGGTCTAACCAACTAAGCTACCAGCCAGGGCCCTTTATTTAGATAAAAGTTCAAAGTTCAAATTCCTGAGTCAGGTAGACTCCATACTGAAGAAAGTATCTGCATAAAACTTGAGTATTAGAAGACAGAAACATTGTTTTGTTAAATATAAATCATTCTAATCTGGCATGAGACTTGAAAGAATAAGTGTGCTAAATGTGGGAAATGTTTCTTTATTCACAACATTAATGTGAATACCAAAGTTCTTACACAACACATTTCTGATTATTTTGTATCATTTGATCCAATTTTTTTCTTTAGATAAGACCTCTTTTGCATTTTTGAAAGACTGTCGGCCTCCTGAGCACTTCACTTCCTCTGAGGTTCTTACTCCAGAGCCAAACACGTGGAGGGAGAGAAAAATTTAATTCTGGGTGGTCCTCTGTGTGGGTTTTTAAAAATGATCTTGGATTCTACAGGTTCCAATCCAATTAAAACTTTGCAATGTTACAGTGGATGACTAAGCAGTTTATAAAATGACTAAGTAAGCCTAATATGACACAAATAAGACTCGTCAGAAATTTTCAGGCTCATGTTCAAGTAACTACGATGAAATTACGTAATTGTGGGAATGAAAAATCTATAAGAACCAATTACCATAGGCGTGGCAAGAAAGCCAACGAAAGCGCAATAGAATAAAAGGTGATATGTACCAAAATGAGTGCTCACAAGGCTTATAACCCACTTGCTAGTGCTGTCTGTGTGGTGGGTTTATATTCCATTGACCTGTATTTTAGATCTTTTCCC
The DNA here is from genome assembly GCF_000327345.1 of Myotis davidii. Taxonomy (NCBI): domain Eukaryota; kingdom Metazoa; phylum Chordata; class Mammalia; order Chiroptera; family Vespertilionidae; genus Myotis; species Myotis davidii. Next base: position 4,725,106 of record NW_006289398.1, read on the forward strand.
TTCCACATGTCTTCAGTTAGCAGAGTGATTACAAATAGGGGGGGCGGGGGGAATGCCACTAAAATGACTACTATCTCCATGGCTTTTGGAATTGGGAAACCGTGGTAAGAGAATTAGTTCCACGGTTAACGCTATCATTAAATTATTAATCGGCGAATCCTTCAGGAAAATGCCCTGTAGCTCTTTTACCCTCTAACTTAGGCAAGTCTGATCTGGCTGGAGTACCCTTTGCTGGTGTAAAACCCAACCCATTTCCCCCAGAAAGAGGAAAACTTTCCGTGAGCGATGTGGGTAAAAGCTGGTGGAGGGATGGGGTCTGGCCCCTGCGGGCAGTGGTGGAGGCCTGTGGAGGTTGGCAAGGGGTCTGGGGAGTCTGGCTGTGGGCTGTGGGCAGGCAGGTGAGTGGCAGCGCTTGGCTTGCTGGTCTAGGGTGGGAGTGCGCATGATTGACAGCCTATCCCTGGTCCATACACGGTGGAGACGTAAAGAAGCCAAAGCCTTGGACACAAAGGGGGTGGGCTGTTCTGGGGAGATGTCCTCAGGGAAAGCTGGTTCGTTCCCCTGCTGCTCCACGCGCCCTTTCCCGCCCTTTCCCGGGGCCTTTGAAGGTGCCGAGAGCATGTCCTTTCCGGATAGCGGGAAGCCTCAGGAGCCCCGACTGTCTCCGAGGGAAGACGCTGGCGGTTCTGCTGAAGGCGTTTTTATTGTGAAGAGGAGGGGCTAAGGAGAAGCAGGTGGCAGTCCATCTCTTCTTTCTACACAGACAGATGCCAGTGTTAGACAGGACAAGGGCCTCAAGGTCTGGGCAGTTCTGACTAAATGTTGTCCTTGCCGAATGTCAAAGTGTAGCACAGTATTTTGCAGATGCAGCCATAAACAGGAGAAGCTGACAGGAATGCAACCAAGGGTGAAAGTAGCCAAGTGCAAAGAAGAAATCAACATGTCATTGATCACATGGTGTATGTGAGCAATGGCTTTGGATAGGAATCCCCTGTCTCCTTTACTTGCTGCTAGTAAATTAAACTACCATGAAACAACCTCATCTCATTAAAAAAGAATATTTTTATTGATTTCAGAGAGGAAGGGAGAGAAAGAGAGAGAGAAACATCAATGATGACAGAGAATCATTGATCGGCTGTCTTCTGCAAGTCCCCCAACTGGGGATTGAGCCCACAACCCAGGCATGTGTCCTGACTGGGAATTGAACCATGACCTGGTTCATAGGTCAATGCTTAACCACTGAGCCACTCCCATCGGGCAACACATCTCATTTTTGAATAGAGCACCCCAAGGAGCTGGCCCTTGGAGTTTAGTGACACAAGTGTGATATGCATTGTCCTGGGACTCACAGTCCAACCCAGACAACAGTCCTCATCTTTTGACTACAAGACTCTGGTACCTGCCTGGCCACTTTTCACCTCATCTCATTACCGTTGAGAGAGAAGAGGGAACATGGGAAGAGGAGGTAAAAAGCATTGACCCAAAGCAAAGGCTTGAATGTCGGTGGGCTTACCCATCTTCGACCTCTCTATTAATTCCCACAAAGGTGGTATTTAATATGATGCATGAAGAAGTACTGAGTAAGTAAAATTTTTTCAACAAATATTTTTCTTCTTTAAGCAGCATGTTGATACTATGTGAGTCAGTGAAGATCAGTTTCTATTTTAGAATCTGAAATCCATCACTCAGACAAAAAATTTTTTTCCTCCCTAAACCAGCAGCCTTATCCGTGGCAATGACTTTCTTTAAAGTTTCAAGTCTATATATAGCTACCAGTTTTCTTGAATGTAACATCAAATTATAGAGCACTATTGCAGCATCAAAAGCACTAATTGAGATTAATTGATATATGTCTGTGAGGTCAACTAATCCTTACAGTGCTCTGGAAAAGCTTAAAAGTATAAAATGTGGTTGACATTTCGAAAGGCGAGTGTGGAAAACCCTGTTAAATAGCAGTTGAAGATATGACCTTCACTATCACCTGTCTCTGTCTGCTTTTCTTTATCCTTAAGGTTTAGTCCCTGTCCCCTTTCCTTCCTTCCTGTTCCTGCCTCGCTTTGGATTCCACACCCTAACACCCCAGATACCTTCAGTGCAAGTGCCTTGCACAGAGATGTTTCTAAGAATGCACCTTTCGCTTCTAAGCACATGCGCACCAGTCCAGCGGGTCCGGAGCGGGCTCCGTTTCCCACAGCCGCAAACAGTCCGCCCCGCTCAGCGCAGACTCCACGTATCCGAGTCCTCACCCGCTCTTCTCTCCTCCTGTCCTCCAGTCCGTCCAGTGAGCAAATCCTGCTCAGTCCCTCTGGCTTTTACTCCTGTTTTTGCATCTCTGTTCTACCAACTCCATTACCAGCCACTGTGAGTATTTCAACAGTCTCCTCACGGCTGTTCTCTGTACCTTCCACACTGGCGGCCCTGTTGGGTTACTAATTTCATCTGATCTTACTATTTCCCTGCTTAAAATGTTCAATGACTCGTTGAGAGACAAAGAATGAAGTTTTCATAGCTCTTTGCCATGTATTCCCACCCGACCGTATTGCCCAGATCCCTATGTGAATGTCCCCTTCTAGCCCCAACACCCGAAGGCAGGGATAGTCAACCTGCCTGCCCCAAGGCTTTTTAAAATATGATCTTCGTACACAATCCCTTAGATTGTCAAATAAAAAATTGACAACTGCCAACACAACAATAGCCATCTGTTTGAATGAATCAAAATTATACACCCACCCCCCCATCAGATTGGCAAAAAATATATTCTTTGCTGTGCCACAGAATTTTAGTACTTTGTTTATGTGTGGCATGAGATGAAAAAGGTTGAAAATCCCTGCCATAGGCATAACCACGAGAGAACGCCTCCTGTTTCTGAAGGGCCCCATGGCCTACCCATTTTCAAAGTTCAGTTTATACAGTTCCTCCTCTCTGAAACCTTTAAAAAGCCCCCAGGGGAAGGCTCTATCCCTTTCTAATGGGACATTCTGCTTGCTGTCAACATTCTCTCTCCCTCAGTCACTTCTCCTCTGCATTATGTAGCTTAGTCATCAAAAATATTCGCTCAGTGCAATTGCTCTCCTGTTGGCATTGAGTCTAAGAAAGAAGAAAATCTTGAATGAAAAATATCTGAGAAGACAAGAGGAATCTTCTGTTCCTCACAGTTCTGCCTCTCCTTCAATCACTTTCCTAATTCAGCCTCTTCCCCTCTT
>NW_006289398.1:4728324-4731045 GCF_000327345.1 Myotis davidii
TCCTGCTGAGCAGTTTTACTCTTCCAACTGGGCTGTCCTCCTTTCTTCTTCTTTTTCTTCTTCTGAACCATGCTAATTGTACCTATTACATATTGTACACATTTCCTTGGGGTTATTTCATTCCTTCCCCCCAAAATTCTCTGGCTTCCTGCTTTTCTTCGGTTTTTAAGGAAACATTTGCTGAAAGGACATACGCCTACAGTAGTTTCCTTTATTTGAGGTATAAAAGACATGTAACATTACATTAGTTTCAGCTATACAGCATAATGATTTGATATTTGCATATATTTCAAAATGATCACCACAGTAAGTCTAGTCAACATCTGTCACCTGAGCATAATTACAAAATACTGTTTTCTTATGAAGAGAACTTTTTAAAGATCTACTTTTGTAGTAATTTAGCAACTGTTTCTTAAGTTCCCATCTATCATCTCCACAAAGACTTAATCTTTCTTGGATTCCAGCTCCAGGATAAGTCAAGCTGTGGTGGAATATTCTGGTAATTGGATGATAGGCACCGGAAGCCAGCCCTCTAACTTTTAGGGAACTTTGCTCCTGACCGAATAGGATTATGGCAACTTAAAAAAGGATTTCCTTTTTCTCTCGGACACCCGCTGCAGTACTTATACTGTTTTCAGTGGTCGGCAAACTGTGGCTCACGAGCCACATGTGGCTCTTTGGCCCCTTGAGTGTGGCTCTTCCTAAGCCTTAGGAGGACCTTAATTAAGTTAATAACAATGGACCTACCTATATAGTTTAAGTTTAAAAAATTTGGCTCTCACAAGAAATTTCAATCGTTGTACTGTTGATATTTGGCTCTGTTGACTGATGAGTTTGCCGACCCCTGGCCTAGGTGAAAACATGACTCACTGCAGGAGAAAGCCACTCCGCTGACGTCTGGTGTAATGTTTTTGAAGGGTTAGAATTTCTCAATGAAAAACTATTTCCAGAAACTCAAATGCAAGAACATGCTGGCTGAGGGAGACGCCACAGAGGAGCACGTGGGAAGTTTCCTCACTTCAAAGGGAGCCCAAATGTCTCTCTCCTTCATATTTAATTCCTTTTGCCTCAGGATAAAACCAAAGCCAAGGACAGCGGAGAGCAGGGGTGGAAGTAGCCTGCTCTGAGGGATGGAAGTCCTTAAGCTGCTGGCTCAGCCATCGGCCCAACCTCTGGGTTTAATGTTCACACGAGAAAATCCATGTTCTTGTTGTTCAAGCGACTTTGCTCAGTGTACGCGCTGCAGTTGAAAATGTCTGGCCTGAGGCCCATGTGCACACAATTCAGCCCCACAGAGACACATGAAGGGTCCGCAGTCATCTCACTCATCTTCCTCATCTCCGGGGCCATCTCAACGCCCGCCTTCTCCCGAGAGAGAACACCCTCCTGAAGACCTAAGGGTTCAACCCCCCGCCCCCTTCGTCGTGTCAATCCACGCTGCTACCCTGGCCCCCAGTGTCTGCTGACGCGGCTCCATGAAGAGCTAACATTTCAACAGCGAGAGCCACGGAGAGCATCGCCCTCCAACTCGGAGACGAGGAGCAGATGGGAGAGAAGAACAGACGGCAAACCAGCTGACGGCTGCTGTTCACCTGCAGGCAAACAGGGAGCACCGGTGCTCACAAGCGCCTTCATGTCACACTGTACGTGAGCATTTCATAGCCCCGGAACAAACACCGCCTTTTGTTGAACACATTTATTCAACACATCTTTGCCACGGGCACACGATGTCATCGCAGCCCTGGTGGGAGAGACATTTGTCACACTCTGCAAGCACGGAGCTTCCAGTGCGAGGGCGAGCAGAAGTGGGCCTGCCGTCAGCACGGGGATCACAGAGGCGGTGTGGTACCCATGCCCACCGCCCTTTCCCAATACGGAACCAGGCCTGGGCGGGCCAGAGCGTTCCCTGTGCCGTGGGAGCCAGGGGTGCCCGCCAGGACCCAGTGCCCTTCATCAGGCCCCTTCTGCTGCCCCTCCTTCCGGGTGCTACCACATGGGCGTCCCTCCACTGCAGCGCTCTCACCCGTTTCAGTGCTGTGGACTCGTGTATGGACCTGCTAGTACCTGGAGAAACACCGCACTGTAGTCTTTTTCTACAGATGCTACTTCCCTGGCCTTCTCTGACATGGGCCGTGCCTGCAGCCCTCAGCAGTGGCTGAAGATCAGCACGGGCCCCTCGTGTCTGCTGAAGTCTGCGCCCCACCTGGTAAAGAAGCCCCCAGAAGAACTTGGCTCACAGACCTGGGCCCATGTACTGCTTCTACTCATGGAAAATGCTTTTCTTTAAGGCTACCCCGTAATCACAGGTATGGACAAGAAAAGTCCTGATGGTGGGCACACCATTCTTCTGCGTACTCTGCCACTCATCATCGCCACCTTCACGTTTATTAAGCATGTGCTATATTCAGGGTTCTCTGTGGTAGATAGTATTATTTTACCCATATTACAGGTGACAGAACTGATGACACGGTGACACTAAATAATTTTCCTACATTCTTGTAGCCTCTTTCCCGGTCCTACAGGAACATAAGGCAAACCAACATTGATAGTTAATCTCAGTGCCATACTATAGGGAGAGATTCATTACTGTGCCCTTCCTCAGAATTGGATTGACAGGAATGGGGAGGGCAATGAGAAATTGGCAAATTTTAAAATCTGCATCGCTTGTAGCCTTGCCCTAATGAATTTTCAGTCTAATCGGGGCCAGAGTATTTAAACGGG
>NW_006289398.1:4731196-4735823 GCF_000327345.1 Myotis davidii
CACAGCTAAATGTATGATCATGCAAAGTGATTTACAGTAGGATGTCTGTATGTGAAAGGTGCCCGTACTTCATCTTGGAACGAATGGGCCCAGAGGAGGCATCTAGGCACATTAGCTAAAGTGACTCCCTCCTGCATTGGCAGGATAAGCAATGTCTAGGAAACTGGATAAATAATGTTTCAAATAGATTGGCACCAGAAGACCCTGGACATCTCAGGATTCATTTTCTAAGGATGCATTTCCCATATTTCTCAAAAGTGACAGAGATAAATAGCAGAAGATAGTTGCATAGGATAGAAGCATAAAGTCAAATGCATGTCCTCTCCTTCATGATCCCGGCCTGTGCTCCACTCTCCACAACGCTGGGGTGCCCTCTCCCCTCACCCCCATCTGTTGAAATTCATCCCATCCAGCTCAAATAATAAGTCTTCAAATAAGTCTACCCCAGTCCTCATTTAGACATGACCTCTCTCTCCTCTGGAGGCCGCTTATCCTTTGTGCTTCTCAAATGGCTCTTATCTTGTCTATTTTGTGTCAAAGTTACTTGCTCACCTACCACTACAAAGGTTGAAAGTGTCAAACCTCCTTTTCCCAGCTTCCCTTGCAGCTAAGGCTTTGGCATGTGACAAGCACCCAGTCAATCAGATGTCCTCGCTCCAGATTTTGAGTCAAGAATTAGTCACAAAAAGAAGCAGGAACAGTAGACAATCCACTCTGGGGGTTGGGAAATGGTAGCGGAGGCGGCAGTGACATTGATTTCCAGGGGCAGCAGGTTTGGGGGTGGAGATGAGGGTCTGCAGCCAGCGATGTTGGCAGGGCACCCCACATGTTCTGTGCCCAGCAGCAGTGGCTGTTGTCTCCTCACTGCTGTAGCCTCAGTTTGGTGATGTGGTCTGGCTCTAGCACTGGCTTTCCTTAGCTTCCAAGTCCCTTCCACCCTCCAGGTCTCCAGGCTCTCTCCCCACTGCTTGAAAAGTCCCCAGCAAAGCTTCAAGGCATTTCTCAACTGCTTCCATCAGCCAGAGGTAGTTTCTGTTACTTTCTACTAAGAGCTTTGGCAGGTACATTCACTTAAGCTATTGTTTCCTTGTCTGCTCTTAGTAAAGAAGGGAACTGTTAAATAGTACCTGATGTATGATAACTTCCGTAACCACATAGATCACTGCTATGCTGATCAGCTGTCATTAATGGAAAACTCCATGGGATGTTTGGACAAGAAGGGGATATTTGTTGGAATCAATATACCCATAGATCTACATTATACCTAGCTTGTCTCATGTTTGTGATGCCTCTACATCTAAAAAAAGAGAGGGGGCGGGGGGTAGGAGCCCTAGCTGGTTTGGCTCAGTGGATAGAGTGTCAGCCTGCAGACTGAAGGGTCCCAGGTTCGATTCTGGTCAAGGGCACATGCCAGGATTGTGGGCTTAATCCCCAGTAGGGGGCGTGCAGGAGGCAGCTGATCAATGATTCTCTCTCATCATTGATGCTTCTATCTCTCTCTCTCCCTTCCTCTCTGAAACAAGATTACTCTGAATCTCTTGACACACCGAATTTGTGTATTAAAGCAAATAGTTTGTTAAAAGGATAACTGCCATACCTCACAACAGTGTTTATACCAATAACTTCATGTGCTACATTCATGATAATATAGCCAAACATTATTTCACTATTCTTTTTTTTTAATGTAAGCTATCTGTCTTGATCCTTAGCATATGACGTAGTAATTTGTGAATCACAAGTTCAGAAGTCATTGCATTCTCACTTTTAAAAGAGTGTATTTTTAGGTTTAGTAATTAGCTCTAAGTCACCCAAACTAGCTAGTGAAAATCCAGGACTAGACGGTGGTCTCTTGACCCTGAGCAAGTTGCTCTATCAGATTTAAAGGATTGAAATAAGCTCATCAGTCAATCAATGTGTCAGCCAAGTATTTTTTCAAGCCTCTGTGGGCTCCCTAACATTGTCCTAACCCCTGCCACTTGAGATATAGAAAAACCATTTAACATGGTCACTGTTTCCAAGTACCTTACTCTTCATATTATCCCCAATGTAAAGAGCCCAAGTACAACATAAAGTACCGAGAAGAGGTAGAGAAAGAAGAGGAAAAATATCTCATTTCGGTAGAAAAAGTAAGGCTAGAGGTGACTATGGGCAGGTCCCATTAATGTCCTCAGGGGTGTGATCCACAAAACTGAGCTGCAGCAGTAGAAGGAGCCAAGACTAAGCAGTGTTAGGAATTTAGGAAGATCGGTTTCCACCGCCCTTCTTTTATGATTGTCTTCTCCTTTGGTAGCCTTTTTGTTCTCATCTCCCTCATCTCAGCGCCTAATACTCTCTAGGAGTTCCCTTTCCATCAGACCTTGGGAAACCTTCTCCAACCTTATTTACAGTGAGCTGTTAATGATTGATAATGGTGTAATATGCTACCTGTCCCAGCAGAGCCTTCAAAGCCTTAATGAAGAAGATGAATTACATGGGACCACGAGGCATCTTGTTAGCTAATGAAGGGAATAAGTCGGGGACAGAGGATCTTTCATCGGCTTTTAAATTAATACCACTACACTTAGGGTCAACTTTTTTAGCACTTATTTTTTTCACTCATATGGAAAGATCTATTATGTTAAAGATATAGTTCACTTTCCTCTTAGAAAACTGTGGAAGATTACCTTACGGATTAAATGAAGATAATGTTGAAAAGACACAAATAGTAATTAGTAGCAAAAACTAGGGAACAGTACAATGTGGTGGAAAATAATTAATAATAATAATAATACCTGGAGTGTATAGTGAGTAGATGGTGGCCTTTCTCCCAAAATATACATCTGTGTCCTCACCCCGGAACCTGGGGATGAGACCTTACTTGGTAAAAGGCTCTTTTCAGTTGCAATCTGGTCTAGATTTAGCTGGGCCCTAAGTCCAATGACTGGCGTCCTCCTAAGGACACCCAGAGGGCGTACACCAGCAAAAGGAAGCCGGTGTGAAGCAGAGCAGAAACTGCAGCCACGTACCCACAAGCCAGGGAAGGCCTGAGACTAGCTCAAGGCGGAAGAGGTGAGAATGTTCTCTCCCCTGAACCCCTGGGAGGGAGCAAAGCTCCGCTGACATCCGTCCTCCAGAGCTCAGCAAGAATACAAGTCCCTTGTTTTAAGCCACCAAGCCTGTGGTAACGGATACGGCAGCCTAGGAAATGAGCACAGAATAGAGTCTGGACTCACGCATCCCTGTCTGTTACTACTTCTATCTACCATATATGGATCTCTTAACCTTGGTGTCTAGTTCTTCTCCCAGCCTCAGATTTCTTAACTGCTCAATCACAGGGTTGTTCTTCCTCATAGACAAGGTTTTCTTTTAGCCCTAACAATTCGAATGTTCTCCTTGTATACAGTGTTCGATATTTTAATAAGTCCTTTTTCATAAGTGCCCTGTGGGGAATGTGAGACTCTAGAGAAGAGGGCACTGGGGCACAGAGGAAGTCATCGCTGCACTCAGTTATTCATCCAAAACCTTTCTGGGCACCTCTGCTATGTCCAGGCACTTTCTTGTGTGATGGCTACGGAGATAAAGTTACTTGACCAAAGTTGTTAGCTGGCATAGTAGAGACTCATTAATTATCCCCAGCAATATATCTTCTCTTACTTCCTGGAGGGCACCTGAGGGGGAAATTAAAAATTACCTTTCCTGGCCCCAGAAGTAGCTATGTAGAAAAACCAATTTGTAGGCAATGGGTAGGAAGAAGGGGTAAATATCCCCCAAAAAAGAAAGAAGGTCCTTCTTCAGCCTTTTTCTAAATTCATAGAGTTTTTTTTCTCAGCAAATGTAATGCCATCAACTATACAGAACTCTGCCTGCAAGTCACCATCTTTTTAAAAATATACATATTTTATTGATTTTTTACAGAGGGGAAGTGAGAGGGATGGACAGGTAGAATCATCTATGAGAAACACCGATCAGCTGCCTCCTGCACCCCCCCCCCCCCCACTGGGGATGTGCCCACAACCAAAGTACATGCCCTTGACTGGAATCAAACCTGGGACCCTTCAGTCCAAAGGCCAACGCTCTATCCACTGAGCCAAACCGGTTTCGGCTGTATTATTTCTTTAGCTAAAGATGAAATATGACTATCTCAGGGGACTAGCGATAGAATGCAGGTAATGTATAAATACGTGAACTAAAGTTATTGTAATTTTATTGAATGTTGCCATTTGCACAAAAAATTAGCAAAAATGGCCTGCGCCACCTGTTAGTGTGCAATAAAACCTACCCGCAAACAATGTGTTAAAATGAAAAACAGGAAAGTGATCACAAGCTGCTGTGGCATTTAGTTCTCAATCACATATTATCTTATGACTAGAGGCCCGGTGCACAAAAATTTGTGCATGGGCAGGGGGGGGAGTCCCTCAGCCCGGCCTATGCCTTCTTGCAGTCTGGGACCCCTTGGAGGATGTCCACCTGCTGGCTTAGGCCCGCTTCTTGGGGGATTGGGCCCAAGCTCGCAGTCAGACATCCCTCTGACAGCCCGGCAGCCCTCGGGGGATTTCCATTTGCCAGTGGGGAGCAGGCCTAAGCTGCAGTCGGACATCCTTCGTGCTGCTGAGGAGGGGGGGGAGGCTCCCACCACCACCCCTGTGCT
>NW_006289398.1:4735945-4774059 GCF_000327345.1 Myotis davidii
CCGGGTGGGGGTCCCCACTGGGGTGCCTGGCCAGCCTGGGTGAGGGGCTGATGGCTGTTTTCAGACTGACCAAGCCCCACGGCAACTGAAGCTCCCAGACTTTCCTTTTTTGGTGTTTGTTTTTTTTTTATTTGCTCCAGCTCCATGGCCATGGCGACTGGAAGCAGGTATCTGGGGTTTATTTACCTTCTATAATTGAAACTTTGTTGCCTTGAGAGGAGGCAGCAGCCGGCCAGGAAGCTTGACTTCCTCCATCATTGGGGCAACCAAGCCTCCTGCTTGCTCCAGCTCCATGGCTGCCAGCCGCCATCTTGGTTGGGTTAATTTGCATATAGTTGCTCTGATTGGCTGGTGGGTGTGGCTTAAGGCATAGCGAAGGTACGGTCAATTTGCATGTTTGTCTTTTATTAGTGTAGATAGTGATATTTCAGTTACCTCACGAGATTAGAAATCATTCATCGAACACATCTCATAAAACACTGACTGTGACATGATTTGCTATCTTCTATCCAAAATGCGTCTTATCTCTTCTGGTCTCTCGGTGGGAGGCATCACTGTCCACAAAGGAACCTGGTGAGTTAGCCACCTGGAAACCATCCCTGCCACATCCCCAGTGCACCACCTGTCACGTGGCTCATCATCAGACTCACATAGCTATGAGTGCTGCTGTGGCAGGCGCTGTTCCAGGTGATGGGTGTGGAGCCGTGACCAAAACAGCATCTCTGTTCTCACGGAGCTTGCATTCTATAAAGAGAGGATAATATGCCACATGTATACGCTCAGCAGAGAGAGGAGCCAGGAAGAAAGATAAATAGGAAAAGGGACCCATCCCCTTTGCCTTGGTTCAGAGAACCTCGTCCCCTCACAGAGCAGGGCGACAGCAGTTCCATCATGTCTACCCATGCTGGTGTCTCACAGCCTCTCTAAGACGATGTCGAACCTCTTCAGTTCCCCCGTAAATTCCTCAAAGCGTCTCATCTTGACGACAAAGCCTTCGCTCCCTCCCACAGCATCCTGGCCCTCGGCATCTCGCCCTGCCTCTGTCTCCAGCCACAGAGCCTTGTCTCCTGCCTCTGTCTCGAGTGTAACCCCCGGCGATGATTTGCAGCCCCTGCAGTAACTGCCAGGGTTTTGTTCTGTGTCTCTTCCTCGCTGCATTAATAATCGCAGCTAATGCGTTCGAGTGTTTACCGCTCCTTGCTGAGCCCGCCGCCCAGGAGGCAGCCTCCTTCCTCACCTGCCTGCTACCTCTTTATTCCGGAGCACTCTTACCCGGGAAGGCTCCTGTGAGCCCCCCGTGCTCCTGCCCTATTAAATGTGTGTCAATTTTATAATCTCCCAGAATGCCTACTTGCTTCTCTCTGCCACTCTATTTGCATATGGTAATGCTCCGTTTGGTCAGTCTTTTCTGCCCCCTGGGAACCCCTTGAGAGAAAGCACCAGCTTCCTCAGCTCTGTCTGCTCAGTCGCCGTCTAGCAGGTGCTTGGTCCACACTAAGCATGCGAGACGTTTCTGTTAAATGCATGAGAGCATGAATGAATGAGTCAGTGGCATTCTAAGATCCCTAATCTCAGCATGGAGAAGTAATGAAACATAGAGGTACTGAGGGAGGAGGGGGAGGCCAAGGAGGAGGAGAATGTTCAGGAATCCCGAGAAGCCAGAAGTAATAGCAGTGCCCATGAAAGCCATGCAGTAAAATCAGGGGAAGTAAAAGCTGTGGTGCCAAGCATCAATAGCTCTCCGGTTATTGATGAATAAAAGCAGAACTCAGGGAAAGCACTTTACAAATAAGATAATAAATATCCAACTGATTGCTTGAAAGGTAGAAACATTTAGAGGATGGCACCATATATAAGGCAATCCCTGTGACAGACGCTGAAGGTATTTGTGTGGGAGAAAAACCCAGCCTGCAGTGCAGTGGAAGGTGGGGACCGAACCAGGTTTATTTATTTTTTTAAAATATGTTCTTATTGATTATTTTTCGAGAGAGAGGAGGGAAAAGGGAGAGAGATAGAAACGTCAATGATGAGAGAGAATCATGGATCGGCTGCCTCCTGCACGTCCCCCACTGGGGATGGAGCCCACTGCCCAGGCTGTGCCCTGACCGGGAAGGGATCCAGTGACTTCCCGGATCATGGGCTGACGCTCAAGCACCGAGCCCCATGGCTGGGCTGAACCAGATGTAGAGGTGGCCGGGCACACAGGCTGAGCCCCAAGGGTGGTTTAGGCCGCAGGGATGACTCTAGTCCAGCCGTGGGCAAACTACGGCCCGCGGGCCGGATCCGGCCCATTCGGCTGTTCTATCCGCCCACGGAGCCGAAAGAGCGGAGGGTTCTCTTGCTCTCCCCTCCGCTCGTTCACCAGCAGCAGTGTTAACATGTATTAGTTCACACACACACTCCATCCATGCTTTGGTTCTGGCCTCCGGTCCAGTTTAAGAACCCACTGTGGCCCTCGAGTCAAAAAGTTTGCCCACCCCTGTAGAAGGACTGGCACTAAGTCCAGGCCCCACAGCAGAGTGGGCAGTAAGTTGTGGTTTTCCTTAAAGGGGGAGCTAGACAGCACTGGACATGCGCTCCAGCTACTGTCATAAACTCGATGAACCCCAGACACTTAACTGAGTGACACAGAACAAACGATTACTGAGTCACCTCAGCGCCACGCCAGTGATTTAAGTGTCCAAACCAAGAGCGCGGTCAATGCTATGGACAGATGAACACAGAAAGAACAGTATGGAGGTCCTTTTTAAGAATTAGGCTAGTGGTTACCTTTGGAGGAATGAGGGAGATTCGATAACGGAGAGGATTTAAATTCCAGGGAATAGAAAGGTGCTGGTTACACTCCACCTTAAACCTGGTGGGTGGATAGTATTTATTTTAACTTTCTCTAACTATACATTATATCCATATTGCATGTAATGCATATAATATATAGTGTATCTAACCACACATTACATCAATATCTTTATATATGGGTGATAGAGTCCATCATTTTTTAAAATGATAACACTCGGTACCTGAGGAACGATTCTGCGTCGGTGGGTGTGTACGTGCGTCAGAAGTGTCACAATGCATGTGACGTCCTCTAAGTCTCCGCCGCACCTGGAGGGCTAAGCGACCTGTCACCAAGCTCACAGCTCATTGCAGGCGCCTGGCAATTGGTACCAATCATCGCAGCCGACTGCCCCCCACCCCAGCAATCTGCGCCAATTGTTAGCACCGGGGAAGCCAGCCACTGGCCCACGACCAGGCTGCGTTAATTTATATGAAAATCCTGCCTTCCAAAGACAGATTGGGGAATGAAGGGACTAATAAAAAGACACATCAGATATGCCAAAAGGAATTTTGAATACTTTGAAGCCAGCGGTTTCATTTTAAAAACAAACCTTTCTTCAGAGTGATTGGCAATCAAAAGCCTGTTTGAGTGCACATGATTTCTGGCAGTGTATAATTCATAAATAGACCAATGGCTTATGAAACACGGTGGAAAAAATGTACCCCAAGGAGGTATCACCCATGCCAAGTCTACTGCTGAGATCATAAACCAGTGACAATAGGGGTTAATAATAGAAATGGGGGTAGTCCTCTACTTATAATAGAATGAACAGCACTGCTATAATTACAATTTTCTTTTTTTTCCTGTTACAGAGAAATGAATCAATATCCAAGTAGAGAGAGGATGAAAATGTCTGCAATAATTTGTGCTGCTCTTCAAAAAAATTGGCTTCTTAGGTCTGCAAGTCAATTGTATCACTCAAAACGATTACAAGGCTATTTATCAAATTGTGTAAATTAAAATTTGTTTTGCCCTATCGCAGGCTCTTTTATGTGATTCTTGCTAGAGACTGAATAATCATGCGCCATTTCCTCTCCTTCCCCAAGTTCCGTTCGAAAGGAATCAATATGTTATTCCAGTGGCTGCTCCGGGGCATCAGCTCTTCACGTGAGCTTTGGCTAAGTTAGGCCGACACCAAGATGATTCTATGCAGACGCTCCTGGCCTGGCTTGTGATTCCTTCGGTCCAGGGAAACATCTGATTAATGATTGCAATAACTCAGCTATGTCCCAGGCACTATGATCACTCCCAAGAAAAGTAAGTGCCAGTCTGATTGGACTCCCATAGAACTGAGTAAATGAGTAAAACTGAGGATGTACACAGTGAAAAGTACATGTTTTCCACATGCCTTGGACTTGAAAAAACTAGGGATGTGGTCTAAGTTAAAACAATAGCAGCTCGAAATGCTGTGCGATGTTGTGTTTCTTCTTGTCCTCGCTTTATCGTCCTGCTCGTCTGCGTCTGCGGGAGGAACCTGGCCCGAACGATGGCCCAGATGGTGCACTAAAGGCACCTTTTTGAGAGACCAGTTATATTTGTAAATTGTCTTCCACACCGACGTAATGAATTCGATGAAATCAACTTTGAAAATAAAATGAAAAGTTGGAGAAAGACATGAATTCTGGCATTTGGTATACTTCTCGTTTTTCCTTCAAGGAATACGCCATCACCTTCTTCTGATGAAGTACCACTTTCTCTGGGGCACAACGCTGATGGTTAGTCCCTGATCTGATCAGCTGAGTTCCGCTTTCGTGTATTAATCTTATTAGATTTCTGCCCTATGATTCCCCGGTCATCCTCCTCTTCCTCCTTCTCTGGTTCTATTCGCTGTTGGCCACTAACTGTGCTCCCAGGAGCCTGGCTCCCACTCAACAGCTCCAGGAGCCTAAATATCAACTCGGATTCTCTGGAGCTCATTCCACTCCTTCCTAAGAGCCGCAGGCAAAGGAGTGTTTGGAAATCACTGTGAAAACTCTCAAAAGGCCCTAAAATTCCACCTACTTACAAACAATGCCATCGCTGCCCGTGTAACAATACAAAGCGAAGACAGACCAGGCTCTGGAGACCAGGTCATCTAAGTGGCTCCTGTGTCTCAGCTCTAATCTTCTCATAACCCAGGAAATACACACTCTTTCACAGCTAAAGTTTCGTGCCCACAGAAAGCTTACATTCCCCATCCCCCCACCCCAGAGGCCCAGAATTTTACCCAAGGGCATAGAGTCTCCAGAGCATGCTCATTTGGCCACTCCGCCTCTACAAATACTTGTTTATTAGATTATGAAGACATTCAAGTCAATGAATGAGAAGGGCCAGTGCACGTTTCCCAAACTTCAATACAACTGACTGTCTTTCTTCCCGAACTGCTTGTCCGCGTTACATAACTAACAGCCTTAGCTGCCACATCCTGGTGATGGAGTCATTTCCCCGTGTCAGGTCCCGTTTCCCTGCTGACGGCATTCCGCTTTACTGTCCAGCGTGGCATCCGGTGACTCGTTCTTCTTATGGTTTAACAGAAATTTACCATCTTCCCGCCCTCACGCTGGACTCTGGGAAGTGTCAGCTGCCGTTCTCCTCCGCCTCACTCTGAAGGAATTCCCTCATAAATAAACGTGGGAGAAGCTGCGATGCTGCCATGTTGATGCGCCTTGCTCTTACCCCTGCCACTGGAGAGGGAAGGGTTTCCTTCGCCCATTGTTTTCGACACCAAAACGCTGTTATTTAATTCTTCTTAAAACTGTGGATATTTCTTGTTTTTTATTCCTGCTTCTAGAAGTAAATCTATTTGTTAACTTAGTTACAGACTCTTACTCTTTGTATATGTTTATATAGAACTTTACACTACTTCTTGCATTTATGTGGCTAGATTAAGATTCTTATACTATTAAGAGTATCCTAATTAATACTATGCATATTCTGTTGTGCATAATATCTTGTAATTATTTTTTATGAGATTGAGCCTTATCATACTCTTTACATTTTAGGGTTCTATAGGCAGGTATTGTATCTTCCTAATTTGCATGTATTCTTTGTGCTAAGTGCTATAGAATGTGGATAGTACAGATTGAAGAGGCATTAACAAGAGATCAAATCAATCTCCCTGTTTAACATAAGCAGAAGCTGAGGTGTTAGCTCTAAGTGGGAAATCTGGATTAATAGCATTATTTCCAGTCACATAATTTTAAATATTCACATCATTGAGAACTCAGAATGTCCAAGACACTTGGAAGGCATGGCACTGCATTCCACAGCCATCACTGGCTGGTCAGCGACCACCATTTGCAGATGAAGAAACTGCAGCCAAGTTTCACAGCTCGCCCTTGATCACATCGAGTGGCCAAGCTGGGATGCAGAGATATTGTGTCTGGCTCCATAGCCTGGAGCAGCCACTTCCCTTCATCACACTTCCTCTCCAGCATACCCGCACATCCACGGCGCTAGCAGGCTCCATGGTGTGAGGACCACGCCATCTAAGACCCAGCATTTGCAGCAATCAGCCCTTTCAAGCCACCCCATGAAGCCCAACCAAAATTTAACCCTTTAATTGGATAATAATAAAAAGAAGAAGAAGTGAGTTATTTCTAATATACTGACCTGTCTTGCAAAACCTCAACTGTGGAAAGTTCCTGCCAGCAGCCCTCTCTGTGCCTGCATGGGAGCAGCTGGCTGGTGCTGGAGAAGTCCCCCTGGTGACGCTGCATGGGAGCAGCTGGCTGGTGCTGGAGAAGTCCCCCTGGTGACGCTGGCTGGTTTCCTTTTAGAACTCAAAGATCCAGCTGACACTCAGTCATGCACGTCCCTCACACGAGGTGTCTATGGTAGGCCTACTTTTGCCTCTCCCTAGAAGCACCACTATATACTCTCCTCTCCACAGACATTCCTCACCCATAATCTATTCCTATTATCAGGTGAGGGCCTCGTTTCATAGTTTATTAAGAAAATAGAAGCCATTTGATAGGAGACGCCTCCTGTTTTCTCTGCCAAATCTAATATCCCTCCCACGCGGACATCTGCTTTCCCTCTCTGCTTGTGCCCAAAGCAAATTCTGTTCTGCTGGGTCTCGTTCCTTCTTGTCACAGTCCTTAGGACTCTTGCTCCCGTGATTATGCCCTCTCTTCCCGTCGACAAAATCATTTCCATCAACATATGAACATAGCCTATAATCCCCCAGCATCAATAACAATGCATCCTGTTTCCTCACCTAATAATCCCATTTCTCTGTACCCCTTCAGAGTTAAGCTTCTAGGGGAATTGTATACATTAGCTGAGTACATGTCTTCACCTCCCACACCTCGACCAACTCCAGAGTGGTTTTCACCCCATAATTTTCCTGAAACTGTTCTTATCAAGACCACAATGGCATCTGAGGGCCTACTTCAATGCACCGCTTTCTGATTTCTATTACTTGAACTTTCAGCAATCTTTGCCAAAGTCAACCACTCCCTCCTTGAAATACTGCCCTCTTTTAACTTGCACAGTGCTTTCCTGGATTTCCTCAACTCAGTGGTTGCTCTATTTCTTATGCTTTTTTCCCCTTTTCCGTTTACTTCTAAATTCTTTAATTCTTGTCCGTGCTTCTTATGGCATCTTATTATTTTTTTCTGCCCCTTATTCTTGGAGATTTGACCCCTTTTTATGAATTTAGGTGTATCTTCATGCTAATGACTCTTATAATTGATGGTGGCTGCACATTTCTCCTTTAAGGAAGATTCTAATGAAGGAAAGAATGAAATTTTAGTGCTTGGTAGATGGGTTGAGAAAGAATGTGAGATAAATGAACACTTATTTACAGCGCCTCACACTATACCTCCAAAGGCCCCTTCATGATGGAAGTAGGACCAGCTCTGCTCTGTAGAACTGCCCTCTTGGACCAGACTCTAAGCTGACTCTAAGCTGACTCTACCCCCTGCTAGTGCTGTGACCTTACTGAAATTACATAACTTATGTGCATTGAGATAATGAAATAAAATATAAATCTTATAGTATAATACCTTTGTTTGAAATATCAATACATCACTATTTTTTGTTTCTATTGTAATAATTTTTTTAATGACAATCTTGTACCTGGACAAAATTAGTATCTTACACCTAAAGAATTAAAACTGGCAATAATGAAAGCATACATTAACTCATAAAAACATATATTTATAATTGCCAGATAGAAGATTCCCGCTTATATAGGTAGCTTTCCTTTGAAGATACAGCAGTAGCAGGCTTCTTCAGATCGTGGATACAATGGTCTTTGGTTCAATAAACTGTTCCTAAAAGCATGTTATTCCCTAGTTGCAAATAATAAAAGAGGAGCATAAAATAGAAATAACTTTAAACAAAATACAGAAGTTTATTATGGAAACTGCAGCACTGATTTTATTTGCAAATGCACTATTTTTTTTTCCTTAAAGAATTTCCATACAGGGTTTCCTTAAAGCAGTGGTTCTCAACCTTCCTAATGCCGCGACCCTTTAATACAGTTCCTCGTGTTGTGGTGACCCCCAATTTCATTGTGACAAATTGAACATAATTAAAGCATAGTGATTAATCACAAAAACAATATGTGATTATATATGTGTTTTCTGATGATCTTAGGGGACCCTGTGAGAGGGTTGTTTGACCCCCAAAGGGGTCGTGATGCACAGGTTGAGAACCGCTACCTTAAAGGCTTCCTTGAAGGAACTTCCCCAGCAGCCCCCCAACAGCAGAAGGGTTTGAGTCTCTGTGGTAAAAGGTCATTAACTGTCACTAACTACTGGATGCCCCAGCCTCTCCTCTTTAAGAACATGCTCGCTCCTTCCCACCTTTTTTTCTAATCTAGAAAATAACCCTAAAATAAGGTAATAGGTATTGGGTTTTGTTAATTCAGAAGACAATCTTAAACATAGTCTTTTTGTTCTGAATATTCATACTCTGGTATGAATACCATTTGATTAGTCAAAAATAAGTTTACTTTGTGACATTGCTATGCTACCATTATGGGGATGTGCAAATATGGTAATTATGGCATAATGAGCTACTTACTTGAAAGATGGTTCAGTCATTTGTTGTTGTTTTTTTTTTTTTTTTGTCTTAGTGGATTTGTTGTTTTATTTACTTGAAAGATGGTTCAGTCATTTTTTTTTTTTTGTCTTAGTGGATTTGTTGTTTTATTTGTCTTACTTTGTGTATATTGGTATGATTTGAGTGGATTTGTTGCCTTATTTTAGCAAACTATTAAACTGTGACATATTTAGTAAACGATTCCTTGGGAGTCAATCCACACAATAGTGCAATTAGTTGAGGTGCGTGAGAGGAGAAGACCATTCTCAGATTCAAGAAATGTGTAGGCGAATGACCACGCAGCGAGGTGAATGAGGCAGGCTGTGCGATGCTTCCTGAAGAGACTGAGGTAGCAATGATCGCAAAATGATACCTGCGAAAGGAACACAACCATCACTTGTTGAGGCCACAGTTACCCTTGAGAGGAAGGATGTTCATTAGGGTGAGTACGGCTTACAGTTGCCACGCCCACAGCTTGGAGCACAGCTCCAAGTACAACAAGATGAATTGGCACCCAGGCAGAGAAGAGTTATGTTTGAAAATATATAATTTCCCACAAACATGGAAGCGGGGGTGGGGATGAAAATAAGAGAGGAGGTCAAAGATTGGAGAGACACTTGACGCCATCCAATCAGCCAATTTTCACTAGGAAAAGCATTAATTTAAATTTCGATACGGACTAAGGAGATACTTAATGGACAATCCAGTTAGGCATTGGGTAGCTAAGGCCTACGGCAGATTTTTGACAATCTGTGTCTAAGGAAAAGACATGAGTAATGTATCTGTCATCATTTCTTTGGTGTTTGTTTAGTCACATTCACGCAAGGGCAAAAGTATCCCTCTTGATTTAGAATCTTTTTTCCAAAGTCATTTATTTTTTCATAAAGTATCTTTGCACTAAAAGTTAGCTACAATTGAAAAAGACATATTAAATGTATCATAATTCTAGAAAATATTATTTATCTTTTTCTGACTTCCTTAAAAATGGGATCTACCATACAAGGAAAAATAGAAACACAAGGAAAACATTATAACTATATTTAACCAGGAATGATATATCGCTTTATTTTCAGTAACAGATTCAATCTTCTTTTCCCCAGAATAAATATTAATCTTTTTCATTTTTACGACCCTGCACAGTATTGATTTTAGAGTATTTTAAAATAATATGTAATACTAGTGGATGTTTTTATTTTTTATATCTGAAATTATGTCTTTAAATACAAGGTACAGATTATTTATTAAAGGTGTAGTTTTCATAAGTGTGGCTATTACTATTTTGGAAGATTGATTTTGAAGTCATAATTTTTAGTTGTTCTAAAGTAAGAACATTTTAAATAAAATAGCCTATTGCTAATGCTTTGTATGGTGTGTTGATTAATTAATTAATGTGTCCAATCCATAAACTCTAAAATTTCTAAAAGTATAATTTTAGAGTAAATTACATAATCAAATTTTTTGTTTCATCCAGAAAAATGTCTAGCAAAGTCTAGGAAAGGGGAAAGAAGACGGGATTTTGCTTCTTTGTCTAACCCCATCTCTTACCAACAATGGATACACTAGTATATAGACATATTAACCGATGTAATAGCAGATTATCCGATAAACCAGAATGACAGCCTGTGCACGTACAGGTGGAGCCAAAGTCACGCCATCTGCAGAAAATGAGCATCCCTCCTGCGTGGGAGGGTGGGCCACGGTCCGCCTCAGAGCTTCCTGCCCTTCTTCTGAATTTGGATGAAGGCAAATGGAGTCACTTCAATGTCCGTTTTCAGAAAGCCACCGTGGTCTGCTATTTCCTTCCCGGCGGGAATTCTGCTCTTTAAACATAGCGAGCTAATCAAGATCTGAGGTCACGTTCCATGAGCATCGCCTGTGCTCCCCGACACAAGCATTGCTGGATTCCTCGAACCTGGAATCCGCAGCCATTGCTTTGCCTAGATCCTCTTCCTCATGGAGAAATGTAATCTCCGCGATGACAAACTCTTGTATGTCTTTATATTTACAGACCTTGTTTGTTGATGGCACTCAGAGGGACATGCCATCTTATGAGTAAGCTTTATTACACTCACCAAGTAGGGTGCTTTGCTACGGCTCATGCCAACCCTGAGGTGTTATTGTGAACGTAGGACAGATATTATGGAATAAATGAGAAGTAAAGTCTAAGCTAGGTGATGAGGCAATAAGAGGACATGCAGTCATTTAAAATTATTGTTAATTGAGCCCAGCTGGTGTAGCTCAGTGGTTGAGCATCGACCCAGGAACCAAGAGGCTACCAGTTCAATTCCAGTCGGGGCACATACCCAGGTTGCAGGCTTGATCCCCTGTGGGAGGCATGCAGGAAGCAGCTGATCAGTGATTCTCTATCATTGTTGATGTTTCTAGCTCTCTCTCTCCCTTCCTTTCTGAAATCATAAGAAAAAGTTGCATACAAATCCTAAGATCTTGACAGACACAAAGCAATTAATAAAGTCCAATATCAATCCTGTAAACTATTACTAATTTACTTTCAATTTTTAGTAGAAGCTTAAACTAGATAAAAGGTATCTGACCCAGAGACTTCACTTGACTTCGCAATTATGGCAAAATTTTGAAGGTATCTCCATTATAGTCAGAAATAGGAAGAGAAGAACTATGAAATGGCTGCTCTTCATCATGAAAAGATGGTTCTAATAAAAAATTCAGAGAAGATGAAGAAATTACATATATAAGATTTGGATAGGAAGAAGCAAAGCTGTTATTACATGCTGATACTGTAATTTTCTATCATAGAACATCTAAAATGATCTATAAGCTAATAAAACAAGATTAGTTTAAGTCAACAGAACCCAAGCTGTTTTTACATAACAGCAGCAACCAATAGAAAAATGCAATAAAGAGAATTTGCTATTCAGAATAGCAACGAAACCTCTGTTATCCCTTGGATTAAATAAAACAAAAGAGGCCTAATATATTGAGAAAATGGCAAAATGTTATTGAAGGAAATAAAATAGACCTGAACAAACAGAGTGAGACAAACTATTTTCATAGAGGGGGAAGTTCTGAAAATTATCATAAATGTTTGATACAATTTTAATCAAGGCCTCAATGCGATTTTTAGTGAAACTGAACAAACAAATTCTCAAATTCATGTCGAAGGGTAAACAGCTAAAATAACCAAGACAATTCTGAAAATGGAAGAAGGAAAACAGGGGATTTGTCATATAGAAGTGAAGGCTTGTTATCAATACACTAGAGGCCCAGTGCATGAAATCCGTACACGAGTAGGGTCCCTAGGCATGGCCGGCGATCAGGGCTGATCTGTGGGGTGACTGGTGGGGTGATCAGGGGGCCCCCGCTGGTACCTGCCTTGACTGGCCTGGCGCCACCTGCTTGCTGGCCCTGTCCCCCCGCCGCTTTCGCTGGTCACCTCCCTCTGCGGGGCGACTGGCAGGGTGATTGGGGGACCCCCGTTGGCACCTGCCTTGGCTGGCCTGGGGCCTGCGGGTTGGGGGCAGCTCCTGCGTTGAGCGTCTGCCCCCTGGTGGTCAGTGCACATCATAGTGACCGGTCATTTCGCCAGTCGTTCCGCCGTTCTGTTGATTTGCATATTTGGCTTTGATTCTATAGGATAATGAAAACAAGGTGCTTGATGCTGAGACAGAAAGAAAGGTCTATAAAAAAAAAAGAGTTTGGGGACAGACTCAAGCATCTATAACAACTTGTATGCGATAGAAGTAGAAACACAACTCTAGGGGGGAAAAGGGAGAAAAGATGGACTATTCAATGATGTTGTAACAGTTGTCTTTCTCCTTGGGAAAAGGTGAATCTGACCCTTACACACAACTGTAAAATAAAATAAATTCAAGATGCACCAAATTTCATAATATGGAACAGAATTTTTTTAAAAAATTAGATGAATACTAGAGGCCTGGTGCACAAAATTCATGCATGGTGGGGGGGTTCCCCTCAGCCCAGCCTGCACCCTCTCCAATCTGAGACCCCTCGAGGGATGCAAGGACCACTGGCTCCTAACTGCTCACCTGCCTGCCTGCCTGATTGCCCCCCTGCCAGCCTGATCACCCCTAACCGACTCTGCCTGCCAGCCTGATTTCCCCTAACTGCCCCCTCCTGCTGGCCTGGTCACCCTCAACTGCCCCCCCTCCCCTGCTAGCCTGATTTCCCCTAACTGCCTACCCCCTGCTGCCTGGTTGCCCCTTACTGTTGCCCCTTCCAGCCTGGTCATCACCAACTGCTCCCCTCTGCTGGCCTGGTCGCCCCCAACTGCCCCTTCTCCCCCCACTGGCCTGATTGCCCCTAATTGCCCCCCCTCCACTGCCTGGTTGCCCCTTACTGCTCCCTCACCCCCGTTGGCCTGGTCGCCCCATGCAGCCTGCTGTTCAGTCGTTTGGTTGTCTCTCACTAACCCCCCTGCTGGCCTTGTCGCCCCACGCAGCCTGCTGTTTGGTCGTTACTGTTACTGTAACAGTGTCCTGGACAATTTGCATATTCCTCTATTATTAGTATGGATTTGGAAGAATGTCTTCTAAAACTTGGGATGAAAATGGATTTCTTAAGAAATATACAAGAGGATGACTAATAAGTAAATAGGTTAATAGCCCTAACCGGTTTGGCTCAGTGGAGAGAGCATCGGCCTGTGGACTGAAAGGTCCCAGGTTCGATACCTTGGTTGCGGGCACATTCCCAGTAGGAGGTGTGCAGGAGGCAGCTGATCGATGTTCCTCTCTCATCGATGTTTCTAACTCTCTATCCCTCTCCTTTCCTCTCTGTAAAAAATCAATAAAATATATTTTTAAAAAATAAAAAATAAATAGGTTAATATATTACTTTGTAGCAAATTTGGACTTCAATATGACAACTAATATTATAAGCAAAATTAAAAATAACTCACATGCTGAGAGAAGGTTTTATAAAGGCTATTATGACAAACCCCTGACTAAAGGAGAGAGAGAAAAAGAGAGAGAGAGGCAACAAAAATAGCAAATAGCCCAAGAGAAAAATGAACAAAGGCCATAAACAGTAACTTAAGACTGAAAAATCCGAATGGTCAACAAAGAAATGAGAAAGGCTGAACCTTACCAAAATCAACCAGGGAACTGCAAATTAAATCTATACAATCTATCATATTGGTGGGGAAAAATTCAGCCTGACTCAGCCAAGCGTTGCTAAGGGTGTGGGACAAAGGAGAGAGGCGCCAGTACTCGGCCTGAGGGATGCAGAGTGGTACAACCACTTCAGAAAATACCTTGACAATTTCCACCAAAGCTGAATTATCTACATGCCCTCTGGCCCAGTGAGTAAACACACTCTTCAACGTGTGTACCAGAACATTCTCCGCAACGTTATTTGTAATGGAGGAACAGTGACAACGTAAATGAGTTTCCATAGGGAAAAATGGGTAAATTGTGATATATTCATACCATGAACAGCAGTTGTAACCTAATCTATATATATCAAGGGAGTTAAAAAAAAAATACTGTCAAGCAGTTTGCTGAATTACACGATGGCATTTATGTCAAAATATTAAAAACACACAAAGCAATACACTAAGTTGTTAGAAGAGATACACACACGTCTGTGTAAAAACATCAGCACAGGGATTGACTGGAAGGAACCAGACGCACATCCTGGCATTGGTTTGGGGAGGGGCGGGTGGGTAACGGAGTTAGAGAAGGGAGCGAAGGAGGCTTTCACCGACCCTGCGCTGCTGTGTAGGAAATAGAGCATTCCGTGTGCACGTGTGTGTGCGTGCGCATCTCTGTGTGTGTGTTTCATGCGTCTCTGTGTATCTGTCTCTCTATGCATAATCTGAGTTTAAAGTGTCAAAAAATAACATTTGCAATACTGCGTGAGTCATTTTACATCAAATTTTGTGTTCTTCCACTTTTTAATGTTAAAAAAACAAACAAAACCCAGCTGTGAACCTGAGGATGAGTTATGACCCTCGGAGGCCGAAGGGCCAGCGGAGGCGTTGGGACTCTGAGCAGGAGCCGCAGAACACCAAGGTCAGACCTGGGCGTTTCCCTGCCCTCAGGAGGAAGTGACCGCAGCGCCCGCCCCTTGCTGCTGGCCGAGGCGCTCAGGGTGCCTGGAGGAGCTTGGAAGGTGCTGAGCTGAGCTGCCGCCAAGGAGTCCTGGGGGCGTGAGGCTCCAAGGTGGAAGGTGAATGAGAAAGTACATTTTCCCATGGGGGCAGGGGGGGCACCAAAACAAGACAAAAACCAACCCGCTCCTAAAGCTGAACGCAGAAGCATTTCCTATTTGGAGGCACCTCCAAGCCATAGTCCAACCCCATTCTTTCCCTCTCCTGTCTTCTCCTCTCCTCTCCTGTCTTCTCCCCCTCCTCCTCCTCCTTCTGCTCCTCCTCCTCTTTCTCTTCTCTTCTTCTCTTCCCTCCTCTCCTCTTCCCTCCTCTCCCCTTCCCTCCTCTCCTCTCCTCTCCTCTCCTCTCATCTTCTCCCCCTCCTCTCCTCCTTCTCCTCCTTCCCTTCCCTTCCCTTCCCTTCCCTACCAGGGCATGTGACCTCGACCCAAATGGAACCTGGCACCCTTCATTCCACAGGTTGATGCTTTATCTACTGAGCCCCACCGGCCAGGGCTCTCCATTCTATTTAATGAAACCGGAAAACTTTAATGTTATGGTGTGAGAGAAGGTCATGTGAAGAATTATATTTCATATTTTAATTTGTGTACTTCCCCAAACACCCCAGTCCTCTCACCTCGCTACTTGCTCTTACCACCCTTTCTTGCTCCAAACTAAATTAAAATAATTGAGTGTCTCTAAGTCTTTGAAACTTTAAGGCCAAGTAAACTTGGTTTTGTGCTTTAAAAGATATCATTTTATGATTTATGTAGAATATGTTGTGGAAGTTGAGAAAATTTGTTTATAAGAAAAATGGGAGAATTGCCCCAACTTTAGATGGAATAGATGATACTAAGTTTAAGAATTGCATATTCCTTTTTTGAAATGTAAAATGGCCTACACTTTTCTTCTGCATACATATCTAAGGTATTGAAGAGTTCCTTTAAAAATCACCAGCAATATATAATCAAAAGTGTAGAAAATATTTTCACTGTACGTAGAGACTTGTGCTATGTTCATCTCTGATTATACATTTAAAAGAAGTTGTAATTTTGGTACAGTTATTGAAGAAAACATTTTAAATGCAAATAAAATAACAATTAATTTGTAATCCACCATCATAGAGAAGATAATTCCAACAAATTCATGTGACTTTATTCTAAGGTTTATAATCAAAGGGAGAGCTGACTTGGCACCAAGTGTCAATTGACTCTGGGCTTCATCTGATCAGAGGTGGTTTTTTGACCCAGGAGGGCTCTTCTGAGTCTACCTCATTACCTTCTTGGTTCTGAGCAGAATCTAGAATTTTAAAAGGAGATTTCAAGAGAACTGTTACTCTTTGTGAAGCTCAAGTTTTCCAGCTGAAATGGACAGAGAGCGTCCTCTGAGGCCCGGCTCTTGTTGTGCCAGGCAGCCATCAGCATCTCTTGGACGGTGCTGTGCTGATGTTTCTTCTTGTCCAAATGTCTCTCCAGCATCTTCTGTGCTAACAAGTCCTTTATTGCCATGGTGACGTCTACACCATTTCTCTCCCTACTAAATCTCACGAGAAGACTACATGAGTGCCAGGATTCCTCTGTCTTTTGAAACACATGGTTGCAATTTCCGGACTGACAGGACAGCCATCACGGTTTGCAAATTCTAGCATAAACACATATGTGGATGCACCTGCCAATAAGAATGAAACTACCTTTTTTACTCCCTAATGAAAACACAAGCAAGATATATAGTTGGAAATCTGCCATTAGAGCCAATAAATACACACACACACATGCACACACACACGCGCACACACACACACACATGCACACACACACCATAACACACACGCACGCACACACATGCACACCATAACACAGACACAGAGCCAACACCTTAGAGTGTGTGACTTAGGATAAAAGTATTTACTCTGTTAATACTAGCTTGAGATAGACTATTGATCGCATTTATTAAAACTATGAAAGAAAAGGCCAATCCCTTATAGTTTATTTCAGATTTTCTGGAATAGCTGATACTATCAACCACTGCAAGTTCTTTATTTAGTTCAGAAATAAATCTATGTTACTGTCTCTGGAAGATTAATCAATGCCGGCTTAATGCCATAAACATACATTTCATAGGAGTTTAAAATGTCCTCTAAAGCAAGAATCTTTTTAAATTAATTAAACAGTTTAGGTTGGTAATGGTTCTCATGCAAGGAAGTACCGGTAGTGTTTTGACACATTATCATTCAAGTTCCAGGATCACTAAGTGGTCCAGCTGAAACTTGAACTTGGATTTCTTTGCCCTTAAAACTTATGTTCTTTTCATTACCAAGAAGGTTGAAGAAGGGGAGCAGGACTTCCTCCATAACAAAGTTGGGGAGACCTGAAACAGTGCCTTGTGTGGAGGACACTCAAGTGGTTAGTGCGATGCCAGGGGTTGGCTCCGCAGGCAGGAGGGACAGCTGGCAGAAGCACCCCGCTAATGAGGAAAGCAAGCACAGAGCCAACAGTGTGTTAAGCAGACAGGACCAATGGTAATATTTGCCTTTTAAGTATCAGTAGTTGAAAAGGGGATGCATTTTAGGGGATTATTGAAATAACCCTGGTTTTCACCCCAAATCCTGCAGGAGCTCATGGATGGAAGAACGATTTGGGAGTGAGGATCGAGGGGATATTTGGAAGGTGGCCTGTGAAGGATCTGGCGGGAAACCTGTTACTGGGAAGAAGCGGAAGAGAAGAGAATGAGCCGTGAATCACTTCCAGGGGTCAGGCTGGGGTGACCGGAAACTGGAGAGGCCAACTGTGAACCCGGGTGGGGGGGTGGTGTGTGTGGCAGGGGAGAGGCGGGGAGGGGGGGGGGGGCGGGCGCTGAAGGGAAGGACAGTTCCAGGGGGAGCTGAGGTGGATTTGGTTGGAGGAAAAATGCTGGCTGTGTGGACATGTCCACGGAGGGGGTGGACGTGTGCCTGGAGGTCAGGGAAAGCGGCTGGAATTGTGTAGATAAAGCCCTAGAGAGGGATCAAAGTGAGGAAGGAGAGACAGGAACAGCGGAAAGGTCACAGGAACAAGCTGACTATGGAGACTATGGAAGGAGCACAGTGAGGAGCAAATTCAACTAGAAAAGTCAGTGAAGGAAAGAGCATTGTATGCGGAAAGAGTAAAGAATTTCATTTCAGTAAAGAGGATTAGGAGGACCTATTTGGGGATGAGGATACCTATGCAGTTACATAAATGTGATTTTATCTATATATGTATCCATTCCACAGGGGTAGGCAAAAGTAGGTCTCCAGTTGTGAGTATGTGAAACATAGGAGTTTATACTCATATTATTATTAATTAATTATTGTATCATTTTCCATACGAACAACCATAAACCTGCTTTTGCCCACTTCTTCTTTTTCTCTTTTTCTTTTCTATTCTTTTCTTTTCTTTCTTCTTTCTTTCTTCTCCTTTCTTTCTTTCTTTCTTTCTTTCTTTCTTTCTTTCTTTCTTTCTCTCTTTCATCTCTCTATTTATCTTTCTTTCTTTTTATATATTTTTATTGATTTCAGAGAGGAAGGAAGAGGGAGAGAGAGATAGAAATATCAACGATGAGAGAGAATTATTGATTGGCTACCTTCTGCATGCTCCCCCAGTAGGGATCGAGTCCGCAACCCGAGCATGTGCCCTTGACCGGAATCGATTCTGGGACCCTTCAGTCCACAGGCCGATGCTCCATCCATTGAGCCAAACCAGCTAGGGCTGCCCACTTCTGTATGTGTTTGTATACACCTACAAATCTTTTGTGTATATACACATAGGTGCTGTATACATATGCATAAAACCATATGGCTTTATGTGCCTTTATAAACGCAAATACAACTAATATATGTTTACCTATAAATTTGTACATAGAAAAAGTTTATATATATCCATCATAGGTGTTATTACAGATGTATAATACACAAGTACATATATGTATAGACACACATAACGGACATATTGTCATTCGTTTTGCATATAGTATATGTATACTTATAGAAAGGATTGCTCTGCTATAATCTATACTAATAAAAGCATAATATGCTAATTAGATCAGAAAGTTGAACTACCTTGCGGAGATCCAGACGTGCGGGCACGAGGCAGAGGCAGTTAGGGGCAATCAGGCAGGCAGACAGAATGGTTAGGGGTGATCAGGTAGGCAGGGGAGCAGTTAGGGGTGATCTGGCAGGCAGGCAGAGTGGTTAGGAGCCAGCGGTCCCAGATTGTGAGAGGGATGTCCCAGATTGGAGAGGGTGCAGGTTGGGCTGAGGGATCCCCGCCCCATGCACGAATTTTGTGCACCAGGCCTCTACTCCTAGATAATAAAAGCCTAATATGCAAATTGTCCCCTTAACTGGAAGTTTGAGCAGTCAGCCAATCGTGGGAAGGGAGGCTCCAGCCAGCAGGCAGCAGCCGCTAGGGACCCTACCTGGATTTCGTGCACTGGGTCTCTAGTCTTACTATGATGCTCATCTGTTACACACACACACACACACACACACACACACACACACTAAAGAGAAAGAATTGAGTTGAATTTTTGTTTGAATGTTAATAGCCACAAGAAATAGAATAAACAAGAATTCATTTAAGGCTGGGAAATCTTTCAGCAGCTTATCTGAGATTTTAGCTTTTAATATTAGCATTCCCCAAACTCATAATTTACTCACAAAAAATTGACATGTTGTAGGTTAAAAAGATTAATAAATTACATTCCATTCTCCAAGGTTATTGTATTTCTCACTTTCATTCAGATGTCAATTCAATCTAATAGACTAATTTATACACATATTATTAACTAAGCATTCGAATTGTACTGAGACAAACAATAATATTAATAAGACATAGATCACACACTAAAATAGTATATTGTCCAGTGTGAATGGCAGACATGTAAATACAAACAAATGGTGATAAAAGCAATAATAGAAATAAATGTGCAATATCCAGTAGGAACTTAGAGGAGAGGATGAATTTATCAATTGTTCATTTATTCCTCATTCATTCAAGACTAGATTTAAAGTGGCTCACAACAGCATGAAATAAAAGGAAAATGAGTAATGAAATCAGAGAAAAAATAAGTTTAAATAATTTTAAGTCAATAGCAAATGGATATACAGACACATAGTTAAGGTTTAGAAAATGCTAGAATAGGCCACCCGTTAACGCGTAGGCTTTCTGGAAAAGAGGCAAAAATGAGAACAAATTGCACTCTTCATATTACCAGCAAAGAAAAAGAAAAGGAACTTAACCTAAGCCTTGGGCCAAAACAAAAGAGTTTCTCCTCATAGGTAGTCAAAGAGAACAATACACCATCACTGACAGCATCTGTATGATAAATGATTTCGCAGGGCTGTTTCTTACAGTGGCTCTTAGCATGGGCCAATGATTACGTAACGTCAAACTGCATTGAATAAAAACAGTTTCACCAGAGAACACATGGTCCAGTAGTCCAGATGTGTGGATTCTGTTTGCGCGCTTTATCCCAAGAATGGATTTTCGTGTGTCTACAAGAACACACGGACTATATTTCACTCAGTCAATCCTTTGTAAACCAATGTTATCCAAGCAAGTATCTGAGGAGTATCAAGAGTGAGTTCCAGGTTATAGTCCTTGACCATCACTTAGGGTGCTATTAGTTCAGTCTACTAATTAAATAACGAACATGCCCAACTCCCTCTGGGGATGAGATGGGTACAGATTTTATAAAATTCTAGTAAAATGCACAAAACAAAATGTACTGTATGAGCCAATTTTAAGTGTAGAGTTCAGAGGTATTAAGAGTGGTTGAACATCACCATCATCCTTTCACAAAACTCAACTTGCAACACTGATCAGACATTCTGTACCTACTAAACAATAGCTACCCATCCCCTTCTCAGCCTCACCACCGTCTACATGGTGTCTGTGAACCTGACTGACTACCTCAGGTTCATCAGCCATGTGTTGCTGACATAGCACTTTAGCTGGTTTTTGAGGCGAGCACAGGAGAGCATCAGACTTAAAATGGGAAGACTCCTGTACAAGGCAGATTGGACTAATATTGTTCTCTGTGCAGTTTGTTAACGTAAAAACAAACAAACAAACATTCAAACTTGTAAAGAATTTTTGTGAGGTGATTTGAGCCAAACTGTCAACAATTGCTGGAAAACAGAACCTCAACAAATTGAGATAGTGCTCTGGAGAATGGCGGGTTACATCTATATTTATATACTAGAGATCTGGTGCACAAATTCATGCATGGGTAGGCTCTGGCTGGCCTTCCCCAATCGGGGCTGATGGGGGCCATCTGGCCAGAGGGAGGGGCTGCAGGAGGTTGGCCAGCTGGCCCCACCCCCATCGGGCCAGTTGGCCGGCCACAGTGCTTGTCATAGTGACTGGTCATTCTGGTCGTTCTGGTTATTCTGGTTGCTTGGCTTTTATATATATAGATTGCAATCAAAGGAGGGAACAAGGTGGGTTACATGAAATCCATTGGTGATAGACTAGAGAGGCAGAAGAAAGCAAAGTGGAGTGGGAGGGGAGGGGACCCCTGGGGTTGGATAAAAAGTAAAATGATAAACTGATAGATACATACTTAGGTGAGTGCAGGAACAATGAACATGATAACAATGAAGGAATTTGTGGTATCTTTCTTGGCGCCCAGGCACATTAGATTGTGCCCCAAGGGGTCCAGAAAAAGGGAAGTTAGGTTACCCAGACATTTCAAGGCTATGTTATCATAGATGCAAAAAGACAGACAGGCTCAGTTAAGGTAAAGGTTGACCTTGTCTGTGAAGATACCAGCCTAGGAGGTGACTACCTACTATAACTACTTTTAGTTAAAGTTTAATTTCAGACCATCCTTTGTGGTTACTTTAGGTCTCTGAGTTTGCAAGATCGCCATGCAGGCCTTCCCTGAGCCTGTCAGGTTAGCATGTGGCCCCTTTTGACCACAAGTGAAAGATGGAGGTGGGAGGGATGCTGAAAGAGAAGAGGGGAAAGAGCCAGGTGCCTCAGAACTTTCTAAGTCCTGGGGAAGAGCTTGGCTTTCCATGCAATGAGAAGGGAATGGGGAATTTAAAGTTTGCATGTTAGAAAAATTAATTCCAGAGAAAGGGGAGGCCTGGCAGAGCATGCAATGGAGGCAGCAGGACCATGTGGAGGGCAATGGCCACGGTCTAAGGAGGTTTCTCCTCCCTGTTTATGTGTGCACCTCACTGGCGGCAGCGTGGGTCTCAGAACTGCGGGTGGGCAGGAAATGTGTCCGTGCACACAAGCTTCCTCTCCACGCTTACAAGAGAACTTTTGACGTTTTCAAAAACTTTGCGTGTTAACGAAGAATCCAGAGAAGCCCAATCCAAGCTGAAACCTGCACCGTAACCCAGGAGAGCGCTTGGGGTGCCATTTCCCCACGGGCCAGCATCCTCTTCCTCCTCACATGGTTTGTGGAGCACGTTAGCTGTAGAAGTCATTAACTGCATGAATTTTCTGTAGTCCTTTGTGAATTATTTAATTTTTACATTAAGATATAACTGATATAATATTGTGCGGGAAGCCATCCATTGTCAATACTATCATGAGAGTGCATCAAGGAACTCAGAAGGCTGATGAACCTTGAGCTTTAGCAGGGCTGAAACTATGCACCGATTGTTCTGTGTTGAGATAGTGGTGACTCGAAGCAATTTCCTGACCTGATAGCCTCAAAGTAAATCTTTACTGACCTTTGAGACTGTCTGTCTGCTACCTGTTTGCCGTGCTTTACTGAGGGCAAGATGTGTATCTAAAAGTGAATAAAAGGAGGACCAGCCAGAGTTTCGTTGTGTGCTCTTCATGAAAGAGACAGCCCTGGCCCCCAATGCCTTCTAAATTCATATTTTCTGTATAGCATTTTCATTTGTGTGTGGCCCCTTCTTCAGATCCTGAACCCTAGCTGTAAAATGTTGTGGCAATATTGCATATGTTTAAGGTAGGTAAGGTGTTGATTTGATACATTTCCAAATTGCCATATAATTACCATAGTATTAGCTAATGCCTCTATCACATCACATAATCATCTCTTATTTGTGCTGGTGAGACCATTTAATAACTTTTAGTTTTCTACGATGCTATGAATATTAAATTGCAGCCCAAAAATGTTCAAACATTTCTTTTTTTATATAACTGAGCTTACTGGGATTACATTGGTTAATAAAATTATGTAGATGTCAGGTATACAAACAGATACCAGAATTGTATACCAAACTTATTTCTTAAATTAAGTGGTGAGGTATATTTTGGTCGCTAATATCAAAATGAATTTAGACTCGGATATACTATAACTCAATTTATTTATTGTCGATTTCAATAACGAAAGGACCAAAACACGGCCTTGAAAATCTTCGCTCTTCTCTTCAGTCGGCCTCACAGCCGGACAGAGCAGCCTGATGCTAAGGCTGGCTACTTGAAAGATCTGAAAACACCGAATTCACCCCGGCGGCGTTCTGAACTGCTCCTGCTTCTCCCTTTTAGGACAGTTGTTAAAGGGAAAATAACCAGGCAGCCTGGTCTGAGGTGAGCCTGCGTCCGCCTGGAAATAAACAAAGCTCCCTGGATGAGCTGGCTCATCGCATATTTGTGTAATACCCCGGAAGAAATTAGGTTTCAATAAAGTCCATTTCTGTCCCTGCATGTAGCAATGAATATCACACCCAGCGGGGCACAGAGGCACCTGGCGGTCGGGCCGCGGAGCAGAAACCATCTGGGGGTAATTACAGCAAGGTATTCTTCCCGGCCAGATGGGACCGCGACCAGCCCCCGCCCTCCCCGTCATTTACAACATAATTCCTTTCAATGATATACTTAATCCTCCCACCAGCTACGCTTTTCAGCTCGCTGTTGTCACTGTTCCTTTATGTTAATTCAGCCGCAGGAAGGAGAAAAGGAGGGGAGGAGAGGGGGGAGCAAGAAAAACAAGGGGAAGGGGGAGAGAGAGCCACCGGCGCCACTGGGGACCGAGGGAAATTATTCATCCCTAAATTGTTTCCAGCACAGCAAGTACAGTAACAAATTTTTTTTAAAAGAGGTCTGAAATTACCCTAAAGGAGGTCAATGCGACGGCCCCCTGGCACCAGCTGAGGCCCCTCGCCACCTGTTAGCTGAAGGCTCAGGCGGCCACGCGCTGCGGATGCATGTACCCGCTTCAG
Source organism: Myotis davidii (assembly GCF_000327345.1). Taxonomy (NCBI): domain Eukaryota; kingdom Metazoa; phylum Chordata; class Mammalia; order Chiroptera; family Vespertilionidae; genus Myotis; species Myotis davidii. The sequence continues at coordinate 4,760,063 of NW_006289398.1, forward strand.
GCCGCTATGGACGGGGCGGCCGCCCCCTCAGCGCCGGCCACAGGCCCGCTTGGAGGTCCTGCGTGGGGCGCGGCCCTGATTCAGTGAGGCGGCCAGCCTCCCCCGCCCCACGCCCCCCCGGCCCTCCACTGGGGCCACGTGTCTGGGAAGCATCTCATTGAAGAGGGGCGGGCACCCTCCACCCCGTTGCCTCTGCTCTTTCTTCAGGGAAGGTGGTGCGCAGGTGGGCGCTACCTTTCAGCCCCGATGTGTATTCATCACGAGGGTCTGGGAGGGGGGCAACACTTACTGTTCGGTGACCGTGTTTCCCGGGGGCGTGGGGGGGGGCTTTGTTATTTATTTTTTAATGAGGTATGTGCTCAGCTCTCCACCAGACCCACCTCTCTCTGCCCTCGAGAACTGAACATTCGAAGGAAAGGACAAACATAAAAGAGATGAAATGACAAGTAACTTTGTTCTACCGTATTTTTTTTTAAGAAATGCATGTCTTAGAAAATCTTAAAGTGTTGGTTTTCCTGACACACGAAATAGGTCAGTTTATGTGAATGAGGCTGGCGGAGCTACACCGCCTGCAGACTGTAAGTTCCAGATGCCGGCGCCAACTACGTGAACCTGTTCCCATTGCTCCGTGTGCAGTGCTGCCCGAGTCCCCTGCATCGGGGCGGTGACATTTTCATAATAATCGTGGACAATAAAGGCAGAAAGAGGATTTCTCAGAGTCAGGGAACTGATGTTTATTTCCATAATCGTGTTTTTCTTAAGTGGACGGTGTGTCTCTTATACATACACTCTGTACAGCATTCTTAGAAGCAACCAAGCCCCACCCCTGGGGTGACTATCCACGTGAAGGGCGCGCCTCATTCCACATCGAAGTTCCCCCAAATCATTCAGTGACTTGTGGCCGGAGTGTGAAGGGACTTCAAGAAGGGAGGCGAAAATCTTCTTCGCTGTTTGATGTCTCTTTCCACCCAAGTCAAGGAGAGACCAACAGTCACGTTATTGAATGTGTGCGTGTCACCCGTGCCACTCACTGTGCTCACACAGCTGTGCCATTAAGCCCCATATTGTACCCTTAGCCCGACAACCTCACAAATGCCAGGAATGAGGCATGTGAGACAGGTAACGCGTGGGTGCCGTGCTCATGGCACCTGCATTTGCACGTTCTCCTTCCCGCCCTATAATTCTGACCCTCGTTCGAAGTGGTCATGGCGTCTGGACATTGTTTCTGGGGGAAGGCCTGGGAACAAGGGTGTGGACGATTCCCCCCAGTTAGAAGCTGCCCGCCCGGATTCAATCAGCCTTGAGTGTTCCAGTTGGTATTCTGACTGCCTGAGGCCTGGTTTCCCGTGTGTCTCCCTCCCCCAGGCAGCCCAAAGCATCAGACAGCCTTCTCCTCATTGCTCTTCCTGTCGCTGCAGGTCGAGTTTCTCCCTGGCCTTCACGCCCAGTACCCTGTCTGCCTGGTGCACTTCTTCCTGCAGCCCCTTTTCCCTTCCAGTTCTCCAGTAAGCCTTCCTCCAAGAAGCCTTCTCGGATTGGCCTTAGATTCTTTTCGATGCCCCTCCTGGGTGCTCCCATGCACCCACTGTGTCCCCATTACAGCAGGTGCTGCCTAGTCCCTGTTCTGTTGCCCCACCAGACTGACTGCTGCGTGGCGGTCACGTCTCCGGAGAATGGGCTGCAGAGATATTTGTCGGATGAACAGGTGTCCTGGGGCAGCTGACTGCTCCCTTCTGGCAGCAGGGAGGCCAGGGAAGGGGAGAGCTGGGGGAGGGGTGTAGAGGGGAGAACTGGAGGGAGGGTGTTGGGGGGAGTAAGGGGAGAGCTGGCGGGAGGGTGGGGCAGAGGTGCTGTCAGGTCAAGGACACCCATCAGCTCAAGCCATCCCACCATGTGGACACCGTCCAGCGTGGGCCCTGCGTGGTGACCTGGTGTTAGAGGAGGCCACCAGGACCCACCCTCCAGGGCCCTGCCCAGGCATCGCAGTGCCCGTGGGCGTCCCAGACAGAACGTCCTGTCCAAGGGGTTCAGTGCCAGCCTCTCCTTTTGAGGGGAAAGTGCCTCGTGGAATCTGGTCCCTGGGAAGCCGCGTCCCCCTGCGAGGTAGTCAGATGACTGCTTCCCCTTGTCCTGGCCACGGACCCTGCAGGACGAGGCCGTGCCTTCGGGCCTCGCGGCCCGGGGCTCAGCTGGGTGGGCAGGGCCGCCCTCGCTGGCCGTGGCCCGGCTTCGTGGCGTCCCAAGCAGCGTGACACCCGGCGAGCTCTGCCTCACGCTCCTCCTCCTGACTTCACTCCCTGGTCTGCAGCCAGGCCCGCGGCCCCGTCAGGACCTGCACCTGCCTCCTGAGGGAAGTGTCACAAAACGAACCCTTTGGAGCTCGGTCATCATCACAGGGCGCCCAGGAAGCAGGCGAGCCTGGGCAGTGCCTGCAGCTCCGTGCCTCCATGGCCCCCCACTGAAATCGGGACGACAGGACAGCACCTGGCTGTGGCCCTGCGGCCTGGAGGACAGATGCTCACATGTGGCCCGGCCCCCGGGGCTCGGTGGTTGAGCATCAACCTATGAACCAGATGCTTCTCTCTCTCTCCCTTCCTCTCAGAAATCAATAAAAATATTTTTTTTAAAAAAAAGAGAAAAAAACGATGCTAATGTGTGGACCGCTAGGATGGGGCCAGGCGCCCAGAGAGCACTAAGTTAGTGACGAGGCATGGCGGTTAGACGCCGAAATCGCCCTGCTTCTGTCCACTGAGGCCTGGCTGTCCTGTTTTGCTGTTGGGTTTCTAGGTTACTCCAACCCCCTCCCCAAAAGCTGCTTTTCGGCTGACATGGGTGTGTGGCTGCTGCCAGGAAGCCCTCAGGCGGCCCCTGCTCAGGCGGCAGCCTCTCTTCCCGAGTGTTTACCGGCCCCACGAGGGCTACAACATCTATTATTCATCACCGCCTCTTCTCCCACAGCCAGAGGAGCGCTGTGCATGCAAAAATACTCCTGTGAGTGGCTGGGAGGCCAACGCTGCGTGATCTGCTGACCCCTCTCTCAGGCTTCGCCACCATCTCTCTCAGCACGAACAGCAGGGCTCGGCGCTGGGGCTCCCGCGCGGCTCCCAACGTGGCCACCGCCGAACCCAGAGCTTCCCGGGGGGCAGCCGGTGCAGGGAAGAGCGCTAGGCTCCAGGCCCCGGGCGGCCACTCACCACCTGCCCCCCCCCAGGTGACCCCAGGTGAGCAACTGAGGCTCGAGTCGCAGGATATGGACACGGGTCGCCAGGGAATGTTCAAGAAAAGGGGACGTGGGTGCAACTGTCTCAAAGTAGGAAAGAGGGGGCCTTGCTGAGAACTGCAGGGGTCTCCTGGGGATGGAGTGCGCAGGGTGAGGCGGGGCGTGGCCGGCGGAGGGAGGCACACAGGAGGGGGCCAAGGCCTGTGTGAATGCTTACAGTTAGTTCTCAGAACGCTCGGTGCCAGGGCGTAGTGTGTTTACTCTCCAATGTGCGTTGACCACGTACTAGTAGATGTGCCAGGTGTGCAGGAGCACACAGAAACAGACATGAGCTTCATCCTTGTGGAAATGACAGCTCGATGAAGAAGGCAGAGGTTAACTTCTCAACTAACCACACAAATGAAAGGAAACCACACATGTGATGCTCCGAGTGTGTGGAGAGGAGGACTGGACCATTCTGAGAGCTCAAGAAAGAGACAGAAACATTGTAGGAGGATAAGCAAGAGTGGACTATACCATGGGAGAGGGGGGAGCACTCCAAGTGGATAAAATTGCATGTACAAAGGTCCTGGGGTGAGCACAGTGAATGGTAACAACGGAAAAGGAGCCACGGGGCCCAGAGGGCAGTGATGGCACGTGGCAGAACATACACTGGGACCATATGAAGAAGCGTGTCCGTGTATTAAGAGCAAACGGACATTGAAGAGTTCTAATCGAGTTCTGACACGGCCAGGTATGCATTATGTAAACATTCCTCTGGCTGCCGTGTGGAAAACAGATTTAAAGTCTGACAGTTTATCTTCCATGACGACCCAGCAGAGGGGATAGCCTCTTCGATTGGAGGAGCAGAAATGGCTAGGGAACAATTTGGCTGGAAGGAGGGACAAATCACCCCAAAACAAACAAATGAAAAATAAATGTTAATTTTGTGATTTCAAAGGCATTCGAAGCAGAGTGATGGGGGTGGGAAGGGGGAACAGTGCCCCTGCCTCTCTGGGGCACTGTATGTATGTTTGTGTATACACATGCTTACGTATATATCAACTGGAAATATTATTCATGCCATACCCTCTGGCATGGAAATGGCTTAATAGATACAAAAGAGTATCTTAGCTGCCCTCTGTAAACCTTGACTATATGCTACAGTTACTTAACTACTGATATTTAATCATCTATGTTAGGGGTCACACTTTCATTCAGATGCTTGGAGACTGTCACTGTGGAGAACTGTACTAAGAAAGAATAAGATGTTGCTGTTATTATTCAAGAGTATCCTCTTTAAGCTGGGCACGGTATTTCTAGTGGTGGGACACACACACGGGTGTGTGCACGCGCACACAAACACCCACACGCACTCGCACTCAGTCTGAAATCAAAAGGCAATGCTAACACTAATCCGGAAAAAACCACAGGCACAATGTAGTTTTAAATATTTAAAGTGATCACGTGATCAGTGTAATTATTATGACAGCCTTCTGCCCTGTGTATGTCTACTTGACCCAGAAGATGGTTTCTGTTTTAAAAAGCGATGATTTCTGAAATATGGACAACTGAGACAGAGGAATGCAGGACGGACGTGTAGACATTGCTCACAATGCCAACCAACTTCTCTTTGTCACACATACTTTTTGCAACTTCAGAAATACTGTTTCCATGGCGTGTTCTGATTTCCTGACGACAAGGATGGGCTGTCAAGTGCCCCTGTGAACGGAGACGAACGCGGGCACCGGGAGTGCGTGATGCAGCCATTCCTGTGGCTCAGGGTGTGCTCAGACCTGCTCCTCTCTCAGTGGCTGCGCCTCGTGCTGTAGCGGGATGCTCTGCTCCGTGCTGGCTAGTCAATGGCACACAAAGATGCAGCAGACGCGACCCTCCCACTGGGCATGTCTCGCAGCAACGGCCCAGGACCCTCGCCGACACAGGCTCTGCTCCAAGGTGGCCTTGCGCCAGGGCCGGTACAGCCAGGAAGCTGGGGTTCAGTCCCCCGAGTCCTGCTTCCAGCCCTGTGGACATCTGTGGGGACTGGCGTCACTGCACCCTCTTGTTTCCGATTGGGTGACAGGTGCAGATGACACTGAGTGTGATTATTTGTCTTGATTGGCCTACTTGATTTGTGAGGTGCTATCCATCGCCTCCCTGCCTAGCCTGCTCACGCCTTCCACGCAAGGAGGTGTTGACCGTGGAGATCTTCAGAATATGCCCACGCGGTGACCAGTCTGCACCCCTTACCACTCCCCCCACGCTCCAGGCCACCGTGTCTGTTCACACGCTCCTCTCTGCTTTCTGTCTCCGATGATGTAGGGCCATTCTCTCCCTTTGGGATGATGTAGGGCCATTCTCTCCCTTTGGGATGATGTAGGGCCATTCTCTCCCTTTGGGATGATGTAGGGCCATTCTCTCCCTTTTGTGCCCCGAGGACCCAGCCGGAGGCCCTGTGCGAGCCACTGCCCATCGCCCGCCCCGCCCGCCTTCCTGACCTTCTCTGGCGGCCGATGGGGGACCGTGCTCCCAGCCAGCCCCGCAGAGCAGGGGGTAGGACACAGCGGCTGCCCTTTGTCCCCATCTGCCAGGAGCCTGTATCCTCACGTGCAGGCACTGGGAGCCACGAGGTCCCCTGGCTGGCACCAAGGGCTTTAACAAGGGGGGCGCATTCTTCCCTTTGCCCACGAGTATGAAAGTTAGAAATAAACCGAGCGTGGTCGCATCGACTCAGACAAACAGACTTGGTAACATTGAGAGTCACAGGAAAGAAAACTCCCAGAGATCGGTTTTCTTGTCGTGTCGATGAGTATGTAAAGCTCCACCCACAGAACACAGCCACGGGCACCTCTCTGCCGGCTTCATGGGCCCGGAGGACGCCCTGCTGCCCCAGGAGAAGCTCAGTGTGAGGCGGGAGGACGGCGAGCGCCCATACATTACCGCCGTAATGACATGCTAATTAAAACTTCGCTTGTAACCCGCGGACGTGTGTGAAGCCCAGCAAATTTCTCTTTTCATTTGTGAAGTGCGGAGGTAAATTGCCCGGTGACAGTGGGACATCGCTAACAAGTACAAATTGAATAACACGCTTTCTCGCTCCGTGAGCCCTGCCAGGCCTGTCTGAATTAGACATGCGGCACGCGCCCCTCCGGAGGCCTGATTGATAAATGCTACGGGGAATTTGTCAAAACAACAGGGGCTGCACCCAGTGGGACATCAATATGCTCCATTTAGTCACCCGCGCGGCGCTTCCTCCCTGGGATTGTCACGGCCACGAAGACCAGCCGCTCCCGGCCAGCAGCCCGGTCCCGCATGCAGATGAGCCACAGGCCTCCGATGGGGACAGAGGCCGCGGGGACCAGGGACCTCTGGACCTGGGGCTGGGTCCGCACGCTCAGCTGTCCCAGCTCTGGCCGTTTCCTGCCAGATCCCTGCACAGATGCAGCGCCCTGAGCGATCATCTGCGGCCGCCTCCCAGTGACGGATGGCGCTGCGGAGCTGACTGCATTATACATTAAGTGCCACAAGTCTGTAAATTATAAGTAAACCACTGCTCAGACTGTCTCCTCCAGCTTCCAGGATACGTTCCTCTCCATTCTCTCTTTTTAAATAAACTTCATAAATATTGGGTGAGCCGAGAGATCAAAGCCCAGGGTCTGAATTAGCCATCTCCATTGCTAATTAGCAGCTTGGCTCCCCAGCAGTCTGGGCCCCCTGTAATTGAATCAGCCGGGATGGAGCTGGCCTGGTTCTGTTTCTCCGCCGACAATCCCCCTCAGATGCTTGTGGCCCGGATCTGAGGGCTCTGGGTGAGAGGTGGTGCTTAGCTTTTCCCTGGTAAACACAATGAGCCATAAATACAGAGGGGCAATGAGAAGCTTCGTCCTGGTCTAACGGAGTCTGACACGGAGTCCGTTTCCCAGCTCCGGCAGGATGTGGAAGCCCTTTGCACACGAAGTTGTCTGCTCCCCGAATGAAAGCATAAAACATAATAATGTCATTGGTCTGAAATAAAATGTATTTTCTGCAAAACTGAAACGCGTGTCCTTCCCTCATTTAGAGTCTGCTGTCGCTCATGGAAGCTAGGGTAATATTTTAAAATACATTGCTTAAGCCTTCTTTTACCAATAGTCTAATAAAACGTATTGTATGATAAATTGAACAGAACACATCAAATACCTGTTGTGTTTGAAAGTCATGTGTCTGTTGAAACTCAAGGGAAACCATCCTAACTTGAACTTTTAAACACCTGACACTGATCACTAGTCTCCCCATACAGGGTTCCCCCACTCCATTCCCCCCCACCCCCCCGCAAAAAAAAATGTATACACACTTAGCAGCTGATAATAGCTCAACTGATGTTTCTTTCCTTTCAGATTTAACCCACTGGAATTAATAATTAGTCAAAGTGTGTATACATTTTGGGGGACACCCTGTATTTTGGAATTCTTACCTTTGTTCTGAGACCTGAAGCAGAATTACCCACCGAACATTAGAAATACATTTTATGTGGCACGTCTGTAGAATGCAATCAGTATATGAAATATGATGGGAAAACCTACTGGACTCGAATAGTATTTCCCTCTAGGACATAAAAACACCTGCTACTAGTGTTGTGTAGTTTCCATTTCAGAGATAACATGTGAGGAAAACCTTGCCTTTGACACCTTCTGGATTTTATACATGCGGGAGTTTTAAAATTTGTAGATTTTTGATGCTTCTTCATGGTAGTACCATTTATAACTATATGACGAATCTAATCATAGGACTTCTTCCGTAAAATAATTGTTTGCCACGAGAAGAAAAGCTATGAGGTTCCTTACCATTTATAAAGTAAACATTTGATTTCAAATCAAAACAAAAAACAAAAAACGGTGAGCTACAAAATGCTTGTTAATTCACCTTAAAGTGCAGTAAATCCAAGTGGGAGGGTGGATATTGAACCTAAAACAAAATTTGCTCCATGTGGTTCAAGTGACAACCCAAATGGTGAGGAAGGTTGGCTAGACCCCACCACGTTGCTGGGGGCACCCCCAGGCACGGGGGGAGGCGGGCGGGGGGAAGTGGTAGAACATGTGGTGGTGTTCATCCAATGGCTGCCTCTGGACAGATACAAACCCTTTCTCTTCAAATATGTTTTCCGTTGAGAACGAGCCCAGTGGTGTGGGGTATCTCACCTGTATTAAAGCTAGAAAAGCAACCAACTCCCTTTTTAAAGAAACGATCACTTTAAATTCTTCAACAATGTTTTGCTTACAATTTTGTTCTGGGTTTTAGAATTCTCCTTTTGCCCCCATCTCCCCTCAACCTCCCGGTAGGAACAGCACAACAAAGGGCAGCAGAACCCCTTTGCCTGGGGCTACACTCTGCTGCTGGCGCTTCGGCAGCTGAATTGCTCCCCATTCACATTCTAAACCCTTTCTCCTCACTGTCATCAGTATCATCAGTGTCACCGAGGGAGCCGCCACACTCCCCCAGCCCTTCCCAGCCCCAGCCCTGGGCTCTCCCCAGGGGCCTGCTCCCGGCCTGGTGCAATCTGTGGGACCACTTAGCACAGGACCCGCGCTGACTTACAACTGGTACCAGATGAGGCGTCCAGACCGCTCGCCTAGTTTTATGTCCTTCTGGCTGGTGCGCCTGCTGCTGTCGCCTGTGCCCAGATGTCAGGGGACAGATGATGCTCCTGCTGCTGTGTCCGTGGTGGTGGGAATGAACTCAGTGCCACCCGAGAACGCCCCGGCGTGGAAAGGAAACTGTCCTCACCTCTTGAGGGCTGAACACATTCCTGATTGAACCTGGCCCAGAATCCTCACGAAGCACGTGTGGGTCCATGAAATTGAGGACATGGATAGAACCGCCTCTCTCTTTCCACTCATTTCCTTGTTCTTTCTGCCTCGTCCTTGCAATTTATAAAAATTAATGAAAAATTATTCCGACTGGCAAGTTGTCAGTGAGGATTTGGGAAGAAACTACTCTCAAGTGACTGTTTTTTATAATAACAGGTTTTATTAATAGTAATGTTCTCTTGATGAGAAAAATAATTTCCCTTCCCAGAAATTTATATTGAGGGGTTTTTCGTAAGGGTCAAACTTGATTTAAAGCTCATCCATAAATTTATATATACAAACACAACTTAAGATAAAGTGTATTGTCTATGAATGGTTATATATCTCTCTCAATAAACCAATAAAAATTGGATATATATAGGGTGTCCCCCAAAATGTATACACATTTTAACAGCTGATAACTCACTTAATTTTGAAAATGAACTGTATGTTAATAAACACTGACTTGATAATCCTTCAAAATGTGTATACATTTTTGGGGACACCCTGTATATATAAGAGAATATTCACTACTCATGTGTTATAAATATAACTTCACAAAATAGGCCAGCAACTAAAATAACCATCAGTGAAACAGGTCACGCATGACGTTTTCTATAGCAGGACTTCCATGATGTCAGCTACCCATTTTCCATTCTTATTGCGAGCGTGTTATTAATTACTCTTTTCTTCTGTAAACTCCACGAGAGGACTCATGTCCCCTTTTCACTCACCTCAGTATGCACCGAGCCCAAAAAGATGCCCACTCATTGTGCGGGTGAGAGCACGGTGCGCTTTGGCTGATGATGGCTATGTGAGTGGATGGGTGAGTACATGACATGACGGGACTCGCTGGGAAGCTGCTAGTGCTTGGGAGAGAAGCATGGAGCAGGGGGCTCCATGAGCATTGGAGTGGGTGGCTCACCACGCTGGGGCACCCATCGCCTCCCGTGTCCCCTGAAGACTCAAGCTGACCCAGGCGCGGGGTCCCCGCACTTTCAGAGGGAACCACTGTGGGGGAGCTGTTTGGACCCTCGACAAAACGAGAGCATTCGCAGGGAACGTCCTCTCCAGGACGGATTCAGACAACCCCCTCGCCCACCCCAGGGAGGGCCCTGTGGCGGCCTGTGGGCAGGGAAGGAAGCCAGCATCTTCCCGGAGCTGAGCACAGGGAGTGGGGTCAGGCGGGCGCCCTGCGCTCCCAGCGCTGCCAGCTCTATCCACTGGTGGCCGGGCAGTGCCAGGCCGCGTGCCTCTCTGCCGCCAGGGTGACTGGCTGGAGGGATTGGGTTTCAGCGATGCTTGTGGCCCGAGGTTTCCCCTGAGGACCACCCACGAGCTGTCCCCGCTGCAAATGGCAACGGGCTGTGACGTGAGTGGGTTGTTTGCCGAGCACAGGGCGCCTGTGAAATATAAGGGCCTCTGCCCTGCAGCTCACCCGCGACGGAATCAATCACTGGAAATCACCCCCCGCTTCTTCAGCAAGTTAGGCCGTGTGATCCTGAGACCTATGTGCCCGTGTGTCGGTGTGTGTGTCAGTGTGTGTGTGTGTGTGTGTGTCTGGGTCCGTGCCGTGTCCTCAGGGGTAACGAGAACGTGGTGCACAGCGCTGCTGGGAGGACCCAGGAGGGTTACAGAGGGCAGGCACCGGCCAGCCTCCGGGAAAGGCAGCTGTGGGGGAGGCCCTGGCTCCACCTGGGGCACAGCAGGGAGCAAGGAGGAGGCGGGCGGAGGGTGTCTGTGTGTCTGTGTGTCTGTGTGTGTCTGTGTGTGTCTGGGTCTGTGTGTCTGTGTGTCTGTGTGTGTTTGCAAGTCTTTAGCTCAGGGTGCATCACAGTCATCTCCCAGTTAAAACAGGACACCAGTTAATGACAATTTGTCTTATTCCATGTGTAAGAAGGGACTTTTCTAGGGTCACAAATCTAATGTGTTATTGTAATATTACATCTTATATCTAATCCTTTCTTGTAAGAACGAATTTAAAATGGTTTTAAACTGGAGCCAATAAATGTTCTGTAAAGTCAGAAACAATGTAATATATCAGCAGAAGTGGGGTTTTATGATATTTGCTATGTACTATGTTTATTTTCAGTCATCATACATGCTAAACATAAATAGCAAATATATAAACTTCCAATGCAAAAGTCACATGCACACACACAGCTTGATTCTGTGTGGGAGAGCATAGAGGCTACATAACAGAATTATGGTTTCTGCTAGAGACAGCAAATTAACTTAATTCCGAAATTGAAATCCATATGAGATTATTACACTGGTCGAAATAATGAGGTAATTATCCCCAATTCACTTCACTTTGGGCATATGTATTGATACAAATATGATAAAGAAACTTGTATTCCCCAACATGATTTTTATGTCTCTGTGCCTGAAATAAAACTTGTGCTTTCTCGGTAAAGTAGTCAACAGGGAAAGTTGACACAGGGAACAGAGCCAATCACGTTGGAATCACTATGTTTGGGGCCAGGTGGGCACTGGCAATATTGGGGGGGCACTTCGCAAAGTATATGATTGCCTCACCACTATACTGTACACCTGAAACGAATAGAAAATATTGCTGAGTGTCAACTGTAACTGAAAAATTAAAATTAATTAAAAATTTTCCCTCTTCCGACTTCCCTGCTGTTCCACGGTCACCTCTGTTCCAGGTCCTGTCGCTTCCACCTGGAGCCCCCCTGAGCGGCCTCCTCCGTGCTCCCACCTCCCACACTCAGATCTTTATGCTCAGATCCCAGGCGACTCTGTTTAAAAATTGCTCATTTTGTTACTAATCTCATCGGAAGTATTTAATGGCTGCCCCTGGCAACTGCTTTGCTAGAACTCAGGGCCCTTGTAACCAAGCTTCCCCTCCATCTCCCTCCTGTCATTCTCTCCACTCATCACTCAGGCTGGCTGCTCCGTGTGGCCTCTGAATGCCCCTGCTCCGTTCTTGTCTCTCCTACTTGAAACGACCTCACTTCTACCCACCTAGAGGCCCCTCGGCCAGCCTCCCTCGGCCCCAGCTCCTGCCGCCCTCGGCCCGGTGCCCTGCTTTCAGCGCGCCCGGAGCCTGGCGCTGGTTTCACTGCATTATTCCCACATTTCTGACTGCACGCGCCTCAGTCTCATGGTCTTGAGAACAAGGCCTCTATTTCCTCTCCCCCCACAGCGGGCAGCATACAGGCAACACCCCAAACGACTCACTGATAGGACGAGACACTCCCCACCAACGGGAAGCTATTCTAACTATAGGAAATATTTACCTGATATTCCATATAAAATATATCTCCCATGCGGAGGATATGAAATTTCAGCAAAACTTAGGAAACCTGAAGTTTACCCTCAATCAAAATGTATCTTTCTCATAAATAAGAGGATAAAGTTTAAAAATATATTTACATGTACATACATGAAAATTATTAAGAAAAGCAACCCAGGCGAATCGTATTCATGTATGTTACTCAGACACTAGCAGAGTGCCCTGCACATAATGCTGATTTAAAATAATATGCCTCTGGAGACAGAGGGGATATAAACGCCCAAGGTCTCACCCGCGCTCAGAGCTTGTCCAGGTTCCTGCTGGAAGAGAAATTCCAGCTCCCTCCCGTACCACAGCGCTTTAACCGTCGTAGCCAACGTAATATCATCATCGATTTAACAATTTAAATATCGCCTTCACTTCTGTGTGTGCCACTCTTCAAGAATCCTCATCTCCAAGAGCACCTTCTACCCCAAACTTAGCGGCCACAGCAGCGTGTATACATTTGGGGTGTTTTCCTTGACGTTTGTGATGGTCCTGGTAAGTCCCAAGTGCTCCTGCCCCTTTCGCAGACTTGTGCGGAGAAGTGTCATCATTCAGGAGAAGTCACCAGGAGGCGTCCGCTTGCAGAAGCAGGGGCACCAGAGAACAGCACTCTTCTCTCCGCGACTCGGGCCTATCCTTAGCGGGTAAATATGTTTCCAGTTATTGCTCAGTTTCTAAATTCTCCCTGTCAGGCTCAGCAGAGCTGTTTAGTCAGCGTGGGATCAACATGAGATGCCTGATTCCCCAACTCAGCGGGCAGACTTCCTCGGTTGCATAATCACAAATAAACGTGCCATGCCTGAACTTGCCAATGTGTGCTGCCAATCACAGCGGGGTGAAGGGTTACCAGGAGGCCCGTCCACTGGAAATCAATCCTTTATTGAGGAGGAGGGCCAGCACCCACTTTGTCAGCAGGATATACATATATGTATATATTGGACTTTATTAAATGTGCTTTAAATCAAAATATCTAACAGTTAGTACTAGGTACAACACTATATATAATTATATGCTCTATGTTTTATGAATGATATGATGCAAAACATAACTCAGGTAGGCATACTTTTGTATATGTGAAAATATGATATATATATTGTATTTATATCTAAATCTATGATAATTCTGGCTGAAATTACCACACAAGCCATCTAAGTATGAGGTTTTTTTTTACTTAGAATTCAGACCCACATATCTTTGTTAATAGACTTAACCTTACTTTCCTGGCATATTGATTATATAATTTGCCTAAGACTTTACAAGATGAAAGGCTTATTGTTCTGCATTCCTTGTCAGTCGTATGCTATTTGGCTTCCCTCGTAAATTCACACGCCTTGTTACTGCATTTGCCCTGAAGGGTATCTGGTCCTTATGGACACTAAAATTCATTCCTGAAGAATCAAATTTCACTATTATTGAGTCATCAAACGAAGAAATTCGGAAATATGTGACAACAGATTGCATCATTATTAGGATAAGTGTGTGTCCTCCCAAGTTCAACTGCTCCTATATCTTTGTCAAGATGAACATGTTTACTGGGAATCACCTGCCGTGTGATTGAGTGTGTGTGTGTGTGTGTGTGTGTGTGACGTGTATAGATGTATATATGGATATATATTCAAATAAAAAGTCCAAGACAATTTTTTAAAGATTAATAGTACTACCTACATTTTGT
>NW_006289398.1:4774123-4787988 GCF_000327345.1 Myotis davidii
TCCAATTTTAGTCATTATCTCGATATTAGTTGTCATAGAAGAGCCTGTGAATTGTTATGAAATAATGGTGGATTCATTAAGCTACGTGTAAGATTCTATTTATTTTACTATCTCTCTCTCCTCAGACATTCTTAGTAATCTGAGTGACATGAAACATGACCTAGACTGGGCTCCACTTTATCTTAGCTGTATGCACTTGAGAAGTCTTTGAAGTAGTTTATTCATTTGCAAAATGGGTAATATTTGGCCCTGGCCAGGTGGCTCAGTTGGTGAGAGTATCATCCCCATGTGCCAAGGTTAGGGTCCCATTCCCAGGCAGGGTTCATACAAGAATAAACCAGTAAATGGGTAAACAAGTGGAACAGAAAATCTCTCTCTCTCTCTCTCTCTCTCTCTCTCTCTCTCTCTCTTCCCCTCCTCTCTCTCTCCTTCTTCCTCTAAAATCAATAATAGATTTAAAAAAATAAAGATAAAATGGGTAACATTTACTTATAGGATTTTTAAGTATAGAGTAATTGTTTTATTAGTGAACATTTTTATGAAGAAAAAGCACTAGATGAAAATCTATGATTAAGAAACAGTGAAATTCAAGAGGGAAAAAAACATCAAAGAGACAGGAATACATTATCACTAATTGGTGATAATACACAAAAATCCAACCCTTTTCATTTTAAAAGTGTGCTATCCTATTGGTTAAGAGAATATTTTTGTCCTGATCAACATGTTAACATACGATGTAATAGTCAACTATGCCTTGTTTTCCATACTGCAAAAGAGGTCTGTGGCGGGTGGGAAATTAACGAAAGGTAATGAGGGATCATACCTCTAAAAGACATATTGCTGCTGAAAAATATGGTTGAATCACGCTGGTCGACTTTTTCTGTAAATGGGTTAAAATTTACACACCACTGGAGATCTGTTTAAGAGCATGTGGGTTAAACACACTGAATCTCCATCCCAAACACAGTCAGGCAGCTACAAGTCAAACATAATGACAGTGCTGATTAATTAGACACTCCTACCCCCAGCACTTCAGCGTGATTTATGGAGACACATCTCCAGCCTGATCCATTGTGCTGACTGGATTAATGGAGTGAGCTAGAAAAATTCACTGGCAACAGGATCTGGCGGCCCAGCAAACATTAACCCTTGGAGTTTTCTTATCTAGCCTATTGACAGAATATTAATTATGACAAAACATGCATGTCTCACTTAATTATCTTTTGATAGCTTGGTTTATATTGGCTATATAAATATAGATGTACATAGTGTTGGATATTTGGATATATTGAAATTCCTTGCATGAGAAAGAAATTGTACATAAACATGTAAGAAGAGCAGAATTAGATTAAACTGTGTATCCATTATGGAGCGGAAACTGTGAGAGCATATCTTTTCCTCTTCACCATTTGCTTAGAGGCATCGAAATTTCTTACAGAGTGAAGACAATGCAAAAATTCTTTAGAAAATATTCCCTTCGCGTTCAGAAATTATCAGTGTGTGGATTGTCCGGTGGTAGTGATTCTGGAATAAAGAGAAATTCTGCCTGGGGGAGAAAAGAACATCGTTGACATATGGGCAATTCGATTAGACATATCCTTAAGTGTGCCCAATCAGAAGTGAGCGCATTAGCACATAGATTGCTTTCGGTGTATATAAATGCAGTATCGTGTATATCTGAATCTCAAAATGAAAAAGCTTCACGGAGCTATTTTGGCACAGTATTTAAAACTATGCAGCATTGACATTGAACCTTCCCCAAAGTGTCTAGAATCATTCTGAGACATATCAATAAGTTCAACTTTAATTATTCTTGTGGTATTAGATCCACCCCAGCCACATTCTAAATGTGTTATATTAAACAAATGTAGGTGTGACTTTTAGGTAGACTTGGTTTAAAGGTCTCTGGGTAAAAAAGTGTCTTTTTATTATGAGTGAAAGACAGAACAAAACAGTGAACTACTAACCAAGCAGCTCTACCTTACACTGGAACCAAACGGATGCAAAGTCAATGAATTACAGTGTCTGAGTTGCCATTAAGGTGTAGTCAGCATGATAGAAGGAAGGTTGCAGAACTTGGGACAATTTAAAGAATACTCCTTCCCCTCTAGTGATGCAAGGCTCAGACTTTGAGGGATTCGATGTTTGCTGTGGGTTTTCTTCATTCTCATGATGGCCCACAAGAAAGGCAATGCAAAACGGACCAAATCGGAGCTCATGCGTTATTGCTGCAGCCATCCAGCAAGGGAAGCTCGCCCGCAGGCTGCCATGCCCGCAGGGGCCGTGCCTCCGGAGACCAGGATGTCCCGTCTAAGCCGCCCTCTTGAGTCTGCCACGTTGAGCTTCTCATGGTTCTGCAGGGGGAGCCGCACCCACTGGTTCTCTGGGGCCCCGGCCCAGTGTCCAGAGGCCTCACTGATGTCCGAGCCAGAGACGCGCTACCGACGGCCTGTGGTGAGCAAGCTCTGTGCACAGGGAGCCCGTCAGCACTGCAGGGGAGCAGCCTGCCCAGGCAGAGCACATCCAAACACATTATTTGAAGTTTTCAAGTAAAATTAGTAATGCTGAGAATATCATCTATGAATAGAGGTTCAGACTTGCTGATCACTTATTACAAAAGGCATCCTTATCCAGGTAAGAATACACGAGTATCAAAAACTACTTCCGGGTCAGGTGTCAGGTCCCTACGTCCCTCTGAGTACCCAGCCCACTTCCCATCCCTTCCTCCTGAGGCGCGCCCTGCTCCAGCGAGGTTGCCTGCCTGGCTAGTGTGTGCACACCACGCTCCAAGGAGACTGTGTACATGGCTAGTGTGTACACACCACGCTCCAAAGAGATTGTGTACATGGCTAATGTGTGCACACCACGCTCCAAAGAGATTGTGTACATGGCTAGTGTGTGCACACCACGCTCCAAAGAGATTGTGTACATGGCTAGTGTGTGCACACCAGGCTCCAAGGAGACTGCGTGCATGGCTAGTGTGTACACACCGCACTCCAGGGAGATCCCGTGGGAGAACAGTAAGGAAGGAAAGACTAAAACCCAGAGAAAATAGGCCTTGCGACATGTTTAAAGGATCCTTTGTCAGTGATCTTTGCTCATGCGGGTTGCAGCTGTCTTATAATTTAATCTAATTGCCTTCCATTCTAGCCACTTATGGACGCGGAACTAAGTTACTATTCTCTAAGAAATACCAAGCAGCTCTCATTTCCTACAGACGCAGGAAGGGGCAGCCCCGATTCCAGCAATGGAGGGGGTGGCTGCAGCCAGTCTCTGGAACTCACTACATGGGTCTGAGTCCTGGCTCCCCCACTCCTCACCTGTGTGGAAGTGGGGAGTCAGGATGTCCCCTCTGTCATATGGGAATGTTAGCAGTGCCCGGTCCGGTGGCTGTTACGATTACTAGACGAGGGACTGTGGAGGGTTAGGACGGTGCAGGCAAGGATGAGGGCTCAGGCAATGTAAGGCAGCCTCATTACGAAGAGCACAACCTAATCCTGTGATCCCTCAGATCTTATCTGTTAACATGACCTTAGATCCAAGATCTTCAAATCATCGCAGCATTTCAAACATGCTGTAATGTCTTTTAAATGAAATAATCTTCGTTCCCAGTTCCTCGGGAAGTAATATTCGTTGTGCTTCATGTTGGGCAGGTTCACATCGTTTTAAAATCCATTTTACATTTTTAAATCTATCTAACCTAAATATCTAAAATAAAGAATAAAAAATGTTCCTAATCTCACAAACTATAAATCTGCTTTTGTGTGTTCGTAAACACCGGGTTCATGGTGAAATAAATTAGCGCTGTAAAGTACACATGTGTCAACAATTACGGAGTGCCATAATTTAAGGCCCGATTCACTAAACTTTCCTTTGTCCAATAGGAACTTTTGCACAAGAAATGTGATTTAGGAGCAAAGGGGACTGAGTATAAATATCCCCTGACTCCATCTTTCATATTCCAAAGGGCTATAAGTTTCCGAGTACTATTCCCTGCACCGATGGCATGCCCAATTAGCTCCCTCCCACCAACATTTATTTATGTCATCATTTTCCCTGGATTAGTTCTGATTTATAAATAAGCATGCTTGTTGAAAGCCCAGTGGAAGTGTGATTTAACCCCCGGTAAGAAAAATGTGGAGGTTTCGTTTATCAAAACTTGTAATAGGCACTGGTGAAAAGAGTTCTCCTACACAGTAAATGGCGGACTGTTAGGCGTCACCTGCTTGTAGAAGGGTAATTAATTCAGCACCCATTCTTCTGGTTTTCAAACGCGAAACTTTAATGGACAAATACTGACTTCCAGGGCTGTGACACAAACCTGCACGGCGTGGCTGGAATCCCCGACTTCCTAATATTTCACCTGATGACTGACTTTTTTATTTATTTATGGAAACCATTTTAAAAGCATGACTCTAAGAGGAAGCAGGTATATGCTGGAGACTAATAGTGCATTGTGAGTTTCTGCATATTATAAAAGGGAGGAGAGAAGGTCACTATGTTATTCCACGCGTAATACTTTCAACAACAACATCTGAAAAAAAAGAATATTCAATAAATCCCGTGAAACAACAACAAAGACTACTTGAGGTAAGCAATAGGCTTGTCTAAGTCAACAGCCTATGTGCTCCCTTCGCCCCTCACCACAAATTAACATACAACAAGCAAATAAACATACAGCAACAGGAACAAACCCAGAAAATGGGATGGTTGAAATGCATGGCATTTGTTGTGATAGTTCCATCCCACAAAGAGAATTGAAAAGTCCAGCTTGGTACTCTAACCAGACCAGCCACTGTATATGAATTCGTGTCTGTGACTGTAATCAACAGAATTTGAATAAAATGTATTGAGTCGTCTCATAATGACCTGTTATAGAGCTCCTTTTCTCCAATTCCCCTAACACCAATGATCTCCCTACTATTTGCAGATTAGTTTTCTTAAACAATGTCCCTAAGGGTGTCACTCCTCTATATAAAAATTTTCCATGGTTGTAAATTGCTTAATAAATTAGGACAAATTCTTACCAATTCATGTCCCTCTACAATACAATCCAGCCCCACTGGCCCGCTCCTCACCACAGCTTCCAATACTTAGAGCCAAATGCGACCCCAGGCTGCCCTAATATTCTCAATGTTTTGCTGTCTTTGCTTATATTCCTTCCTTTCTGCCATTTGGACTTGAGGAAATTCTACTGAGGCAATCTCGCAATAACTATGTGATGAACTGAATAAAAATTAATGAATTTACCATAACTTGTTCTCCAAGTCTACAGGATTATGTGCTCCTAAACACTTACAATCAATTGGCTCTGAGTTAAAAACAAATTTAGTGCGGAAAAAATAGTTCAGAGTTTATTTTGGGGGCGATTGAACATTTTCCTTTTCAGCCAGTTGAGCCTATGTCAAAAAGACATAACTAATGTTTTACTTCTCTCACACACTTGTAGACTTGTCTTGGAGGCCATTCACTGCTATTAATAAGTGTAAAATATAGAAAGTGTGCAGCACATTTTCATTGAGGCTTGGGACACTGGAGGCAAACAACACACAGATCTGAGCAAACTAATAATTTTATTAAAGCCACTTGCAAATGTCTTCTTTCTAAATTTGGATGCTAAAATGACTAAATAAGCAAGAAAACAGTATACATATTTTTAATATTCAAAATGAGAGTGAGACAGGCAGAAGTCTGGTGTGAAGGTCACATCTGAGTAGTTGCACTGATGTGCTGTGACATGATTTGTCCATGGAGACCACAAATTGAAAATTGACCTTAAACTGGGAATTAATCTAAAAGTACTACTCCTAGAATTCACAGACAGGAATGCTGGCCTGTCCGAAGAAGACTGCATGTGCAAGAGTTTGATTGCATTTAATAACGGTAACTTAGGTTAAGTCAACCCCCCTATCTCTTATATGGCCTGATTGCTTTTTGGCAAGTCTTTTTTTTAAATATATCTTTATTGATTTCAGAAAGGAAGGGAGAGGGAGAGAGATATAGAAATATCAATGATGAGAGATAATCATGATTGGCTGTCTCTTCAACACCCCACATTGGGGACTGAGCCCGCAACCTGGACTGCAGCTAGGACTCTGGCAAGTCTTTTACATACAAGTTCAGAATGTGTTTGTTGAAGGAACAAGTAAGTGCATGAACATTCTGTGCTGTAGTGATTTAAAGATCCTACTCTTACTTATCGCTCCAGATTATTTGTAATTGCATCCAAAGATCTATTTTTTTAATAAGGACTAATTTTATGAATTCAACCCCTACCTAGTGCCAGACATAATGCTAAGCACTAAGGATGGAAATACGACAAAGTCCTTACCTAAAGGCACTTATAGTCAAGTGGAAAAGAAAATGCAAAGTTTACGATTAATAGGGGAGTTGTCTGAGGAAGTCATCAGTCAAGGTAAATGTTGTGCTGAAGTTTAGAAGACACAGATACAGGAGTATTGTTTGAGGAAAATGTGAAGACTCCGGCCACGGAAACATCTCCACGAAGATCTATGAATGTTAACGCTACTTCTGTTGGCAATTTTTTATTTTGTCTCAAATCATCCTTATTCCCAATTCTAATTTTTGAATACCCATCTACATAAAAAAAGATCTGAATTTCAGAAGCAGCAGTCCCCTTGTCCTAATGTACTATTAAAACTGATGATCTAAGATTGTTGTAAGTGGGACCTTAACATTTTGCACTTATTTTCATATTGAGGGTTAACTTTTGTCAGAAATGTTACTAATAAAAAAATATTTCAGACTGGAAGGAATATTAAATCCCTCCCTCTGAGGGATTTAAGGGGATAAAGAGAAGGGAAATCTCACTTCTTATTTTACCTACTTCTGTATATTTAAATGACTCTATAAGCTGTTGTGATTAAAAATAAATTAGAAAGTGCACATAACCCAAAAGGTAGTGAACATTTATTAGTTGGAGGCCACACTCAGAAAACTGAGCCAACCTAAGAACACTGATCCTAGCTCCTCTCATTGGAAAGCAGAATGCCGTGGTGCCTTGGCAAGTACAGAGAAAACGCAGTAGGAACTTCTGGTCAAACAGTAGGTAGTGGAAGAAATGGTTGAGCATGGTCTACACAACCCATGGATAAAACTCCCACCAGGATAACCAAGTGGTTGGATAAATTTAATTACGTTTTCTCAATGTTTGAATATACATACACATTTTACAAGTTTATACTTAATGCTTAAAGTTATTGGAAAAGGAGGATATATACTACGAACATGATCCATTTTCTTCAGACTCACCGCATTGTTACGGTAGCTAAACACGTGATATGGTCATAGCTCATGTACAGTGTTAATTGGACCTCTAAGATGGTCGTGTTAATATTGCTTCTTTGTAAAGCACATTGTCTAAACCTGGCTCAATTAAAAACATTTTTAGATTACTAAAAAACAGAGCATTCTTCCAATGTATAAGGATTCCGAAGAGAATAAAACTGAAGTGATGCGAGTCCTGCATTTCCCTCTGCCTGTAGCTGAACCAGCTTAACTGTGAAAGGTGTAGGCCACGGTCCAGGGGGGCGGGAGACGTGGTAAGAGGTGACTGCAGAGCCTCTGAAACATTGACCTCATAATTCCCTCAGGCCTGGAAAGTTCTGCGCCATTCTCTCGCTCTTTTTCTAACACTCGATTATCTGTACATCATAATCTTTCGCCTGGCTTCACATTTCTTTTATGCTTCTTTTTACATTTTCATCATTTTTTTCTCTCTAGCCTGATCCTGTATACATGCAACTGACCTATCTTTCTGTTCACCAAGCCTCTTCTCTGTTCTGATTTACTGTGATACCCATCCATTGAGTTCTCAGTTTTAGATATTGATGTGTGTGTTTTTTCAAGAATCTAGAATTTATTTTATTTTTTTTTTTATAGATTCCAGGGCTCTGGTAAGATTTTCCATGTAGGCACACCTATTTCCTTAAGCATATTAATCATAGTTATTTTAAATCTGTATCTGATCACTTCAAATACCTGGGCTATAGGTTCTTATCCTTTTTATTCACTGGGTTTGGGTACCTTCTTCTCTTAATACATGTCTTCTGTGCTCACGTGTAGTGATTTAGAATGTGTACAACCACAGTAGAATTGCAGGATAAATTAATCACACACATTATAGCTTTTCTAGAAACTGACATTCCCAGCAAGCAAATGCCATTTTCCCATAATCTCAGCAACATATGCTACTGCCAGACTTTTACATTTTCTGTGTCATATATTTTATAATTATTTTCCCTCAAGTTATGTTATATTTTTAATAATTATTATGTTCCTGAAGATTGTGTTTCTGTTTCAGATAGCTCATCTTGGCTAATGTAATCAAATGAGCAAGCATTATTTAAATGAATATATTATATGTCATTTGTTCATAGTTGTAAACATTATTAAATTTGCTCATTTTTTAATTATTGACTTGTATTAGTTTCTCAATTCATGAAAATAAATCAATGGCTCAAAAATGGTTTATTGGAGGGTAAAGTGACATCAAAAATCATAACAAAAATACTATTTAAAGGTAACATTGAAGACAAATAGAGAACAGATAGATAGTGGGACTATAGAATATGACTCAGTATATGATGGAGTAAATAAATGCAAAATGTAATGATTTACATGAATGGACAAAAGGGAGAAAAATTACTAACAGGAATCATAAGCTTGTGAATGTTGGATTTTATAGGGTTGTTTCATTTTCTCCTTTCCTCCCTGGCGTTGTCTGATGGGAACATGGCATCAGGATTTTTGAACAGTGGTACAAATGGATAAAATGTCAAGAATTTTACTTTTCCCTTATCTTGTTTTATTCTATATTCACTTTTTCCCAACTATGTTGGTAATTTATTTTATAGATGCAATTATCACTAAGATTGTGAATCAAAGAGAGAGAGCAATGGTTTAAATCAACTGTTTGTCTTTTTTGAGTAATTATGCTCCATGGATTATCGAGTCTAGCCTACAAAATGATTGAACTATTTTGATGCAAGTGAAAGAAATTAGTTCACATATTTCTTCTTTGTGCACCTTTTTCTAAGTTTACTTCTATAGAAACAACAGGTTGATTATCACACTTTTTCATTTGAATTTATTCCAAGGGCTGAAGTAAAAAAAAAAAAAAAAAGGCCTGAAATGTTATTTTGCATTTAAGTCTGTTTTAGGTGACTTACCTGTTCTGGGCAGTCTTTACAGACCTGTAACAAGTACAGTCATTTCCCCTCCTCCCAAGCCAGTCAGTGCTGAGTAACGTCGGAAGATTGCTCAGAAACATGCAATGTTGCATGTTGAAACCCACTCTCAGTTTCATGCTCCCTGACTTCACCTGACGTGCTCCTCGGCCTTCCTTTCAAGCATTTGTGTTGGGCAAGAAGCCAGTGGTATTAGCGCAGGGAAACCAGGTAGCTGTCAGAGCGACTGCGCGGCGTGTCTAATTTTGCTATATTAAACCTGTCACAAAACGTTAAGTAAGAGATTACAGGAAGTATGCATAGAGCACATGCTAATAACGCAATAAACCTGTAGTACTTTCCATTTGGCTGCACCAATCTCTTTAAACCACTGTTAGAAGAATGGGAGAAACTATAAAATGTTTTCACAACCACAAGAAAGCTTGCTCCCAAGCAACAGCCAGAAATACTTGAGAAGCTAACAAGGATTTTCTTTTCAATCCACACACATATCTATTTCATACGCCATGGAAGGAAGATGAATCCTCTTAATTGCTGGTCTAACTCTATATTTAATTTCCTAGAAATGGGGTTATTTGGGTAGCTGGCAGTTTCTGTTGTAGAAACCAAGGACACCCCAATAAAAAACATGTTTTTTAAGGACAGAAACTATTGAGCTTAGAACAAGGGAGAACTTGTTATTATTTTCTTAATTAGCACAGGCAGATCTAAGTGTTGTGTGCCTGGAGCGAATACACGTTCAAGGCACTGTTTAAGAAACAAACAAAGAAATTTACTAGTTTAAAATTAGGTAAGTATTTGGAGTGTGAAAGGAATGACAATATATGAAGTGTAAAAGCTGAAAATACCATGGAAATTGCTAAAACATCATCATACTTTTATGAAGCAGTCAGCTCATCCACCCGTGGCCATGCACTCTGTGGTTGCTATTCCTCGGGCTCAATATAATGGGCTGCGAACAGCCAAGGCTCAACGGTTACCTCCAATCTTTTCAGGGGTCCTCCTCACCATTGGGTGTCTCTAGCACATAATAGGCACCAAGAAATATATATTTTTAGAATTTGCCTAAGAAATTACTTTAAAAGGAGACTCTTCCTGCTCCCTGCCTTCAAAAACCACAGGTTCCACAAAGAACATCGGAAACAACCCAAGCATGAGAGTTGGATGAATACGCAACCCTCTGAGTGATGTGAGGAGGAATCTTCCTGCGCTGGGAAAACAAAACCTAATGAAGACACGTGGAAGCCATTTAAAGTCACTTAGTCTACGAAGAAAAAATAACGCAAAAGGAAAGTGATTGCATGACCCCACCCATCTCAATAAATGTGCTTGCTTTTTAAAAAATGCGCATGAGGGCAGAGCTCGCACCCTCCGATGTCAGACAGAGCAATTAGGAGCCATCATCCAGGCTGTATTCAGAAGGCAGAAATCACAGGAGAATGCTCAAGTGGGGGGACTCAGCTAAAATGCGGTCAGGTCAGCTGGACGCTCCCATAGGCTGCCTCAAAGGAGAACAAAGGCAGGGATGCTCCAAGGTCAGGTGTGGAGGAAACAGGAGGCAAAGGAAGCAGATGGGCGGAGGAAGGCTGGGTAACCATGTAGCCCTGAGAGCAGAGAGCTGGGGGGGGCAGGTGGGCATCTTTCAACAAGCCACGCCTCTGGACTGGTTCTGAGTGAACTGGGAGCCAGGAAAGCCCAGTCCCCGGACTGCAGGGAGCCGAGGGGCATGGCCTCCCGTCCAGCCTTGCACTTTCTCTGGGGGTACCGTGAGGGTCCTCCGGAAGCCCAGGATGACAGAAGGTCCCCAGTGGAGCAGTGCGTTACTGTTGAAGCCATTCCTCTCCCCACCCGCGGGACAAAGCACCGGTCCCTCCCAATGCTGCCCCCTCCCCAGAGTGGCGGGGACTTCAAGGGTTCCTCAGGGCCGGGCTCTCAGTTTTAAAATGAGGGCCGTCCCGTCAAACCTGGGTGACTTGCTAACCCTACCTGTGGGCACACAGCCCTGCCGCCCACCCCTGACTCACTGCAGAGCGTGGGCGGGCGAACCCCCACCCTGAACACAGACCCCCACCCAGGGCACCTCTCACTGCATTTGTTCCTATGATGATTATAACGCCCCTTTAGAAGGCACTGACTTAGTGAATGTGCTGGACTTTGCTTTCACATTCACATCTGTCATGTTTATGCAAAGCCCTTGGCTGAGAGCAAACACACATGCTTTTGAAAGAAAGATTTGGAATGATAACAGATTTTTGTTTTTGTTTCACGAGAGAGAGGGATAGAGGGAGAGAGAGAGAGAGAGCGAGAGAGAGAGGATTGCAGTGCTCTGACGGGGCAGGGTGAAATTCATCACTAGATGCTCAGACTCCATGGAACAAGAACCCTCCTTCTCCTGACAACTCCGTTTTCTTGGCGCGGCCCGGGAAGGAACTGTCTCTGAGCTCTACAGCCGGGAGGTCTCAGGAAGCCCTAAGTGCACATTTGGAATGAGCTTGGGGCACCATCATCTCCCTCCATTCCACAGACAAACTGAAGCAACCAGGAGCCCCAACACCCCGCGCCCCTCAGAAACGCGGAGCCTGTGCTGTTGGTGTGGCCCCAGCATTTAGGTCCGCGCGTGGGCACAGGGCCGGGCGATGGATGGATGTCCTACCGCGTAGGAAGCCACGCGTGTACTCGGAGTCTCCGTGGACGCCCGGGAGAGACGGGGCTCAGCACTGGGGGGTCTCAGCATTTCAGTGTGAACTCGAGGCGCTGGGATTTCCCTGAGTAGCCCCCTCACTCCTCTGTCCGTCATGTTTAGCCTTGGGGGGTGGGGGGGGGGTCACCCCGCGCAGTGAAAGCTGCCAACGCATTTCCAGAGAACGTGAGCTGTGAAGTAATCGTGACTATTGATCTTGTCCACCCACAGCCCCGGTGCGCAGGAGCGATGGAGAGTCAGGCCCGTCTTCATCCTTGTGTTGGCCCCGGAGTGTTGGATGGGCAAAGGGAGACCCGCCTGCCAGTCCGTTCACACCCACGGAGAGCTTGCCGCGTGTGAGACAGTCTTCCAAGTGCTTTTATGATAATCAGTTTAGTTCATCCCCACAACAGCGCTATGAGAGAGGCTCCCCGCCTACAGCGGAGGACACAGGGTAACGAGCTTAAAGGACTGGCCCGCGTGGGCACGGTGGCTGAGCCAGAATTCAAGCCCAGGCCACAGAGCCCGTTGGAAACCTTCTCAGCCAGCGGGTCCCTTAGCACACGAGGCGGGCAGCAGGCGCTGGCCTACCCAGCCCCCTCCCAGCCACACGCAGACAAGGCCCACTAACACTGTGTGCCTGAGGGAATTATTTTATTTTATTTTAAATCGTTGTTGTTGAAAGGATTACACATGTCCCCCTTCCCCCCCATTGGAATAATTTTAAATGTCCAATGTATTTAATCGAAACTTTAAAAGGCATGCGAATGAAGTGATGTTGGAATTAATTTAATGATATTGAACATTGTGAACGTAACGCTGATGGTTGTTACACATGTTATATTTGTCAAGCTTTGTGGTTTTTTTGCATTTTAATTGTTTAAAAAGCACACTGGGAAGATAAAATTTCAGCACACACACACACACACACACACACACACACACTTGAATGGACATACCAACTCTCTTGGTTTAGAACAGGAACTAGCATGTTGGCCAGTCTTTCCTTCAGCGGGTGTCACTGGCAGCTGTGCTAGCTGCTCCGCAGGAAACCCACAAAGTATGTGAGGCAGGCTCTCTCTAGTTCAGTCTGTCTTGGAGAGATTAAAAATAGGGTACAAGAGCGGAACGTTATGAAGATGACGGTTAATAAAATGTCCAATGGGAGCTTCCAACAATACGTTGCCGCAGGCATTCAGGAGAAGGGAAGAGCCTAGAGCTGCTCTCATTGGGAAACCCTTACCAAGAAACAGGACTAAATTGGGTCTTTAAGACCGTGTGCGGTTAGATATCAGCGTTGCTTTACTTGTGCGGGAGCCTGAGGGTGGCCAATGTGCTGGAGAAATGACAGGCAAATCCCATGTGTGCTGGTGTGGCAGCCGGGGTTCCATGTGTTCCCGCTTCTTGCAGGCAACCCCTCATTTTCCTAAACGCAACTTCCCCAGAGGGTGTTGCCACCCACGGGCACTGGGCACTGACATCCTTCAAAAGGCAGACGCCCGGGGGCACCCACAGGGCGCTGCTCCCTGACACGCGGGAAAGGCCCGCACGCGGGTCGCTGCTGCGTGGGGTTGACGGGACCGAGGTTTGGGTTTGTTCCCACGCAGTCCTCTCCCCACTTGGCCCCATTTCCTGCGCTTGGCTGGGGGGTGAGGAGCCGGGGACCGTCGCCACCGCCGGGAAGTGGGGCGCAGCCTGGCCCTTCCACCCCGTGGCTGCTGGCGCAGTGTCCGGAGGAGAAGCCTTGTCTCGGGGAGTCCCCTGGCTTGAGGGGCGCACCTCCCCGGGGGATGGACGTTTAGTGAGGAGAAGGCGCGGAGCAAGCTGACGCTGCCTGACTGAGCGCTGCCTCAGTTTCCCCGAGGCTGCGCCAGGAGGGCGGGCTGATGACCGATGGGAGCTGAGCGGGAGACAGACGGTGGGCAGCCCGCAGCCGGCGCCCAGAAAGCAGGCCCTGCTGCTCCCCCCACCCCCTT
>NW_006289398.1:4788438-4810870 GCF_000327345.1 Myotis davidii
CCCTCGCCCATCCCGGGTGCTCTGCGCGGCTCCGGGGCGGCTGATGGTGCAGGAAACACCCCGAGTGAGACCCGCTGAGCCGCCCCCACTTTCAGCCGCCCGGGGCTGCGTGACGCGCTCCCCTTGAACGGGTCTGACACTGGATCGCAGCCACTAATGGGCATCTATATTTTATGTGCATTTCTGTATGTGCTGCGTTTGTTAGGAACATTTTAAACGCCGAAGGTACTCATTAGTATTGAAAAGGCATCTACTTAAGGAAACATTTCCCCCCCCTGGAGCATCTTTGTTGATTATCATAATAAATGGATGATACACTCATTAAAGGAAGGAATTCAGAATGGCCAAAGCAACTAGGAAAGAAGCCCAGGTACTAGGGGTGCAGAATTCATGCTGCCGGCATCTGCTCTCCTCCCTCATCAGCTACTCAGCCTCTTTGGAGAGTGGGGGAAGGAAGCGAAAGCACTGATTCTGTACTTAGTACATGGTCCTAAGAATTCCCCAAATCAAGCTCGAAAGATGAAAAACGATCAATCTTCAGCTACCCCATACTCACACAAAGATAAGAAAATCAAGACAATAAATTCTTTATTGATATAATTGTGATAAAACTCCAACCATAACCCCAAACTTTACATTACAAAATATTCTTAAGGCTGATTCATTCACTAATAAACAACATTTAATCTCAAACACATCCTACAAATTACCTACCTGTGTTTTTTACCTCTCTCCACATGTTATGTGCATCACCATATTGAGATGCCTTGAATACATCTGCAACATCTACTTCTAGAGTTTTATTCAACCCAGAGCTACTAAAATCAAGGATTTAAGAGTCTGTGTATGCTGCTAGAAGAATTAATATTTATTGAAGGTCTTCTGTGGTCTGTATAGTCTAACAGGTACTTTGGGAATGTGCACTTATTTATATACACAAAAGGCTAAGTGACTGATTATACATCCATCCAACCATCCAACTGGCTGGTACATATAACACACACTGGCACTTTAAAAATAAACATTACATCTACACAATGGAATACTACGCTGTGGTAAAAAAGAAGGAATTCTTACCATTTGCAACAGCATGGATGGAACTGAAGAGCATCATGCTAAGCGAAATAAGCCAGTCAGAGAAAGATGAATATCATATGATCTCACTCATGTATGGAATATAATGAACAACATAAACGGATGAACAAAAACAGATCCAGAGACAGAGAAGCATTGACTTGCACATGCCCGATACCTATTAAGCTCTCACTGGTGCCAACTGCACGCGTGTTTTAATTTTATAATACTATATTATAAATACTATTTTGACATGTAATTTTTTGCAGTAACGTAATTACTGCATGAATCTTTCTTCTAATTAATTTCCTTTCAATGTGGATGAATTCATGCATCGGGCCACTAGTTTATACATATTTATGATTCCTACTTTTCAGATAAGAAATAATGAGGCTCAAATTAAAGTACCCAGTGAGAAACAAAGGCAGAATCTAACCCAGGCCTGGTGGCCTCAAAGTCCAGTTAGAGTGGAACTCAATGTGGAAGACCACAGAGCACCCCCAGGGAAGACGGAAGAGTAAGGGTGGGGAGACCTTAGCTTTGCTAACTGGAGGCCCGAGTTGACAAGTGGTTTTGCTGCCACCTTGTTTCTGAATGGCCATACAGGCCTGAATTTCTATGGCCTAAATGTTCTCACCTCTAAATAGGGTTAGATGAGTCCCATCATCCTGAGGACTGAGATAACGCTGCCGTTGACAGTGTGTGGAAGGTGTGTGGTGGGAAGTGTTACGATTAGCTAAGCTCTGAAATATACCATGAAAGTCTGTCTGAGTCCTGAACCGTGTCCTGCTCTGTACAGCATTCCACATGCAAACCTGGCTTTCTATGTGGAACGCGGGTGGGAGGGGAGAGATGAAAATCAGGTCATCCGCTCCTGGCTGACCTGCGTGGCTCAGGTGGGATTTACCGAAGGAGGCTGCTCCTGGACAAGGGCGACCCTGGCTTTTCTGGTGCTTTGTGACACCAAAGCCAACCCCATCCTAAACTTGTTCACTCCCCACCACGGCTTGTTTCCTTCAAGCTATTGCCAATTTTATCCCTGTTTAGACTTTGTTGTAGATAAACAGGTGCTACTAAGTCTTGGACTACTGAGTAGCTCTCTTGAAAACAGCAGTCAGCATTTGACAGAAGAATGGAGAGCAATATTCCAGGCAATATTTTTTAAAGCAAAAAGCATTGATTAAAACAAATTTTGGACATTTGCAAAAATAGCATCCTTTTGGTGGTGCTCCTAATCTCCAAATTATTAATATCTATAACATTTGATAAAGATAAGAATTCTTGCAATGAGAATAAGTGATTTTACTGGGTGATAATATCTAATATTAATTGCTGCTTTGATTTTGGTTTTAAAATGGCATTAAACTTTATTTTTTCTTTGGGCCGGACACTTATTTGAAATACCAAATGCATCTTTATAATTAGGTATATTTCTATATTTTATAGATGCTACATTTAAAATTTCCAAAGAAAATGTTATGTAGAAGAATTCATTTCTATAGTAAGCAAAGCAGAATAAATGCTTGTAAATTAATTTTTAAATAAATGTTACAAAGTGAAGATCAAAACATCTTAGTAATAAGTGGGATCTAAATATGAATTGTTTAAAATTCAATTTCTTGGTAAATATTCCTTGTGCACTTCAAAATATGTGTATTCCACTGCAATTGGGCAGGGTGCTTTATAAATATTAATTAGGCTAACTTGGTTGGTAGCGTTGCTTAAATTTACATATATTTGTTAACTTTCTGTCTCCTTGCTGTATCAATTACTGAGAGATTGGTGTTGTCATCTATTATTACAATTGTGAATTTACTTATAGTATCTTGCAGTTTTATCAGTTTTGCTGCATATATTTTGAAACTTTTATTAGGTGCATACTTGTTTAAGATTGTTTTTTAAAAAAAAGATTGTTATGAATTTATTCCCTTTTCATTTTTAAATGACCATCTTAATTATGGAAAGATTCTTTGGTCTGAAATCTACTCTGTCTTGTATAGCCACTCTGGCTTTCATTTTATTAATCTGGGCATATGTATAATGTTTTCCACCTTTTAACCTATTTCTTTATATTTTAAGTACATTTCATATAGGTAGCATATAGTTATGTCTTAATGTTTTTTTTCCAATATGATCATATCATCTCAATTATTTAGGCAATTTATAGTTAATACTAGAGGCCTGGTGCACAAAATTCATGCATGGGGAGGGTGGGGAGCATCCTTCAGCCTGGCCTGCACCCTCTCCAATCCGGGATCCCTCTCACAATTCAGAACCACTGGCTCCTAACCACTCACCTATCTGCCTGCCTGATGCCCCTAACTGCTCCCCTACCGGCCTGATGGACCTAACTGCTCTCCTCTGCTGGCCTGATCCCCCTAACTGCCTATCTGCTCTCCCTTCCTGGCCTGATCCCCCTAACTGCCTATCTGCTCTCCCTTCCTGGCCTGATCCCCCTAACTGCCTATCTGCTCTCCCTTCCTCTCTACATCCTTTGGACCTCCGGTGCAGGCATACTGAGAGCTCTCCACTGTGGCCCTGCCCCCGTCCTGATTGGTCGTTACCTGCCAGCATCCCGGACAATTTGCATATTCCTCTATTATTAGTATAGATAGTTAGGCTTATATACATCACGGTCTTTTAACTTTTTACATGTCCCATCTCTTCTTTATTTGCTTCCCCTCCCCGCCCCTTTTCTACTTCTTTTATATTGGGTATAAACCCTATTTTGGTTATTTTGTTAGGCTGTATAGTATATACTCTAAGGTGTCACAGTTTACTTTTAAGTGATATTATCTCACTTCATGTGTAGCTTGTTTATATTTCTCTTGCTGTCATACATTGTATCTTTGCCTATATTATAAACTCCAAAATATATTATTTTTGGTTAAAAGTTGATTATATTTTAACCATTTGTATGCCATAAGCATCAATAGACGCAAGCAGCGGATCTTTTTTAATTAATTTCAAAATATCGTGGCAGCTAACTGGTTAAAAGTGATTTCAGTAAAAAGAAAACAGTCATAAGTTATACTTATCTAGTTATTTCCAATATTCTTCATTCCTTTGTGTACATACAGAAAAGATTTCATCTAGTGTTATTCATCTAGCGTATTTTGTTACTATTATTTCATTTTGGAAGGTGTATCCAGTTACTGTTTCTCCATTTTAGCCAGAATCGGGTAAAACTCAATTTCTAAACCAGAGAGAGAAGTTTATTGATTCTAGTAACTAGAAATATCCTAATCTTATAGTTGAAGATATTAACACACAAAAATGAAGTAATTTTTTGTCATATAACTAGTTATGTTGCTATTGATATCATTATCTTATAGTATCAAATTTTTGTGTCTTCCTATACCTGTGTCCTAGAATTTATCTGTATATGTTTTAGTGATTGATAAATTTAAGGGAAATCATAAAAGTCATCTTTTCCCACGTCTACTTCTTAATTTTCACATCAGGAAACTGAGAACCAGAGAGGATGTCACAGCATGTGGACAGCAGAGACGAGTGTGAATCTGGGTGAAGAAGAAGACGAATCCAACTGCCAGTTGTTCCTCCTTCCGTTCCTCATCTGCCCCAAACAGAACGCTGAGCCCCAGAGGGCAGCCTTGGAAATGGCCCACTGCGCTGATCCTGGCTTAGTCATAGTTCAGAAACTAAAACAAAATGAGGAACCTACCATGTAAAGAGAAGTCCCATGAGACCATTTAGCCTAAGAGAACCAGGAAGTTACAGAGTGAATATGGACTTGCAAAAAACAGGTCAATTATCAGTGGCATCGCCTAAGATAATCAATAGTTCCCCAAGGAAAGACCCATGCTAACCACACAAAAGAGGTTAAGGAGAGATGGAAGTCGAACAAGTGACTAAGAAATGTATAGACCACGTTCATGCTCCAGACCTAGTCTTGTTATTGCTAGTCTTTGCTATTCCTTCAGTTCTTTCTTCTAGAAAACCACCTATAAAAACTCAGAGATACTGATTCATAGTACAGATTACATCTCTGATGGACAAACACGGGTATTTTCCAACCCAAGGTATTTATAATTTAAAGGAATAATCTTGAGAATTCTAAGGCAGCATTTTCAAAAGCATACTCTTGGTGGTCATGAAATAGAAAACTTTCTGAGTAAAATATTTGGCTTCTCAAAGTTAAGCAGCTTTCTCTATTGTGGGATTTTCAGTCTTTAAGTCACGATGGCCAAGTGTGAAGTGAAATATTCATTATTTCCCTCCAACAGGAAATGGAATATTCATCAGTTCCTAAATTTGCCCATAGATCCATGGCCTTGCATGTTCTATGAAAAAGATGCTGGAAAATGTTAAGCTAAAAAATTAATTCCGTGGTTACATTTTAAGGTGCCATAGTAGTTTGGCAGGAAAGTAGTTTTGAGGCTAAGAACTATTTTTGAGATCCACAGAGGCTGAACAACGTCAATCCTTCCAAAGTTGACCTTAAAGATTTTTCAAATGAATATTTCGAATGCTTCCTTAGAAGCCTAGAAGGCTTGCATGGACTCCATACTTGAATAAATGAAGTTAATAAGAAAATGTCTACCCCTGACATTTCTCAAGCAGGAACCTTTATCCCTCAATTACAGGACATTAAAAGTGTACTTTGGGGGAAAAAGAGGGAAAGCCTTCGATGGGTGGCCCACGGAGGAGGAATTAGGGGTTCATTTTCATTTCCTTCCACACGAATTGCCTGGGAGCTTTTTCTTTCATCAGGAAGTACACTAACAAATGGCCTTCTTGACTTTTGCTAAATGTTTTATTAATGCTTTAGCCAGATTTTAAAGCGGGCAGTGGTATGAATATCTGAGGAGAAAAACCTTTATTGTGCATAAATTGCAAATTTACTGTCTCGATTGCGCTGGGGTTTTAATGTTTCCTTTCCAGAACAGCCATGGTGCATACTCTGCAGGGAGCCATTCTGCACTCTTAAGGGAATGAACTGAATGACCTACTAGGCTCTTCCATCTTTAATTTCTGTAATTCAGGAAAGCCTCATAAAACACAAGCTTCCTTTGTGAATTAATTTTTCTCTGAAAGTATTGAAGCCACTTTCATGTTCTCCTTGGAAGTATTTGGAAATGGTTAACAATATTAGAAATATTTACTGGACCCGCATTGAAAAATATCAGCTAAGTTATTCTTTTTTTTTTAAATATATTTTATTGATTTTTTACAGAGAGGAAGGGAGAGAGATAGAGAGTTAGAAACATCGATGAGAGAGAAACATCGAACAGCTGCCTCCTGCACATCTCCCACTGGGGATGTGCCCGCAACCCAGGTACATGCCCTTGACCGGAATCGAACCTGGGACCTTTCAGTCCGCAGGCCGACGCTCTATCCACTGAGCCAAACCGGTTTCGGCCAGCTAAGTTATTCTTAATGGTTCAAGTGTAATTCTTCTTCCAAAAGATACAATATATAGCACGTGACCTCTTCACTCCCTTTCCAGTTATAAGAAGCCATCCATTCACATCAACAAAAATGATTTTAAGGAGGACAAAATCAAATCAAACTAATAAGTAATCATGGAATATTGTGTATGCAAAAAATATGGTGCTAGAGTATCATTGTTAAAAGGGCAATGGCATTTGTGAAAACTCAAAAGAGGTATTGCATCTCCGTGTGAAACTTTCTAGTAAATGTAATAAAATATAAATAATAATTTTTATTGAAAATATAACGTGTGCTAGAAAGCATGAAAATTTTAGCGGAAATATAAGCTAGGGTGTTACCCAGAAATGACTGCAACTTAGCAAGGAAACCAAAGCCTACTGTGATAGAATAATAGGTCAAAACCAAATGAGTCATAATTTTAAGCATATGAGAATTCTGTTGGAGCTATAAGAATGGATTTAAAAAAAAAAAAAAAGAATGAGTTGAGGGATCATTTGCAACTCTTATCTCTACCTCCCACCCAGAACTTTTGGTCAAATAGCTATCCATCAAAATTAATACTCTACTTAAGAATTCAAGTCTTGAAAGGGTTTGGTGGGGTCCTATTAACCACAATATCATCTGCAAAATTTTGTGTGTGTGCCTTTGTGTTAGTGAATTTTATGACATACTATTCACAGGTATTTGTGACAATGGCATGTTTAAAGAGAGTAGCTATTGTCTTTCTGTGGGGAAAGGGAGTTATTACTTAATACACACAGAATTTCATTTGGGGATGAGGAAAGAGTTTTAGAAGTAGTTAGTGGTGATGCTTGCACAAATTATGAATGCAATCAGTGCCACTGAATTGTAGACTTAAAAAAGCTTAACATGGCAACATTTTACATTATACATATTTTATAATAAAGATGTTCCAAAAATAATTGACAGCACTTTCTTTCCTCCCCTTCCATATGAGCACTATTCCATTTTAATTTTCTCACCCTGATCATGTAGGGATTATCAAACATGAAAGCCACCGACTCTGCCCGTGGTGGCACTGAGAGGAACTTGCTTTGATTAGTAGGGTACGTTTTGGAAAGATAAGAAGAAATAATAATCAAGATTGTGGCCCTTGCCTATGTGACTCAGTGGTTAGAGTATCTTCCCAGGTACTGAAGGGTTGTGGGTCCCATTCCTGGGTTGCAGGTTTGATCCCGGCCTCAGTCAGGGCATGTAAGGAAGGCAACCAATCGATGTGTCTCTCACATTGATATTTCTCTATCTCTCTCACTTCCTCTCTCTCTCTCTCCCGCCCATCCATTCTCTCTAAAAACATCAATGGAAAAAAAATATCCTCCAGTGAGGATTAACAAAAACAAAACAAACCAGAAAAAACACATGTGAGCATTGGTGGGAGATGATAGAAGACAAGCAAGCGAAGACCTTTGGCTCATGTCAACTCTTCTAGAAAGAAGAGACATGTGGTGGATGAAAAAGAAAGGGCTCTAGGCTACAAATCAGGTTCACATTCCACCCTTGATTCTGCTGCTTTCTACACAAAGTAATTCTGGAAGCTTCCTTCTCTAGGTCTTCCTCCTCGTACTTGTAAAATAAAAGGGCGAGTTGAATACTTTTAGGTCTCCCTCTCGCTGTGAAACTAAATGGGTAGTTAATTCAAGCATTGCAATTCAGGGATAGGTAATTGTTGAGGCCAGTTTTTTTAAATCAAATTGTAATAAAATTCTAATTCTCTTATTAATCACTGCCCCACTAAGAATGGGACATTGTTATTTGAATCTGATGAGTTAACTTTTGTGCACGGATACATTTCAAAATTTAAAACATGAATTGATGATTCTACCAAGATGCTCTTGTAAAATGCTCGATCAACATATTTTTCTAAGAACAGGGTGTGACATTTAAGCTTGGAGACTACAGAATATAACCAAACTATACATCGTATGTAAAATTTGTATTTTTGACAGTATTACTAATCATTTATTGTAAAACTCACAGGCAATATCTATAGTCTGGTAAGGTTAATTAAAGACCCTTCTCATCAATTTTCTTCTTCCTCACCAAAGGCTCTCAAACGTATTTTGGACTTTACAAATAATATTTCCTTTGACTAGGCCATCCCTTCTGTGTAGCTACTGTGCCTCATGCTCCTTCAGCTCCATCTAACAACCCTCCCCTAGGAAACTGTCAAAACTCTGGCCAAACTAGACACTTGCAGAAGGTCGCAGGTAGGAAGTGTTCTCAAGTCCATGGGATCTTTACAAAGCCTTGTTGTTTCAAGGTTGAAAGTGTCAATGACAAGAATAATAATCCCATAAAATTCTAAGCGCATTTTTTAAAGTTCGTCCTTTAAATGCACATCTCTAACATGCAAAATTGGTTAGTACCATGTGAAATGCTTTGCCTCCTTTAGATGATGAATTGGTTTGTTTGGCTGTTGGATTCTCTAACAATACTTCTAAAGGAAGGAAATCTTGTCTTCTATGTAGTATTTTGACCCCCATCTGAATACAGTGGCTATTAAATCATACAGTGGACATTCATTTTTGTTGCTTCATCTCTTTTATTCCTGGAAGCTTATTTCTCTGTCTGTCTTTGTTTTTCTTCGCTGTTTATAACGTCTTCTTATAAGAGGCCTCAGCGGCTAAGCAGGGTCAGGTCTACACAAGGTGCATCAGCAAACCGACACCAACTATGTCAGCGCTTGACTTTTAGCCGGTTCTCCAAGCCCAGAATGCAGTTCTCTGAATCCACTGTGCTGCTGACCAGATCTGGGGTTGAGCACACACAGATGGCCTCTAAACCATGGCTTTGAATGGTATTTGGTCTACAGTGACCCAGTTCATGATCTGCATTGATTCATTACTTAATGTCCCAGAATTCCTCTGTTCTCTTCAGGACCAAAACATTGCCCTATACTGACTCTGGAAATTCTTGAACACCACCAAGTCCTGCCAGACTCCCCATTCTGGGGTTCCATTATCTGTCTTTGCCAAGGGGACATAGTAATAAGGGCAGGTCTTCTACTGAGTCAACACTAACTTCTCCCCAAATTATAGTATTTGGTTATGTCCTTCACTACCACGCCTCACCCATAAATTTAACCCTCCTAGAACATATAACACTGCTGCAGTCACTCTTCATTCACTGCACAATGAACAGATAGGCCTAGCAATACACTTATAATCCTTTAAGATTCTTCCGTAATGATGTTCTTTTGATTATGCAAGTAAAGGGTGAATTATTGTTCCTGTTGCAAAAGTAGGGGGTACAAAACAACTTAGAATCAGACAACTTAGAAACAGGTATTTTAAAAGGTAAATGTTTAAGAAAGCAGTTGCTTTAAATAATTAATATATTATTTGAAAAACGTCTGAGCCATCCTGACACACGATGCCATTAATGTAGACACATTTAGTAGGCACATTGCCATCGAGAAACTGCATTTCTGGGGACACTGTCTGCAAATGTCTCCCAGGAAAATGACAAAGAAAGCTATTTATTCTAAAAACCAATACAGAGGTGGGCAAAAGTAGGTTTACAGTTGTGAGTACGTGAAACAGAATTTACTCCTGTATTATTGTTTATTAATTATTGTATTATTTTCCACATGGCCAACTGTAAACCTATGTTTGCCCCACCCAGTATGGCTTCTCACTGGTTCCCTACTGAGCCTTCCAATAGAGAATCAACAACTGTGTAAACTTCTAGACTTACCTTTTTTAAAAAATATTTTAATTGATTTTTTTAGAGAGAGAGGAGGGGAGAGGGAGAGAAAGAAACATCAATGTGCCTGAGAGTGTAATATCGATCAGCTGCCTCCTGCACGCCCCCTATTGGGGACAGAGCCTGCAACCTGGGCATGTGCCCTGACTGGGAATGAACACAGCAACCTTTCCATGTACCTGCCCACATCCACCCACCGGGCACACTGGCCAGGGCCATATTTACCCTGAACACGAGAAACTCCGTAGTAACTTACAAAATGACTGGTCAGCATGGAGGGGAGGGGAGAGAGGGCGGGGAGGACACGTGTTCAGCTGCTATGAAGGCACATGGCACCCCATGCAGCTCTCGGTGCAGCCTCAGGCGTCCAGTGCAGAAGCGCAGGCCGGGAGGCCTTCCCAGTCCATTTTGGAAAGAGGAAGCGCCCGCCGGGCCCAGGAAGCACTAAACACCGCGCTGGTGGCTTGGTGGCTTGTTTCGGCAGCATTGCCAGGCTCTCCAAGCAGCTCTGAGTAACGGCAGACGATGGGAATTTTTAAATTTGCAAATTGAGATATGACTTTAGCCTAATGCCAACCAACCGTTTCTCTCTGGGGGTGAAGAGTCCGCTGCCAAGTATAGGATGGAGGGTTCCTGGGAAAGTGAGGGCATCCGCGGGTGCAGATCTGGCCCAGAGAAGGCTAAGGTATATGTCAATTTGTTTTAATTCTTCTGTTTAGTTTCCATGGTGTGGTTGGAATAGGATGATAAATCTGAAACTGAGTTTTATGTTTTAGTCTAGTTTCAACTGCCTCCTCACTGACTTTGGAGAAGTATCCTTGATTAAAATTTAAAATAAGTAAATCTAAGGTGGTTTTATCAGATGTCAGCTTCCTTAGCTCAAAATTAATTTAATGGCAAAAGCGGTGTTCAAGGCGGTGGAGGCAGAGCGCACGTCGGAGAGTCCCCCTCCGCTGCTGCAGCTGGTCACAGGCACGTTGCCACGGCCCTGACTGCCCACAGCGGAGCGATTAGGGCTGTTTCCCTGGTTCCTATTTTGATACAAACAAATGGAAAGCCACCAAAATCCCCCAGGATCTTCCCCAGAACTCGAAGGAATCCACGCAGACATTCAGAAGGGCTCAGAGCTAAATCCTTTCACAAGCAACTTACACAACAGCAACATCTTATTCCAGAAAGTCCAGTGGAAAACGGCAAGCTTTGTCCTCAGCACCGAAAACAGTGTGGGTTATGGATGCTCACGGCATGGACTCACTGAGACAAAGAGAAGAGCTACATACTTCGTGGTGGCTTGAGATACTGCTCTCCATTGAAGAGCAAGTCCAAGGAAGGATATCGAGGAGGTTAAATAAAGAGTCTTTTTGTGCCCTGGCCGGTGTTGTTCCACTGGTTGGGCATCGTCCCATGCACCTACAGGTTGCCAGTTCAATTCCTGGTCAAGGCATATGCCCAGGTTGCAGGCTCGATCCCCTGAAGGGGGCATGCAGGAGGCAGCTGATCAATGTTTCTCTCCCTCCCCGTTCTCTCTCTCCAAAAATCAATAAAAACTCTTTAAAAAAATAAAAATAGTCTGTTTGTAAAGATCTGAGGTTTACAGGAAAGCCGACGAGGAGTGGAGCAGCACCCTAGATGTAGCAATATCAGAGAGCCTCCCCTCCCCGATCCCTGGGCCTGAAGGGGTAAGGGATGGGAGCAGTCACCAGGCCCTGGCAAGAGCTTTGGCTGAGGTTGGAGTGTAGGAGGGGCACCTAACAAGAGCTGTGGCCTGTAGAGGTCACTGGCAAAGTGAGGCTAAGCAAGGAGGGAGCGGGGAGAATAACTTTCCTGACCTTTCTCTCTTCCCACCCTCCAGCTTGGGCCAGAAGGACCTACACTAATGAAGGGTATAGAGTTCACCCTCTGGGGCACAGAACAGACCTGCAGGGGCAAGTAGAAAATATCTGGCATACCCCAACAGGCCACGCCGCTTGGGAATCAATGTACCCCAGGGGTTATAGCACATCTGATTAACAATCACTTTACATTGAAAAAAGGCCATGGGGGAGATCTATTGAAACTATTTTAAATCTTTTCTTTCTTTGCTAACTACATTGTTATTGATTTCAGAGAGGAAGGAAAAAGGAGAGGGAGGGAGATAGAAACATCAATGATGAGAGATAATCCTTGATCAGTTGCCTCCTACACCTCCCACACTGGGGATCAAGCCTGTAACCCAGGCATGTACCCTGACCAGAAATTGAACTGTAACCTCCAGCTCATAGGTTGATGCTCAACTGCTGAGCCACATCAGGTAGGCTAAAATCTTTCCTGA
Source organism: Myotis davidii (assembly GCF_000327345.1). Taxonomy (NCBI): domain Eukaryota; kingdom Metazoa; phylum Chordata; class Mammalia; order Chiroptera; family Vespertilionidae; genus Myotis; species Myotis davidii. The sequence goes on from NW_006289398.1 coordinate 4,800,965, forward strand.
GGTGGAGATACTCGTACCTTCCATACCTCTTTGTGTAAAGTCTCTCACTCAAAATTCGGATTCCCCAAAGTTCAGATCAGAGTGTTTTGCTAGATAGGATCACAAAAACCTACTTCAGTGTTCTCTTCAGTCAACTACTCTTTAATTCATATGATTATTCAATTTTATAGATATATTAACATAATGCTATATTCTATTATACACATTTACAGAAATGGGTAGAATTATTTAATATACTTGTAGCTTTGATTGATCTCCTGGACTTTGATATTTGTGGAGAGTAACTGTCTTTGAACTCACTGCAGTGAGCTCTACATGGACTATGGACTTTCCGTGAAGTTTGAACACTCACCATATGCATTTGCTCATTCATCACATGTTTACTCGGGGCCACAACATGCAAGCATTTTGCTCACTGCTGAGGTGAATGACAGTATCAGAGCAAAGAGGAATGGGGTTTTGACACATCCTTAAACAGTGTGAAGTTTTTATATGTTTAAACTTCCTTCTTTTGGATGAGATCCCACTAAGCTTTCCAGTATTGACTTCTAACATTAACTATGTCCAGGAAGTATTCCAGATGCCAGGAAGTCCAGCTCCCAGCGTTCCCACTGGATCAGGATAAACAGATAATCTCCACTACAACATGTAGACAGGAGCCAGATCATGGAGGCTCTTGGTACTGGACTGTGTCCAACTTACAATGGGCAACTATTGATAAGCACTGAGAGTGGAAATGACATGGCCATATCTATGTTTTAAAAAGAACTCCCAGACTACAGCATAGAAAATGGATGGGAAGTGGCAAGAATACACAAATTGATGTAAATTGCACATTATTGAATGAACCAGAATGAAAGATGGCCATGGCCTGGGTTACATGGGTACAATTGGGATGGAGAGAAGCCAACTAATTCTAGTTGTATTTTGAAAGCAGAACTCTTGGACCTTAGTGATCAATTTAAAGTGAGTAGTGAGTGAGGAAGAGGAATCAAGGATGACTCCATATTTAGGGCTTAACGAACTGGATGTAAAGGGGGTATAATTTACCCAGGGTAAGGAATGATAAATATGGGGCAGAGTTTATATCAGACTTTGGCATTAAGATAAAGGACATCTTATTAAAATAAACTAAAAATGTCAAATTATATCACCATCTCTAAAGATGGTTTAGTATCATGGGAATTAACTTTTCCTTTGAAAGATGTGTAAGAACTTGCCCTCAAAATCAACGTATAATAATTTTCAGTAGGCTACCTTTTCATTTTGTTGATGATTCCTTTGCTGTGCAGAAGTTTTTAGTATGATGTCCCACTTATTTTTTTTGTTTGTTTGTTTGTTTTACTTCTGGTTTTAGCATCAGATTTAAAAATCATAATATATAACTTATTCTTAATTGTCCAATTTTTACCCTATAGACATATCACTTATACATCTTAGCCACATTAAAATGGAGGGGAAACGAGTATCAGACACACTAATGTGAATTCTGAAGGGTATGCTCTTACACTAAAAGGAATACCAAATTAAATTGTGATATGAATAAACTTTTAGGAGCATTTAGACATATGGAATTAATTATGCATATTACATTGATGAAGGCATTTATTCATTTTTAAAGTCACAGTTCAACTAAATATTGAGTTTTCTTCCAACAGAACCAAAGATTTAATCTGACTTCTGGTTTATTTTGTTAATTCCAAGGCTGTTTTTTAGCTAGGGAATAATAAACCTTATGACACTGCAAGTTTCAAATAGAGAAGTATCAAATGACCTAAACTCTAAATTCAACAACTATGAGATTTGTTTGCGTTTTGAATGAATAGTAAGAGAGAACACAATATTTCTTTTTATCTTACACTGATGACCTGTTTGAATTAATTGCAGTTACATATGCCAATTGCAAAATGAAAATGATCTATAGGAATTCAAGTGATCTATGGTCTTGGCATTTATTTTTTATTTTTTCAAAAGCAGTACTCTTTCCGGGGCATTAAGTAACCTTTATCAAATTCAACAACTTCCCTCAGCATGATTAATGATGAAAAACTTAATTAACGAATGTGTTTCTTTTCAGCATAAATAAGGCATGCATCTTTAAATCATTCAGCGGATTGTTACAACTTTCGAGAACAAGCCTAACCAAGTTCCATAGCATGCCACATATGACCCTCTCAATGTCGCCTTCCATCTTCCCTGTGCACATTATACTAGTTCTGTAAAACTCCGTCTCCGAACCACCAAGTCTCTCTCCCGCCTCCTTCCGGCCTTTGCAGCACAGCTCTCTTGTGGGACTGCTTTCGTTGTTGTTGCTCTCTTCCTATTCCTTTTATCTCTTCAACTTCGTCATTAAAGAATCAAGTTTTAAAACTACCTCCTCGCCAGCATTTGTTGCATCTCTCTATTAATGAAAATTAGAGGGTATTCTTATGTCTTATCTAAGCAGGTGGTGCTTTTCTAGCTTGTAGCGCTGAGGACAAGAACTTAACGATCTGGTTGTTTGTCCACATCCCCCAATAGACTCTGCGTTTCTCCATCATGGGAACTGTCTCTCACTTACCTTTCTTGTTCAGGGCTATGATTACTTGTCCACCATAATCTCCTACCTGCCCCTCCAAAAAATATCAATTGACAACATTTGAGGCAATGTTGATGTCATGATCTCTGGAAATTTTGAACATGTGAGTTTCGCTTCTTTGTCACTATAATGACAAAGCTTCACTTTGAAAGACCACATCAAAGTCGATAGAAAGTTGATAGAAAGTCAACATCTCTGTCCTGGTTCTGGTACTAACTAGTGGTGTGGTCAATGAATTCTGAAAATTGATGGCTTTCTCACCCACACTCAAGTAATGATCTTAAATTGGTTCTTAAGAAGTTTGGGATATTCACAAATAAGCAATAAAATTGCCATTTGGTATGTTTGGAAAATTAGGGAAGCAAAGCAATACTATTTATTAGTATAGTTAAAAATAGTCACTATTTAAATATCAACGTTCCGCAGTCTGAATCAGAGAAGGAAAAGAAGTTTGTTTTTCTGTGCTCTGTTCATGAAAATTGGATGTCTACACATTTGAAGGGTCCACTTTAAAATCAAAGGCGCATTTTATTTCCCGTGCATAGGTCACTGAAGGTGTTTATGTTAGCACTCACAGGTGTATACATTAGCAGTACATGTGCAAACTTAGTGTGGCCCTCAATTTCTGGAAGATTTCAAAGTGTAGAATTCCCAAATCCCCCTTTATCCCTCAACATACAGAACTCTCTTGTCTTGAGTTGAGGAGTTCATTTAGCTCTTTGCCCATATTGTCTGCAGCCTTTATCTAACCTTCCGTAATGTAAGCAAAGCTGTTTCCTTTGCGCTGGGCTGACCTTCCTTTGCATCTGAGAACAGGGTTGCTGACCCAGTCCTCCCGTGTGGGCTGTGTCTGCTGTGACCATATGGGAGCTGCGGCCCGGATCATCCTGCCTATCCAACTCTTCTAGTCTGGCTAATCGGCATGCACTCTTCCTCACCGTTCTCCTGGAGACTCCAGGAATCAAAGTGACACTAATTTAGACTTAAGAACCAACTGTTTGGAATTAAAAAACAACAACTCTAAAGCTAATTAATTGTATTATTTTAGCTTCACCTTTTAAAAATGGTTTGATTTGACCCGTATTTGATTTGATCTCTGGAGGGGTTAACAAACCCTCGCTATTCTTAGCTTCATTTTTCCAGCTTTATGCTCCCCATCCTTTTTAATTTTTGTTGTTTGGCATTTTTTCCTGATGTGATGAACTCTGCCGAACTCGGCTATACAGAATACAATTTTATGTCCATGCTTAACTACTGTTCTCCGGGTCTTCATTATGTGAAGTCATTTCCATCTGTTGCTACTAATGAAATGCACTTATAGATAAAATATGTCAGTAACAGCAGATGTAAGTCACACACAAACTTTCCATCTCTCCCCCCTTCTGACTATGGGAGCATAGCAGAGCTTTGCAAATTTAGGGTTTCCTCAAAAACGTCTTGGACTCACTAACTATAGTACAGGGTCATCGTAAGCTTCCAAAAGAACCTACGTAATCTCTCTAGGATGACCTCTAACTTGGCTCTTCCACTGAATGCTGGCAAGAGCCTCCATTCTCTAATAGCCAAATAACCTCTAGCTTTCCCTCTAGCAATACCCACACGGTTAGCCATTTTTTAAAAATGCATTTTTATTGATTTCAGAGAGAAAGGGAGAGGGAGAGAGAGCTAGAAACATCAGTGATGGGAGAGAATCATTGATCGGCTGCCTCTTGCATGCCTCCTGCTGGGGATCAAGCCCACAGCCCTGAGCATGTGCCCCTGACCAGAATTGAACCTGGGACCCTTCAGTCCCCAGGCTGACACTCTATCCACTGAGCAAAACCAGCTAAGGCACTGTTAGCCATTTTTAAATGCAAGTTTTTCCTCTCAGAAACTACAGTCCACCAGCCTTCCTGGTGACGTAGAAGAGCGAGCAGCATCTGTCAACAGCAATCACACTAACAGAGCTCAGAGGGAAACGTTAGTGCTCCTAAGGAAGAACTTGTCTCTTTCAGGTACCTGCAAAGCATGCGCCTTTAGAGTAACTTCATTTCCTCCACATTCTCGTCTGATTGCTCTATATGGGGTCATCTTTCTCCCTCCCTCTAGCTTTGCATGGCTTCCCGTGGATTCTGGCCGTCCTACGTCCCCAGGACGGACCCGACTCTGACTGCACCAGAGGTAATTTACATGAAAGTGTCGACTCATGGATTCACTCTTGGTAGGAGGAAATGTGGAATTTTAAAGAGGATTTTTCATTTCTGATATCTCAAATATAAATGCAAAGATAGGTATTAGGTAACTAGCTGGACAGCTAAGTAGATAGATAAAGAGATATGCAGATAAAAATCTTTTTGATGCCTCTTGTGTCCTCATATTATTTCCTCACACCTAAGAGACAGATCACAGGCTCAACATTGGGTGCCCCAGTTATGGAAGCTTGAATAATTCATTATCACATAAATAAACACTGACATCTCCTGTGTCTGCTGATGCGCAATACAGGCATCATTGTGAATAGTAGTCTTTAAAAACATGTTTTGTAATATGTTTAAATAAAAAATGCGATTTTTAAATTTTCTCAATATCAGTATATCTGACCTCAGCCAGTAGTTCAGATTCCTCATTGAACAGGCTGCCATTTTTGTGCCTGAAAATTATAACTAAAACAACAAAGAAGAGCATCTTCAACTATTTCAGCCTTCTCTGTGAGACAACTGACGTTTTTCTTTTTGGAATACGGCTGAGTTTCTTAAGGGCACAGTCCCATTGATATTGTAATACATTGCATGGAAACATAGTGCTGGTTTCTTTAATTTTTCTAACTGGGTATGACTTTCCAATTGTCTCTTCCCATCGTCATCTAAGAGTCTCTTATTTATGTTAATAGTGGGTGCTATTGTTGGTAAGCTACTTGTAACAAATGAGTCAAACAAAAAGGCATGAATTCTGCAGATGGTGGAGTAATTCAGTAGGATAATCTGCATAAGCAGATTCACATTTTCATAGAAAACATTTTAATTTAATGTTTAGCTTTGATCACTAGCTTACTGCACATCCCTAATTTTTTTTCCATCTAGTTCCCACCTTCTTTTTAATTAAAAATTGTGCTTAGTGATTAATCTTTTTCCAAATAACAACATGGTTATATTGTGCTATGTTATATGGTACAGATTTCCCATCATTATAATTTTCCTCAGACATATCGCTTTATGTCACCTGCCCCTCTTAGTGAAACACTGTTCACTGTGAAGGAAAAGCAAGCAATCTGATTTTAGCTTATATTTTATTCATCCAAACAGAAAGAACAGGCTCTCTGGTCAGGCATGTGATGAGTCTGAAGTCACCACTTCATTCTAACCAGTGAAGAGCTGAACAAACTAAAAAAACAACTCAGATCCATCAGAGAAGTGAGGTCACAGGGCACACTGCTACCCCAAACTGTACCCGAGGAATTGCTGGGTATTAGAAAAATCTGCTTCCAGTGGGGAAGAGGAGGAGAAACTTATTTGAAATAAATCTGAGCATTTGTTCTTTACTATTGTACCAAAGCATTAGATTACAGAGGGTTGTTTTTTGTTATGTTTTGTTTTAAAAGCCTAACCTAACTGAAGTAACTCAATTCCAGCTCTTTTGAGGGCTTATATAGGGGAAAGAATTACCCAACTCCAACCCTCTCTAGCCATCCTCTGTCATGGGGGTTAGGGGATAGGGAGGGCCTGAGCAGCCCAGGTGATGTTCACAGTTCAAGGGTATAGGCTCCCCAAAAGACTGAGACCTGGTCATATGATTATAGACGATGTCCTCTCTCCTGACACCTTACCATTCCATTGCTAATTAGGTGCTGCAGCGCATTTTGTCCAGTACGGATGTCCACCTTTCAACGCGAAAATGCAAGCAAACAGTTTGTAGAGACTGAACAAGCATCAGAGTCAGAGTCAGATATGGCAGGGACGTTAGAATTATTATATCAAGAAATTTTAAAACTATGATTAATGGAATAAAGGATTTAATGAAAAAAGTAGGCAACATGGAAGAACAGATAGATAATGTAAGCAAAGAGATGGAAATTCTAAGAATAAGAAATGCTAGAAACAAAAAACAAAACAAAACACGGTAACATAAATGAAGAATACCTTTGAAGGGTTTATTAGCATACATATGGCCGAGGGAAGAATCACTGAGCTTGAAAATATAACAGTAAGTTAACTCCCCAAACTGAAAAGCCAAAGAGAAAAAATACTGAAAAAAAAATCCCCGAGAATCTATTGACAACAGTCTATAATTTATAAATTTATAGCAACAAATGCATGCATTAGAAATGAAGAGAGATCTGCCCTAGCTGGTTTGGCTCAGTGGATAGAGCGTTGGCCTGCGGACCAAAGGTCCCGGGTTCAATTCCAGTCAAGAGCAGGTACCTCAGGTGCAGGCTCCTCCCCAGCCCTGGCCCTTGTTGGGACATGTGCAGGAGGCAACCAACTGATGTGTTTCACATTGATATTGCTCTCTGTCTTTCCCTCTCTTTCCCACTCTCTAAAACTCAATGGAAAAATATCCTCAGGTGAGGATTAAAAAAAAAGAGAAAGAAATTGATCTAAAATCAAGTTTTTATCTTAGGGGACTAGAAAAAGAAAAGCAAATTAAATCCAAAGTAAACAGAAGAAAAGCAATGGTAAACATTAGAACAGAAATCAATGGAATTTAAAATGGGAAATCAATAGAGAAAATCAAGAAAACAAAAAGCTGACTTTTCAAAAAGATCAATAAAATGGATAAGCCTCTAACCAGACTATGAAAAATAGAGAAAAGACACAAATTACAAATATCAGAAATAAAAAAGGGGACATCATTCTAAACCCCACAGACATTAAAAGAATCATAAACACTGTGATCAACTCTATGCTCACCTCACACGTGTGATAACCCAAATGAAATGGACCAAATCCTTGAAAGACACAATCTACAAAACTCACGCAAGAGGAAATAGAAAATCAGTATAGGCCTATGGTCATTAAAGAAATTGAGTCAATAATTAGTAAACTTCCAAAACTTAGAGCACCAGTCACAGATGGTTTCACTGATGACTTTTCCAAAACATACCAGTTCTCTACGATCTCATCAAGAAGATCAAAGCCGCAGTAACAAATCACCAATCCTGGAGGGGTGACTATAAATAACAGCAATTTATCTCCCAGTTTCTGGGTTCTGAAGGTCAAGATCGGGGTGGTAGCATGGTCGGGTCCTGGTGAGGACCCACTTCCTCCCGTGGCAGGAGCTGAGAGGAAGCCAGCTCTCAGGTGACTCTCACAAGAGCACTAATTGCATTAATGGGGCGTGGGGGGATGGGGAGGGTTGGAGGGGGGCCTTCCCGAGGACCCACCTCCTGGCTCCATCACCCTGTGGTGGAGGGATTTTTACATGTGAATGTGAAGGGGACACAAACAGCCACACAAGTTGCCAACAAGTAACCATCTTGCTTGCCATCGTTCCTGTCCAACTGTGGTTTTAAGATTGAGGAAAGTTCATTTCTATTCCGTTTGGTCTGTTTGTTATTTATTTTTTTAGCTTCCATCGTTTAATGCATCAGCACAAAGCATGAAATTATTTCATAGTCCTAAGTGGGAAATGTTAATTCCATTCATATATATATAGAGAGAAATATAGAGAAAGAGGCTTTTAAAAATAATTTTCACAAGAGCGAGAAATAGAGAGAATACATGGAGGGAAGTGACTGAAAGGTTACCACTGCGCCTGGAGGCAGTAAGCCCCGCCCTGGACCAGACAGGCAGCAGCTGCTTTATTGCGAGTGAGCAAGCCGCTCTGGGTCTCTAGGAAGGAGCGTCTTTGGACCTCGATAGGAGTACGTTTCAGCAAGAGATTCTAACAGGAAGTTGCTTCGACTTGAATAGCGAAGTTATTGATCTTCTGCCATTTCACCGGGCAGACCTATGGCTCTCAAGTTTTCATGTGCATCAGAATAGCCTGGAGGGTTTATTAAAACCAGACCCCTGGGCCCCAGCAGACCGGGATCTGCCTGACTCAGTCAGTCATTCGGGGGAGGGGGCCAAGGGAGGGGGACCTTGCCTTTCTTGCGGGTTCCCAGGATGCTGATGCTCCGGGTCGGGGACCACCCATTGAGGCCCAGGGGTGTAGAATATATACAACGGATCGAATGCACACGTGTCCCCACAATGCACTCCATTACGTTCTGTGCCAACAGAGACCCTCATTCTTACTGTAGGATAAATGGCTCTTCAGATGTGAATTAATTTGTCAAAAGTGGGCTTGTCCTATAGGGCAGTGACTTTTTGTACAAGAAAAATTATAGCAGAGGCTGCCTGGGCCTCAGCCCTCTCACCCTCCTGCACCCAGTGCCTGGGCTGATCAACCCCCAGGAGAGGCGCGCGTTCCTCCTCTCTGTGGCAGGATGATCTCCACCTCCCAGAGCTGCGGAGAGTATGATGTGGATGAGGAAGGGGAAAGGGCCTTGGGAACGGCAGAGCATTCCGCAGATGTGACAGTTCATTAGTGCTGATCTCACTGTGGGTGTGAGAATGCCTTCCCGTCTCCCAAACTCCGGACAGAGAGAAGGCCCACGGTAGCGGTGAGTTCTGCTGACGGGCAGTGAGCAGTCAGTAACCATTTGCAAACTGATGGATACAATAAGACAGACTCCATGCTCTGGAAGATTTCTTACAATATACAGGTAAATTAACTGAGACGACACTACTATTCATGCTGACAGAGAATTAAGAGAAAGTCATGGAACGCTATTGAAATAGTATCTATTAAGGGCTTACTCTCTATCAAACTCCATGGGCGATCATTCCTTGTTCACATTTTAAGTTTCAAACACCAAACACCAAATGAATTCCCCATTTGAGGCTCAATTGCTCAACAGGACAGAGAGTTTAGCCTAGGTAACTCTGCTTTAAATTTTAATTTATTCAGTCTAAAGCCTCAAACATTGTACTGCTATAGTTACATTTCTAGTTCTAACCCGGTGATCTAAACAAAAAAAAGCTTAATTGGAAAAAATAAAATTGCAGAGTAATACAAATCTAGCAATGCAAGTGTGTATGATCTCATTTATTTATATTTTAAAAATCCCTTGTACATGGCATTTATGAAGAAATGAGAAACAGAAATGATGGGTATCAGTTGATAGAAATTACTTTTGAAGGGAAGAATAGGGGAAATCTAACATTTAATTTCATACATTTCTTTTTTAAAAAATAAGTCTTTATTGTTCAGATTATTACAGTTGTTCCTCTTTTTTTTCCCCCATGGCTCCCCTCCACCCGGTTCCCACCCGACCCATGCCCTTACCCCGCCCCCACTGTCCTCAT
>NW_006289398.1:4811889-4831119 GCF_000327345.1 Myotis davidii
TGGTGTGTGCTCACTTTGACCACTGGGTACACTGACTCTTGGATCTCCAAGGAGGTGCAAAGTCAGCCATTGCCTGAGGCTACCCAGCAGGAGTTACAGAGAGATCTGCAGATTCCTCTTCTTTGTTTGGGGTTTGGAGGTGCCCAGATGAGGCCCAGATGTGAAGCAATGCAGGCTGCTGATGAGCCTTAGGCCTTCTTTTGGAAGCTCTGTGGTTCTTTGACCCAGCTGCAGTTTGTTAGGTTAGGTTGCAAAAGGCCAGGCCATTCATATGCAAAAGCCTCTGCACACAGCTTGGGTGGGGTTGTAAATTGGGAGGGGTGTGGTCTCAGGGAATCACAGGGCGGTGTAAACAGCAATGGTTGCCTGTCAGCCCTGCCCCGATAGGTCCCTGGGTTTCTGTGTCCCTCGGTCGCATGCAGGAACCATGAATGCTGCGAGCACCTCTGAGAGAAAGCCACCCTCGTGTTCTGGCCTGATGTCAGTCCAGTTTCTCCCCATGAGTCTGGGTCCCCAGAGTCTCACCCGGAACTGGAGTTCAGAGCAGTCGGGAATTTGTAACTCCCTCCTGATTGAAAAAGACCACAGCGTACCCAGTTGCCAGCCCATTTCGTGCACCTTCATACCTCTGGTCTTCCGCACCTCTGCACCTCCTACCAGTCTTGATGTGTTTTTATCTTTTCCTCTAGTCAGCCAGCCTGCCTGTGGTTCTGGATGATATCCGTTTTGTCTTTTAGTTGTAGTTTTGATGTGGTTGTGGGAGGCAGTAGTTTGATGTGGTTGTGGTTGTGGTTGTGGGAGTACAGGCGTTTACCTATGCCACCATCTTGGTTCTCCCTGATTTTGTACATTTCAACATTGTTTATATCTTACAGCAATACTCATGTATATAGGAATTGTGTACTGAGCACCATTAGTAAGTAAATGATCACTTAAATATATATTTAAAATTAATACACTCATAGGGACTCCTGTCTAGAAAGCAGTATTTTCCCACATGATGAGTGTGTATTTCTCTCCCAAAATATCAACCTGTGAGTGAATCAATAGGCCCCCTGTCCCTGCTGAAACGGAATCCAGCCCACTTCCTCCATTATTTTCCTTCACGGTGCCCACAGGGTCCCGTGCTCTGTGTCAAATGCTCGAGTACTGGGCTTCCCTTCGAGTGGTCAGTGGAAGTGATGTCTAATCAGCAACAACGTCCCCAGCAGGCTTCCTGCCTGTAATTTACTTCCCACTGATTCTCAGGGAGGTGATTTCGCAGTGAAGATCCAGTCGCTGTTAATCAGGTCTCTTGATTTCTTCTGAAATCCATAGGAAGGCAGCGTCGCAACAACACCCTGTCTGGTGGCTGTAGAAACTTCGGCAGTCGTTCAAACCTGGTCTGGGCAGATCCTTGCCCTGGGCAGATGGCTGGGAAGAGAAGAGCAGTGACACAGATCACGTGGCCCGCACTGTGTGCACGCCCAGGACATGGAGCCAGAGGAGGAACGCCAGGTCTGAGTGCAAGGGGAGAAATCAGGATGGAGCGCAAGGCGGGGTCAGAAAGGAGCAGAGAAAGCAGGAGAGTGAAGAGAAGGAGAAGTGAAATGGTTGCATCCCCTCGGGTAGAAAAGGAAAACTGAAAGGTTTGAGGGTCGATGAGTCTAGCTCTGAAATTTAAATTATAATGTTAAAATGAAGAGATGCCAAAGGTTGCTGAAGTCATCCCGGACAGAGGATGTCATGGCCCACACGCCCCCCTCTCCTCCCCACCTCAGAGCTGCTGGGTTGATGATCACATTCCATGGTCATCGTTGATCCCAGTGTCAGTATCCATTCTAGACCACTGGCTGTTCAAAGGCAGAAATTGATCTCTTCCTCTCAGTTTTGCAACGATCGCTGTATTGCCCAGGTTTCGTGAATATGTTGAATAAATGAAAGACAGTTCATCTTTGTGTTTAAAGTGAGTTCCTGAAACAACCTAACTCTAAAAGGTGTTCAGAGTTCTTTTAGGAAAATCCTGGACGCTACTACACTAGGCCCTATATTTTTCAATTCTGCTATTTAGAATTCTGCATATTCTACTCTGCTTACAATGTCCTTGATTCTGTTCCCTCTAATGGAATCCCTAACATGTCCTGTCTTTTCCTTTTTTCTCAGATTGGCTTCCAAATCCACCTTCCTAACTCTCAAGCTGTGCTGCCTAATTGTCAATGCAGGAAAATGTGTCCATCCTTTGTTTTGCTCCTACTTTATCTTAAGCCAAAATAAAATGAAATTGAAGGAAGCGTGTCAAGGTAACTTCAGAGAACACGACTCTGAAAGAAGATTGCTGCCAGCAGATTCTTTTTCTGAGCCAGAGAAAATGACTATGATTTTGTTTTCCTTTGTGTGACTCCCTTTTCTACACATCGATTGTCGCTGTGGCCAGTCATAGAAGGAAAGGGAGAAGCCATTATAGGACAAGCAGGTGACTTGGGCCACAGAGGAATTCCAGACCCACCCACCACCACAGAAGTCAAGAAACTAGGAGGCTAGGGAGAGACGAGGAAAGAACAACTGAAGGCCATTCTGAGCAAGAGATCAGGCCTAATCAGCAGATGCCAGATGGAAGTCCAGTCAATTCCGAATGGAATCTGGGGCAGGAAGAGAAAAGCGGTTTGTGTAAATGAATTAATTTTATAGACAATTATAATGCCACACAGATCCAACTTCACAATCTCAGCATCAAACAGCATCAGTCTTTGAGCCCAAATCAGACCTCCTCATGAATTCTTCCATAGCCCCAGAGTGATATGTTATTGTTTTTTTCTGAGCTCCTTTAGTTCTCAGGGTTTGTACCTCCCATTAGAGAGCCAGCAATTACTTCTTTGTGCCTGGTTACTTTTCATGCGTGAAGTGTAATCTCTTCTGCTGGATTATAAGTTTATTTTTTTTGAAACGTCAACATTGTTCATTTCTTACATTATAAATATAAAATTACTGGGATAATAAATATCATGATATAATCATAGGATGATATCAAAAGCCCTCATATGAGTAACATTGCTAGGCAAAGTTTAACTTTTGTTCAGTGATATTTTCCTTAAATAAATAAATGAGTTTGCTTGGGAATGCACACGAGAATTATCATGCATGAATATTGCTTGGGAAGGGCTTAAAATCTTGCTGAATTGAGAAAAAAATGTTTACATGAAAATAGAGAGAAAGTAGGTGGAAAAGTAAGCAATGCTAGTGACAAGTTTAGTGAGACTTGGATCAATAGAGAGCTCCCTGGTTAGAGAAGGATGCTGGGAAGCTGTAGCGAAGGCACAGTGCTTGCCCACCCCATCACATGACCTGCTTTGCACTCCATACTCCCCTGGGCTTCGCTTCCCAGCAGCCTGCCTCAAGGTGTCTTTGCCTGAGGAAAGCTGGGATTGCCTATGAATTTTCACCCCACCTCCAACCCCAGCCCTGAGTCAATGCCTTCGGGCCCCCTGGGTCCTGCACCGGGGACCAGACGGTTCAGGAGGTGCCCTGACACTGTGTAGAGCTCCCTGCGGGGCTGAGCCCCCGTGAGCCTCTATGGGACCACAGTCCACATGGCTCCCTTGCTTGGCCCTCCTCAAGCTGATCCCGGGTGCTCCTCCCCTACCTACCTTTTCTTGGACCTTCCTAATCAACCACTTCCAGACAAACCTCCTCTGCGTCTGCCTCGGGGGAACTTAGCCTAAAGCAGGGAGGTGACATTGAACTGGGTGTTTGATGTGTTTAGGGGAGCTGTGTTGAAAGGTGCTTCAGGGGGAGAGTGTCATAGGCACTCACATGGGGAGGTGGGGTTTGCATTCTTTATGGAGATGTCAGAGGAGAAAACAGACTTCCTGGTGACTAATTGAGGGTGTAAAGCCAGGGGGGCATCATGCAGGGGAGGTGGGACAAAGGGCAAAATCAGATCAGGTAAATTGTGAAGGAAAAAGAAAAACTTAAACTTGATGTTGTAGAGCAGTGGTTCTCAACCTTCCTAATGCAGTGATCCTTTCATACAGTTTCTCATGTTGTGGTGACCCCCAATTTCATTGTTACAAGTTGAACATAATTAACGCATAGTGGTTTATCACAAAAACAATATGTAATTATATATGTGTTTTCCGATGGTCTTAGGTGACCCCTGTGGAAGGGTCGTTTGACCCCCAAAGGGGTCGCGACCCACAGGTTGAGAACCGCTGCTGTAGAGAGTAGGCACTGGTTTGAGTTCCTAAGCAGAAGGGCATGAGAAAAGTAGGTTTTCCAATTTGCATATTTTTAAAACATAGTCGCAGAAGCCGAGTCTCTCTAGCTGCTATGCAAAAAACAGATTCTCTGGCCAGCTGGCCTGGCTCAGTGGTTGAGGGTTGACCTATGAACCAGGAGGTCAAGGTTCAATTCTCAGTCAGGGCACATGCCTGGGTTGCGGGCTTGATCACCAGTAGGGGGCATGCAGGAGGCAGCCAATCAATAATTCTCTCGCGTCATTGATGTTGCGCTCGCTCTCTCTCTCTCTCTCTCTCTCTCTCTCTCTCTCTCTCTCTCTCTCTCTCTCTCTCTCTCTCTCTCTCTCTCTCTCTCTCTCTCTCTCTCTCTCTCTCTCTCTCTCTCTCTCTCTCTCTCTCTCTCTCTCTCTCCCCCTTCTTCTCTGAAATCAATAAAAATATATATTTTTTTAAAAAAGAGATTTTCTGGCCAAATCAAGTTCTAGCCAACTAATGATTCCCAAATGATTATGAGCCTATGGAAGCGGGGGCCAAGGATTAGCTTTGGATTTTTATATTTCCAATCTTTTCCACGTTGAGAACGACACTACCTGGAGTGTCGTGCTGTTCAAAGTGTGGCCCACCTGCCGGCCAAGAATCCGCCGGTGCCTGATCAAGCCTTTCCTAAACACGCTCCCACTGAACACTGCAGGGAAGCCGTTCTCATTAACACGGCATAGGAATGGTTTTCCGATAAACAGACTGGCGGAAATGTTCTTTAGGAAGCTCTGGGAAAGGGTAGAGGCTGGATGCAGGCCAAGAGCTGTGTTAGGGACAAGACTCGACTGGCGGCTGGAGAAATGTCAAGGAAAATGAGAATTGGAGATCATCTAAAAAAGTCATTGCATGTCACAAGGGGAGAGGGCGGAAGGTGAAAAGGGGCGTTTTCCAGCCCCGCTGCATGTGTGAGGAACAGAAACGACAGCCTCGCGGTGGGCATCGCCTCGGGCCTCAGTGGCTGGGAGCTCGTGGGAAACAGGCAACGGGGTAGCATCTTAACGTGGAAAATTAACTTACAATGGAACGATTCAGTCCGCCCGGTGACATTACCCAGCATCACTTTAGTTTCAGTCTTAAGCTCAAGTAACATAAGGATGAGAAGTTTTAAGCATTTTCTAGGTAGGCTGAGTAGGACTGTGTTTTTCTTGGTTTTTCCAAATTTTAATGAGCATCTGAAACACTAGGAGAATGGGTTAACACGCAGGTTTCAGCCTGGTAGGTCTAGGTCCGTGGTCGTCAAACTGCGGCTCACAAGCCACATGCGGCTCTTTGGCCCCTTGAGTGTGGCTCTTCCTAAGCCTCAGGAGTGCCCTAATGAAGTTAATAACAATGTACCTACCTATATGGTTTAAGTGTAAAAAATTTGGCTCTCAAAAGAAATTTCAATCGTTGTCCTGATGATATTTGGCTCTGGTGACTGATGAGTTTGCCGACCACTGGTCTAGGTGGAGCCTGAGGTGTCGCAGGTCTACCCAGCTCCCAGGTGGTGCAAGGTGGCTGGTCCAAGGACCACACTCTGAGCACAAGAGGATCAAAGATCAGGTCCAGGGGACGATGGAAATGTAGAGATTCTAGAATTACAGTAGACATTGCATTCTCTCTCTGTTATATTTGTTCATTCACTTTTTTTATGAGAGTATTCCCTGTCAGGTGAGCATGTGAGAGAAGAAGGAACGCTATGGAGAAAAGATTGGGTAAAGGGAATTTAAATGAGATACAAAGACCCATGGGAAGCTCTAGTGAAGACTAATGGGGTGCTTTCAGAATGAGAGTGGTACAAGTGGGAGGTTCCACGGCTAATTGACAAGGTTTGCTAGGGAAAAAGAACACTTTCTTAAGATATATTTTTAACATATTCTTCATTCTGCGTTCTTTTCCTTACTGTTAATTTTATACCTGCTGTGGGCTGAGAAATATGAATAAATTTCCCTTTAATGGCAATGTTACCTAAAGCCACTACACCAGACTCTTACTTCTCTATTATATTTTGTTATTTCTTTTCTTTCTTTTTTTTTTTTGATTGTAATCCTGGTTACTCTTTTTTTTTTATATTTTATTGATTTTTTACAGAGAGAAAGGGAGAGAGACACAGAGTTAGAAACATCGATGAGAGAGAAACATCGAACAGCTGCCTCCTGCACATCTCCCACTGGGGATGTGCCCGCAACCCAGGTACATGCCCTTGACCGGAATCGAACCTGGGACCCTTCAGTCCGCAGGCCGACGCTCTATCCACTGAGCTAAACCGGCTTCGGCATATTTTGTTATTTCAATAAACTTCAATCTCTAAGGAAATTTTCAACAATACTCCCTTCATTGTCATGTTAGTAGTACCTTCTTAATTCTAAAAGCACAAGCCAACGTTTAAGGAATAAGAGAAAGAGCATTTTTTTAAATCATTTGTATTCAGAACACAATGGCAAAATAGAAATAGTGATTTTCATTGCTTTTCAGATATAACTTTGTTACTTTGTGGAAACAAAACCAAGGAGATTTAAATACCAAACCTTTGACAGTCTGTGGTTACTGAAATAGCAAAAATGAAAATATAAGCTCTATCCTTCTGTTTTGCATAAGAGGAACCTATGGACTGTATCTGACTGTTTTAACCCAGAGGCCCACCTTAATAAGGGAGTAATAAAAGTAACTGTTCATTTTCAAAGTCTCATGTCACTACAGGATGTTATACATAAAACAAGTTCTCATTTTACTTTTAAAATATGGCTATACCTTAATTATATATGCAATGTATTTTTAAGAAGATTTATAGGTAAACTTTCTATTATATTATTAGCCAGCCATGGCTTCCTCTATGGATTAAAGAATTAAAACTTTAATGGCAAATTCATGGCTCAGGAACTACACAGCTTCCTCTTTCCTCAGAGTGACTGAGTACATATATTTAGCTCTTTTCAAGATCATGACCCATAAAATTCCTTGCATTTACACTAACAAAGTGAGCAGTATATATTAATTTTCTCAGTCTAAGAAAAAGGTAAGAAAACTCACAACTTTTGAGTGTCTACAGTGTCCCAGATACAAGTGAAGGTGCTTTGACAAGGTGCTTTCATCTCATAAAACAGTAAAAAGATAGAAATTTAGCCCTAGCTGGTTTGGCTCCGTGGATAGAGCGTTGGCCTGCGGACTGAAGGGTCCAGGGTTCGATTCCAATCAAGGGCACATGCCAAGGTTTTGGGCTTGATCCCCAGTAGGGGATGTGCAGGAGGCAACTGATCATGATTTCTCTCTCATCATTGATGTTTCTGTTGCTCTCTCCCTCTCCCTTCCTTTCTGAAGTCAATAAAAATAAAAAATAAAATAAAAAGATAGAAAATTATAAAACAACTTTAAATAGCCAGAGTTAAAATCACTGTTAAAAAATTTTAGTTTAAGAAACACAATTTACTGTGGTCAGTAATTACTGTGTTCCTCACAGGAAATGTCGTACTTGATTAGTGAACCAAGATACCAAACAGGAAGTCCACACGGGATGGGGGCCCACTAGATGCCCCGCTCTAAGCCCAGACCATTGCCAATGGGCCCGAGCATTTGGCACGGGATTCAGCTGAGCTGGAAGGGCTCCTGAACACTTGACTTGAGCTTGCGAACCCCTTTGGTCATAGACACTTCATGTGAGAGCAGCTCAGTCTCTAAGAGCTGAGTCAACAGAGAACCAAGCTGCAGCGCAGGTACACACAGGCACTCACCGCCTCCCACAACCACATCAAAATCACAACCAAAATCCAGAACCACCGTCGCTCAGAACCACCTGCCATCTGGCTGCATGGAGGTCCTACAACTAGGGAGGTAGAGGAAAGCACACGGGCATGGCAGGAGGGGCGGAGGCGGGCAGTGGGCTGGCCGGACACTGGCGTGTGTGGTGTTTCTAGTTGAGGGGAGAGCCTGGCTGCGGAGGCCGCCTGCCCTGAAGAAGGGGTAACCAGAGACCTTGTATGCACGTGTGCCTCACCTATGGGCACAGACAACAGGGTGGTGAAGGCCTGGGACAGGCAGGAGCCAGGGGAGGGGGAGGGGAGGAAGAAGGACATCTGTAATGCTTTCATCAATAAAGATTTTTTTTAAAAAGACTGAATTAATGAAGATCTCAATACCTATAGAAAAATTTTAAAATAGAAGTTATCCAACCATCATGGAAATAAACTAGAATGAGAGTTCTTGAAAAACATATAACGGGTAAAGCAAATAAAATAAGGAGAGTTTTTGAATTGTATCTGCAATCCTATGAGTCAAGAATTTCGTGGCTAAAGAGCCAGTTCACACATAATTGTGTGGCTCCCTCCTTGGAATCATGGCTGTAACAACACAGAAAGCCTTCGGTGGAACCGTTTCTGGGGGAATCCCCTCCCTCACCCCATGGCCTTCAGGCTGGAGCACTCATTGTGCTTTGTCTGGTGCATTAGCAAATTTACATGGAAATCATTAAGTTGCCTTTAAATTTTACCAGAAACTGTGTGTGCCAAACTGCATTCAAAGTTTCCAGCAGGTACTGCTTAGTACAGCTGTAGATGGAGCAGAAAGAAAATAGTCGGACTTAAGTTAGATTTTTTGGCTCTTCCACAAAATTTAAACATGTCTTTGAACTGTCTCTTAATCTGTGAATTATTCTTATTCTCTGTAAACATTACCCTATCCTCTACTAAATTGTCCTTTATGTCCCCTGTGGGGTTGCTAAAGTTCTCGCTAATTTATTTTAGATACAACTTTTCAAACTACAGTCAAACTTTGTTTTATGAAAGATATTCTTTTCCAGGAATTTCAGAAAATACATTGGTTTTTTTAGGTTCACACCAAGAAAGCACAGTGTCCATAATTACCAAATGTGATTAAGAAAAAAGGACTGAAGTGCTAATATGTATGAGTGTCAGCAATGTCCCATGCAGGCCATGGGGAAGCACCTGACATCTATCATCTCATGAAATCCTCAAAACAACATCATGAGATGAATTCTATTGTTGTTATCCTATGTTACCAATAAAAATTTTTATTTTTTCCTTCGTGTTTAAGAAAATATTTTTGAAAAATATTATCCTTTTTTATGTAAAAAGAAAATCAAGTTATTCATAAAAGTGCAAAGAAAAAACAAAACAAAATATCTCCAAAATCTTCCACACAAGAAAAAAAATAGATATTAATATTTGCTAAAAATATTCTAAACATTTTTTTTGCATGTTTACAAACAGAAGGTATTTTATGTATTATGGCCACTTAGATTGGCTGATGATCAATAAGATGATAAATAAATGAATAGATAACATAAATTAATATATAGAGAGGTGATGACTAGTAAAAATCCAGCTAATAGTTTGAAAAGTGATGTCTTTTTCTTTCTTGTCTTCCCATGTACATAGTCACCCCAGGCATCAGTGTATGATAGAGGTGGTGAGACTAGGATGCCTAAAGAAATGCAAAGAAGAAGGAATAGTGACTTTTCAGTATCTAATATTCAAAACAGGGTTTTAAGGAGACATTAGACTTGTAAGCCATACATCTTGAAAGGGAAGAAAAGTATTTTATATATTCCTTTCTCTCCCCTTTAATCTTCGAGAAGTAGCCCACAGAGTTTTTAAAATGTGATTTTCCTACAGGAAGAAGTTGTAGGTAATCTCCTCTGGCCACCTGCAGTAGTCAATTCTTAGTCATCCTCTAAAATAGGGAAATGAAGCTGAACCACATCACCAGTTTGTAATCGGAATTACCTTACATGCACAGAGTTCTCCTTTTTAATTCTTGGAAATTGTTGTTATTTTTTGTTATCATGAACATTTGACCCCACGTTACATAACCATGTTGTCTTTTAAAGTTCTTGTGTTTATATTATTAAGACAGGTATGATAACTCACTGCTCTTACTAGTTACCAAAGTGCACACGCTAATTCCAATAATAATGTTGATTGCTTGATTTAAAAAGCTTTGAGTCAATATAGAACGTTTAGCTTTTCTAAACTTCTACAAATGGTTTTTCATAAAAAGCTTTAACTACAAACATAACAATTCCTAGAAAGTTAAATTCCTACCTAATGGAGGGGAAATTGAGTCACAAAGAGTGAGAATGAGCCCAGCTGCTGTGGCTCAGTGGTTGAGTGTCAACCTATGAACCAGGAGGTCATGGTTCTATTCCTGGTCAGGGCACAGGCCCAGATTGTGGGCTCCATACCCAGGAGGGGCAGGTAGGATGTTTCTATGTCTCTCTCCTTCTCCATTCCTCTTGGAAATGAATAAAAATACATTCTTTTTTAAAAAACTGGCAACATTTAAAAAAAAGTGAGAATTACTTTCCTTGGGTCATACTGGTGGAGGCTGGCTGGTAGCTACAAACGATTTAGATCGATTCTCCAAATGGGCAGCCCCGTCTTGCTTTCATTAAGCATTCCTTTGGTTTCCCTGCGGGTACGTTTCTTTATTTTAGGTTCACGGTAAGTAGTATTACATATGCGACCGGTCACCACAAGATCCAGCAGAGCTAGTCTGTTCCTTCCAGTTGTCTAGGCAAGTTCTTCAGTAAACACATAGAATGAACGTGTGTCTGACCAGCATTTCCCAACCCTATTCCTCCTCGTCATCTTTTTCATGAGTAAGCCTCCCCATTCTTCAGCGTCCTCCTGTCCAGGCCCCCACACCGACACACTGCTCTGGCTTAGAAATACAAGGGCATTTTCTCCAAGTGTGGCTTCGGGATAACCTGTTTCTGCCCAGATGTCCACTGCCCAGGCCCTTAATCCATCATCATTTCATTCAATCCCAAACAAAACCTGGACATCAAAGGAAGTCAATGCATTTGTATATTTTCAAATTGAGTAGGGGAGTCCTTTTAAAAACACTCCTCTGAGCCCAGAATTACTGGTAAAAAAAGAAAACGGTGATTGGCTACTGACGAAACAGTTTAGGAGCCTATGAACCCTCATTTCACCACAGACCGACTCTCTTTATACGATTGCTTCGATTCTTTTAGTTTGTCTACAACATTTCTAAAAAATAGCTCATAATATTAAATTCAAAATTCACACTCAGAAATTCAAAAATATGCAACATGAAAACACTTTATAATATCTCAGAACTTGAGCTCAAATCACTACAAGATTTGAGTTACGGACGCGTCTGCCGCTAACCACTTTTGTTCTGATATGCGATAGAATTAACCACACGTCAAGCAACAGAACCGATGGGAAATAAAACACGGATTCAGAACCTCAAAGAAAAGCTGGGAGACTTCTCGTCGCAAAATGAAATGCTTGAAGGAAACTGCCCACCCAATGACTGGAAACAATGGGGAGACGGGGAGGAGGAGGAGGGTTAGGTCAAAGGAACGATCGAGAAATGGAAAACCCGCTGTAACTCTAGACGCGTGCTCCTTTGTCGTTGTAGCGCATTAAAAAGTTGAAAACGGTGCTCAGGCTACTTTTATATCCACCGCTCTTGATCCTGCCTCGTGTTTTGTTGAATCTGAAAAAGGGTTTTCTACTTTAAACCTCTAAATATGAGGCTGAGGAAGCCTGGCTTAAGAGCACTTATTAGAGCATTTCACGCCTATGTTATTACATTTAAACTGCCTTGAAACCAGTGGAGTGTCGCAGCGAGGTTTCCCTTGAACTTCTTACCTTCCAGAGGCGCACAGAGGTCTTTCCCAAAGGCAGGATCCTTTTCAAAAGTACCATCTCCTACCAGCTTAGTAGCTATGACGGCCACTTCAATGGTTGGCGACGCGCGGGGAATGGAGGTCTCAAGTGCCCTGGAAAGTTTTGATGACTTAATCATTTGATGATGTGGTTTGTGTAGTGTTTTGTTTTTTCAACCTTTCTCTGGGTCTTTCATTCCCAGGCCCTAAAAAGGCTTTATCTCGCCTCCTGTCTGAAGCTCTCCAGCGGTATTTAGATTCCTTTTGTGAAAACAGAGGGAGGAAGAAGATAGACTCTCGGAGAGTGATGATGGGCAACTGCTCATCCACTCAGCCCTTCTTGTGGGATCCCAGCTCCATCCTCACCCCGAGGACTGACGCTGCTCAAAATAACCGGCCATTCGCACCCACCACCATCTCAAAACCTCAGAGGCCGCGCTGCTGCACAAAATTTTGGTTTGACAGCATAAAGCTAAGATTTGTCTCTGAGTCTTTTATCCTTTCCTATTGCCGCCGCAGCTACTCTGCCGGCAAAACCCATCTTCATAAGAAAATATGTGTGTGTCAGAAAAGGTAAAGCTAGGAGCGATTGCTTAGGTCTAGACAGGAGATGAGGGAGCCGGCCATGCTGATACTGTCCGTCTTGACACCCCTTTTGAATTCCAGCTGGTACTTCCGGCCCTTCCCCTCCGCCCCCCCCCCCAGCAGGTGAGAACTGACCCTCATCATTCCCCACCGGGCCACTCAGGGGGCAGCCAGGGAGACCCCCACACCAGGTGCCTCAGCGGAGAGAACTCAGTAGCCGTGGGCGCAGAGTATTGGAGGCGACACAGATGGCAGCTAGTGAGCGGCTTCTTGGGAAGAACCGAGGGGACAGGCACGAGCTGAGTGGGGCTCAGAGAAGCCAGCAGTTGGAGGGCGACTCCCCAGGGCTCAGGGGTGAGAGGAGAGTGGTCACTCCATGGAGCTGGTCCCCAGGAGTGGGGGCCGGGGAGGAGGGGGGAAGGAGTCTGAGTCAGGATGAAGCTGGTTCTTGGTCAACAAGCCAGCAAACCAGCAGCACCACTGCCAGGGTGAGGGGCTCCCGGGGAGGCACTAATGTGACAGCGAGTGCTTGGCAGGCCACCCCCCTGCCCCCCAGCACCCCCTCGGCAAGCCCAGCAGGGAGGCAGCTGGCCCAAACCAAGCTGCCTTCAGAGCTCCCGTCCGGCCTCACCGAGCAGAGGGGACGGAAAGTGGGCTCTGAGCTGAGGCGCCATCTCCTCACAAAGCCTGGACTTTCACCATCTGGACCACCTCAGTGAGCGCTCACCTTCCCCACAGCGGGCACAGCTCCTCACCCGGGCGGCTCAGCAAGATCCTTCCCTGGCCTTGGACAGGTGTGAGAAAGCTCTCCCTCCTCCTGCTCTCGCGTTTTGATGAGGAGCAAAAGGCGTGATCACGGGAATCTCATCATCAGGAGAATCTCATCATCAGGAGAATCTCATCATCAGGAGAACCTCATCATCAGGAGACTCTTATCATCAGGAGAATCACACACACACACACACACACACACAGAGTAAATGAACAATATGCTTGGAAGATGTTCAACCTCAGCCTTGTTGAGAATCAGACAAACATCTAATAAAAGAAAATATTTTCCATCTAGCAGACTGCGCCAAAGGTCAATAAAAGCATTAGTAATGTCATCTGTGATGTCAAGGATTTAATAAAAAGCAGTTGCTAAAACCTAAAGCGGCGGTTTATCGTCTTATTCTAGTCTGTTCCCTGCAATTCCCCACAAGAATCTGAGCCCTCACTGCATCGCTGTCCGTGTTTTATGAAAGGTCCTGAGTTCAAGGAGGGAGGCCTCGACACCTTCCCAAGGTCACAGAGGAGACCAGACGCCCAGGCCCCTGGGATCCATTCCTGCAGGGCGGGTACCCGGCACCCCAGGAGTGTGCCCCCTCTTTATATGCGTGTAAATCTCTCTAGAAGGAGATTTAAAAGTTTCATTAGTTTTTTGGAATATAGAAATATGTAAAGAACAAAACAAAAGAACCTATACTTTTACCATCTAGGTAATCTCAGCTGACATTTTTAATAAGTAATATATGGGCACAGTTAGAAAAAAATGAAGCTGTTCGAGGAAGCACAAAATAAGAACACGGAAACTTTCCTCTCACTGTGGTCCCTGGGAAGGAAAAACTTCTGTTTATGATGTTAAAGATTTCAAGTGTTAGAAAAGCTGACTCCGGCTATAAATATGTAGCTGCTCTGTTATGGTTCAAGCTTTTCGCTTTCAATCCAGATTACATTAACCTGTGGTCCTGCACCCTGTACATCCTCTAAAACCGTCATGTGCACCCTGACTGGTTTGGCTCAGTGGATAGGTCATCGGCCTGTAGACTGAAGGGTCCCAGGTTCAATTCCGGTCAAGGGCATGTACCTTGGTTGCGGGCACTACCCCAGTGGGGGGTGTGCAGGAGGCAGCTGATCGATGTTTCTCTCTCATCGATGTTTCTAACTCTCCCTCTCCCTGCCTCTTTGTAAAAAATCAATAAAAAATATATTGAAAATAGATGTTTATGGTTAATAAGGTAACCGTCATGCGCACATAGCACCAGGACATGCTAACGTGATGAAACCGGCTAGGGCAGTGGTCAGCAAACCCACATGCGGCTCTTTGGCCCCTTGAGTGTGGCTCTTCCACAAAATACCACGTGTGGGCGCGCACACACAGTGCGATTGAAACTTCGTGGCCCATGCGCAGAAGTCAGTATTTTGTGGAAGAGCCACACTCAAGGGGCCGAAGAGCCGCATGTGGCTCGCGAGCCGCAGTTTGCTGAGCCGCAGTTTGCCGACCACTGGCTAGGCCTTCAATAATCAGTGGTTTGATTCTCTTACTGTGGAGATGGAGAGTGTGCAGCTAGCTAAGTCCCAGTCTGTAGCCAATGGAGCCCCTAATACAATGCAGAGTCCTCGCTTCCCCATCCTTAGTGAGTACTTACTCCCAAACTCAAGAAACAAATCCAGGGGAATTAACTAAAAATATATTCTTAAACTTAATGACATAGATCATCTGTGATTATTTTGCTTCTATAAAGTAGGAATTTTTAGACAAAAATAATATTTGTTACTATGTGTGCAGTACTCATGTTAGGGAGAAAAAATCCACATTTCTCCAGGTGCCTCACATGAGTCTGACAACTTTTTTAAAACCCTTCTAGTTTGTATCTCAACATAATTTGTGATTGTGTACCTCATCACCAAAGAAACTGGGATATTTGTCTAAATAATACGCCCAGTGAGAATTTCCTTAGCGGCCTCCCAGCCTTCCGTGCCCAGGGCGGTTAACAGAGGAGATACCGGTTCTTTAGAATGAGCAATGTCATCGCTGAGACGCCCAAGGCTGTGTTCTTCGGGTCCGGTTGCCACCACCCGGAGTATCGCTGCCCTGACAGGGGCAGGAGCCCTGGATGAGGATGCAGGAGCGAAAGACAACACGGCGCCCCAGGAAATTGTCAAGAATATTATGTGGGAAGTAAATGCAATTACTCCCTAAAAAGCAGCTGTGTTTGTGGGAGGTAGGGATTAGAATGAATTACTAAAATCAGCATACCCAGATCAATGAATACATTCAGGCTGGGCTCTTCGGGGATTAATATTCTGGTAAAGGAAAAGAGGTTTTATTAGGTATTTCACACACACAAAAAGTGCAGAAGATCCATTAAAGTAGAAGATTACCTAATAATCAGATTTGCCAAATGGGTAAAATAATACTAATATCCAATGGGTCCAGAAGTGGGAACAGAGGCGTCCATACATTGTTGGTAGAGGTGCAAGTTGTCTCAATTTTCTGGAAGGCAATTGGCTTGTCTATTAACATTTTAAATGTGCATGCCCTTTGATCCACCACGTCCCATACTAGCATCTATCCCAAGGAACTAATTGAAAATTGCACTAGAAAATGTTTATTGCATTGCTTATAACAACAAACAGCTGGATGATGTCCGAAATGTCTATCAATACAATATTGCTCATTTATTTAATGAACAGACAGCCACTGAAAAAAATGAGGTAGACCCATTTGCATTGACAGAGAAAGATGTTAATGATATATAATTAATTAAAAGGAAAGAAAAATAGGGAACAGGCTACAAAAATATGTTTGTGTGTATGTTTGTACGGCTGTATAGATATAGTTTTGTAGCATATAGATACATGTAGTTCGGCATGAAATATTTTTATGTACTGCTCGATACATTTTGCATTGTTAAATTATTCTATAGTGAGCTTTTATTATATTCATAATCAGCAAATATATGAAGGCATTCTATTTTTTGAGGATAGAAGACTCTGCATATCACTATCCGTTTTTTAAATTGGGTGTGGTGGGAGTCATAGAGTCAAGTGCCATAAAACATATGTTTTCTCTCTCTCTCTTTATACTAGAGGCCCGGTGCACAAATTCATGCATGGGTGGGGTCCCTCAGCCTGGCCAGCAATCGGGGCTGACCTGGCCAGGGGGAGGGACTGTGGGAGGTTGGCTGTGAGAGCATACTGACCACCAAGGGCAGCTCCTGCATTGAGCATCTGCCCCCTGGTGGTCAGTGCACAGCATAGTGACTGGTCAACCGGTTGTTCGGTCGACCGGTTGTAATGGTTGCTTAGGCTTTTATATATATATATAGATGATAATGTTAGTGTTACATTTTGCAGGCTGTTTTTGGCAGGATGTAGGCACAGGGGAGTGCCCTGCTGGTGTGATCTTGAGAAGTCTCCAGATCAAGGCCCATGTTTCTCCGTCATTGGATGGTCTGTAACACCTGCTACAAGGATGGGGGCAGGGTAATTTCCTTGTAATAACAGATGAAACTTCATGGCAACTTACCGCTTGACAGGTACTGGTCTAAGTGCTTTCAGGGGGTCAACTCATTGAATCCTCACAATGACTGAGTACCTTTTCCTTACAGACGAAGAATCTGAGGTGTGAAAATTTAAGAAATCGGCCCAAGATTGCAGAGCTAGTTAGCAGCAGAATCCAGGAAGCAGTGGCCAGTGGCTACCGGAGCCCCACACCAGCGCTTTTGTTTCTGTAAAAGCCGAGGCCCCTTGCTCGTGTATGCTCTCACTAGGAGGGATGTTACATCTGTAAATCTATTTTCTGGAAATCATATAAATCAAGAGGCTTCTGAGACTCTTCTTGCTTATTCACATGTATCTAAAAACCAGCATGTAGCTACGTGCTGCGGCAGGAGAGAAGCGGGAAGCAGCTCGCCTTCCCATATGGAGAAGGACTGTGAAATGCTGCCCGCCCCACCCAGGCCAGGAAGGAGAGAGCCTCATGGGCGGGTGGGGATGGGCCAGGGGAGGGGCCGTGACCAGAGAACATAATGGAGAGGATCTGCTTGAGAGGATGGCTGAAGGCTTCCGGGAGGCAGCCACACAGCAGACAGCTCTTGAAAGCTGATATTTCTCTTTTATTATTCTATTATTTTTTTATGTTTTATTTATTTTAGAGACAAGGAGGAAGGGGGTGAGAGATAAAGATAGAAATAGAGGTAGAGATGGAGGGAGATAGAGAGAAAGAGGAGAGAGAGAGAAAGAGGAGGGAGAAAAAAAACACTGACTTGTTGTTCCACTTATCTATGCATTCATTGGTTGCTTCTTTTGTGTGCCCTGACTGGGGATCAAACCTGCAACCTTGACTATGGGGAGGATGCTCCACTGAGCTCCTGGCCAGGACCCATTATTCTATTCTGAATATAAAAAACACACATTCAGCCCTGACCGGTTTGGCTCAGAGGATAGGACATCGGCCTGCGGACTCAATGGTCCCAGGTTCGATTCTGGTCAAGGGCATGTACCTTGGTTGTGGGCACATCCCCAGTGGGGGGTGTGCAGGAGGCAGCTGATCGATGTTTCTCTCTCATCGATGTTTCTAACTCTCTATTCCTCTCTCTTCCCTTCTGTGAAAAATCAATAAAATATATTTAAACAAACAACAACACACATTCATTGTAGACATCTTACAAAATTCCAAAAATCATTCTTTTAAATGACAATAAAAATCAGCATGTGCAGAACTCACCCCATCTGGGCATGTGACTGGCGGGGCCCCATCTCAGCAGGGGGTGGTCAGAGTGGAGATGACTGGAGAGGTCCAGAGGCCTGGGAGAACAGGACACAGGTCAGCAGCTGCACAAAAGGAAGGGCAGGAGCAGCTGAAAATGTAGATCAGAGGACACGTTCAGAGAAGGCCTTACCTGTGAGCGCGGGGGAGCAGTGGGGAGCTGTGGGAGGTTTTCCTGCAAAGAAAGGCTGTGCCTGAAGCCGTGCTTGGGAACAGTCCACCTGGTGCTCAATCAAGAAGAAGCTGGAGAAGGGCATGCTGGGAGTTGGGAGCACAAAGAGGTTATTACTGTGACCTAAGGGGGAATTCATGCAGGAATTCTGAACTTAGGAGACAATGCTAAGCAGAAGAGGGGAAATTCAGGATCTGCAGTTCTAGCGAGAACCAAGTCCTTCACGTGGTGCCTAAAGTCCCAGTTTCTCTGTGTGTGGTTTCTATGATCCTTCGTTCTATTGTCCTTGTTTTTGGGAGAGCTAGAATGTCGCAGCATTTAGAAACATCCATTTTGACAATTCTGTAATCTTAATTATTAAGTTCTACTTTTTGGAGCAAAACACAAGACAAAAAAGAGTCAGCTATGTTCATAAACTAAGGGGCTACATTTCAAAAAGATCCAGTTTACCCTAGGAAAGTGAAGCCATCGCCACAGGCATCACTGTGTTTCTTCAAGATGCTCTACATAAGATCACAGGTATCTATATACATAAAAGCCAAGTGACCGAAACAACCGGAACGACCAGAACAACCGGTCGCTATGACATGCACTGTGGCTGGCCAACTGGCCCAATGGGGGCAGGGCCAGCCAGCCAACCTCCTGTGGCCCCTCCCCCTGGCCCACCTGACCTGATCGGCCCCCCACCCCGATCCAGGGAGGGGTGGGCTGGCCAACCTCTTGTGTCCCCTCCCCCCAGCTGGCCGTCCCCAGTTGGCCCCTATCTGGGTCATTTCAAAAAGAAAAAGGAAAAGAACAAGAGAAAGAACCATTCTTTTAAGGTTTTGCTTCTCCAATGGCTACCCATTCCCACCGAACCCTCTACCATCCATCTACCCTGTTGTTTGTCTTTGACCATCCGTGAGAGACTCCATGTAGAAGGAGTATCTTAGAGGAGGGGGCATTGCACTGTTTATTTCTATTAGTTACACAGTCCCTGTAGAGTGGGTGCAGTCGACGGTGAAGTCCAGGGGCAGGGAAAACTTCAGAGAAAAGCACAGCAAACTACCAGTGT
>NW_006289398.1:4831766-4834621 GCF_000327345.1 Myotis davidii
TTTTTGCCTTTTCCCTCCCTGAGAAGGAGGCGCCGCCTCTTGTCCTCCCTCCCACCCCCACCCCCAGAGGCGAGGCCGAAGAGCAGGAGGCCCTCATAAATTTAATTTTTTGCCAAAAATAAATGGGTCATAAGGATTTATTAAATGTAACATTTTTCTTGACTTTAATTGTTCCTTAAGTTTATGTTTCCTATAAATTATATGACTTAGAAATAATAGACAATTCCGCAAGTCATTTCTGTTTAAACTTCATTAAGGGGGAAATGACGTTATGATGACAGAAGTTTAGTGTTGTCCTTCCACGCTGTTAATAAATCGCCGTATTTTGCTGTGCTGCTTTAGGCATTGTCTGTCGTCTATCCATGACTCTAGTGGTCGAGGATATTACAGTTCCTGTTGAAGATAAAGGAGCCATTTAAGAGCAGTGAGGAGATTTGTTTGAGTAGGACCGCTGGCTTCTTTTTGCAGATCTGACACCAGGAAATATATGACCTCATGCTTCATTTTTCTACTTTGTGATGTTGGAATAAGAGTTGAAGAAATTGTAGATGTGGGAGAAGTCATAGGAATTGAAGAATTGGAGCCCCCATCTGTGTGTGTGTTTATACATGCACACTAGACATTCCTGCAGTGCGTACGTCATATAAACATGCAGAAAGCATGTTCTGCTCAGTTCTGCAGGATGTTTGCACCCAATGCAGCAGGCACGCTTCCAGATCCCCGTGGATGCCTTAGTCCACGGCTGATGGGTAAGGGGTCGAAGAGCCCAGTTTCCTGCCTTGCGGGGGGACCAGCCGGAGGCCCAACTTACATTTCAGAGCCCCCTGTGCATCGGCCTGACATGACCCCTGCAGGATTTAGCCTCCCGTGGCACCTTCTGTGTCCTGCCTCCCACGGCTCCTTACCCTTGTTTTCTGGGAGCACTGGAAATTCTCTTGTACATGACTCCTCTTCCTAGCGTGTGATTCTGGGGAACCTGACCCAAGACACTACAAGCTAAAGAACAAGAGTGAACTAGGATTTACTGAAAACACTGTCATTTCTTTTCAAGACACCAAGCCTGGGCTATGACAAGAGCAACCAGACCAGGACAGAAACTCCTGAAAAACCACAGATTTAAGAAAAACTTTCTAATGTGCTTTTCCAAAAATATCGTCATGTCGAACTTAAAAGGAGAAAAGTGAATATGTGATTCACCCTTTTCCTAACAGCACTGACGTCTTACCTCTGCTTGTCGTCGTCCTGGCGCCGTTGCATCTGTGTCCCCGAGTCCCCTCCCAACATGATGATGAAGGCGTTGCCTTTACTTTTCAGTGACACTGTGCTCTGAGGTCACACCGTTTAGCAAATACTGAGCCAGGATTCAAACCCAGGTCTCACCTGGCGCTAAGTTCGTCAACTTTTCCACTTCACCTCATGGTACTGATCTGTAAGAGCGCCTCATAATACAGTGTGTGTGTGGCAGGGTGTCACTGTTGACTTTCGACTGCATTTCCTCTGACATTGACAGGAAATGATGAAGACGTATTTATCGAATAACTTTCCCCCAAGAAGCTACTGTTGGCAAATATAAATCAAACTATTCCAATTACTTCCAGGGGTTACAAAGTAAGGTTTCTCAAATCGCATAGTTTCAGAACACCCAGATCTGTCTGGTTCTGGTGATGTCAAGGGGTGCCCGTTAAGGAGATCACGAACAGCGCGCTTGGCCAGCGAGTGCAGGAAAGACAGCAATAAAGCATGAGGGAAGGGCCGAGTCTGGACGGGGCCATTATGTTCGATACCCGCGCTCACACTGACTCCCGAGATGGTTCAGATAATGACTGTGGCCGGCCGCGTTTCTGCGGTGGTCACTTCTGGCTCCTGCAGGCTGCCCGACGCCTCCGAGTCCTATTACAGCATCCATCCTCTCCCGAGGCACATTCAGCTGTAACACTGTATTTTTATTTTTTTTCATCCGTGAGGAAAACCAAGGCTGTCTATGTCCACGCAGCGTGGCCCGGAAAGCCGGAGCCAATTTGCTCTTTGTGGTCAGACACAACAGCATATAATTCATATCAATCTTTGACGCTGAGAGCCGCATAACTCAAGCGGTTGGCATGGCCGCGGCCGGCCTCACAGAATAAAACCCCGTCCTCCCTCCCGTGAGCGGGGACGCGCTCAGGCCTGGGCCTGCTCCCCGGGGGCCGCCTGAGGGTCCCAGGGGCTCCCTGAGCGCTGGCTTGGGTGAAGACACGGGTTTAAGAATGGATGCGAACGAAGCTGGTGGGAAGAATGAGTTCTTGAAGACGGGAGAGCTGACCTGTGCTTCTATTCCTGCAGGTCACTCTGGAATCAGAAGTGATCCCTTTCTAACTACCTCTGTAAACAAAGAAAACAAAAGATTTGGGCGCTTCTCAGGCCAGGACTCAGAGAGACCTATGTGGTATACTAGGGTACATGTCATTTGACCCACGGTTTGAGACGGATAGGGGTAATGAAAATGTAATTTGATGAATTAAATGTTTAAAAAGCTTTAAGTTAAAATTCTCTAGTGCTTACACTGGTCTTTAATGAGAGAGAGAGAGAGAAAGAGAGAGAGAGAGAGAGAGAGACCCTTGTATCCCTAGCCAAGATTTGCCATCCTTGCAGGAATTCAGGGGTCTCCTGCCTGCCGCCTGGAAGACCCGTCGCTGTTCTCCTGCAGGTGTGGTGTGTGCAGGGAGGAGTGTAGCAGGTGCCATATTTCCCTACCCGCCTGCTGAGAGACACCAGAAGAGAAAGAACCCGGCAGTTTGCAAAGCGCTTCACGTGACCAGGCCAGTTCTTGTCTTCATCCTTAGAGCAGCACCCAGGCCGGG
This sequence comes from Myotis davidii, assembly GCF_000327345.1. Classification (NCBI taxonomy): domain Eukaryota; kingdom Metazoa; phylum Chordata; class Mammalia; order Chiroptera; family Vespertilionidae; genus Myotis; species Myotis davidii. Next base: position 4,834,607 of record NW_006289398.1, read on the forward strand.
GGGCGGGGGGTGGAG
>NW_006289398.1:4837335-4847114 GCF_000327345.1 Myotis davidii
CCGACACCCGCAGGTGCCTTCCCTGCGCTGAGGCGCCAGCGTCACAGGCTCCGGGAAGGCACTGTGCCCTGCGAGCAGCATCCCTGTCTCCTGTTCAGGAAGCGACACATCCGGTTTCTAGATAAGAGTCTGTCCCATCCGGAAAGTGGTAGCGATCAGAGCTTTAGGGCGTGGCCCACACTCCACATTACCTTCTTCCTTTCCCTCCTTTTTTCCAAAAATCACACGATACCTTTTTCCTTCTCTGTCTGCCTCTCTGCCTCTCTTTTCCTGCCTCTCTCTCTCTCTCTCTCTCTCTCTCTCACACACACACACACACACACACATGCTCTGATACAAGCTTCACAGTTTCATCTTCAACAGGATCCTAAGAACAGAGGTTTAAAAGCATAGGCTGAAGCTAACCTGCCTCGGTGCCTCTACCAGCTCCCATAATGAATAGCCAAGTGACCGTTAGCACTGTGTCTCAGAATCCTCATCTAGAAAGTGGGGGTAAGAATACTAGCAGGACCTGTCCCTGTCCTTTGTGAAGTTAACCCTGGAAACCACTTAAAAGAATTTCCGGCTCATAGTAAGTGTACCAATATTTCCCACTATTCTTATTTTGAAGAGGTTTAGCTAAGATGTTGCTTCTCCCAGTCTGGATCATCCAATCAGATCGCTGTCCCAAGTGTCAGTCTCAACTGGAAAAAGGAAAAGGCCGCGACGGTCAGGCAAGAACCAGCTACAAGAGTCAGATCCTTTTCTTGATCAAAGGGGACCGAACCCGCAGCCTTCCCTGCCTTCATGGAAAAGATGCTCCTCGCGACAGGACAACCGATGTCACGAAGTAAATGCATTCGGGCTGCGGAGTTTTACAATTTAATTTATGTCGCTTTGCACAATCCCTTCTCTTGAAAGTCTGTGTTTGGAACGGCGAGTCTGAGGAGCGGACGCTAAATACATGAGGATAGTAATGAGCCACAGTCGGGTAATATCCAAGGAGAAAGATTGTTATTAAGTGCGATAGTTTGGTGCTAAACGATGCTTTCTGCTGCTTCATCTTTGTGCTGTTTCTCATTTTCCCCATGAAGGGCTTGCTAGTGACTAAAACAGCAGAACGTCAAATGCTCAGTATTTAGAATGGTTTGAGCCCAGCTGGCGTGGCTCAGAGGACCAGGAGGTCACGGTTTGATTCCTGCTCAGGGCATATGCCTGGGTTGCGGGCTCGGTCCCCAGTGTGGGGCGTGCAGGAGGCAGCCGATCAATGATGCTCTCTCATCATTGATGTTTCTAGTTCTCTCCCCTTCTCCCTTCCTCTCTGAAATCAATAAAAATATAAAAATAAATAAATCAATAAAATGGTAGAACCGAGCTGGCGTGGCTCAGTGTTTGAGCATCCACCTATGAACCAGGAGGTCACAGTTCAATTCTCGGACAAGGCACATGCCCAAACTGCAGGTTCAATGCCAATGTGGGGCATTCAGGAGGCAGCCAATGATTCTCTGTCACCATTGATCTTTCTATCTCTCTCTCTCTCTCTATCCCTTCTTCTCTGAAATCAATAAAAAAAATATTTTTGAAATGGTTTGAAAGGACCTAAAGTGGTGGCTAAAAGCAAGGTGCCAGGCTTGATGATCAGAGTGAAGGCTTTAGGGCTTAGCCGCATGAAGGCAGATCTGGCAGCGACGACCTGCTTAGGGAAGCCTCCCCCGATGACCCCGTCCTGGGGGCTGTGTCTGGTGCTGCGGAGTGAGCCTCAGGGCACCACCCCAGGATTACCCAGTCACTGGCATCGGTTCTGGCTCTGCAGCAAGGGTCGCACTGTACGTGGATGACTGTGAGGTTGACGAGGTGGCCCGGTGAGAGTGCCTGAAGCCTGTGTCCTGGCGAGGATGTGCCGGGGTTACTCCCGCTTCATGGACAGGAGGGTCAGTCTGGGAGAAGGGTCTGCTAATAGGAAGCCTCACTTAGACATCATTCCAGTTATTTGAGGCCAAATAACAACCCATTCCAAAACCTCATGGCTCAGAGCAACAGCAAGCCTTTCCTTTGCTCATGACTCTGCAATTAGGGCAGGACTTGGCAGGTGGCTCCTCTCCTCCCAGGAGAGAAGCATCAGCTGAAAGGCTTGAGTGGACCGGGAGGAGCCATTTCTGAAACAGCTCACATGCACACCCTGAGCAAGTTGCACTTGGCCGTCAGCTGGGGACTCAGCCAGGGAGGGAGGCTGGGGGTTTCCCTCACATCCATGGGAGCCGAGCTCTAAGAATGAGCGTCCAAAAGGGTTGGCCAGATGTGCAAGCCTTCGTGTGACCTTGCCTTGGGCGTCCCTGTCACCTTGCACTGGTGACTATGAGCGTCTGTAAGGCCAGTCCACGTTCCAGGGGGAGGAATTACTCTCCATCTTTAATTACCACAGAAGTTATCATCCCCAAGTTCCTACCTGTCGGTGAGGCTATTGATGATTGCTCTGATGGATATACTAATTGTGCTGGTTTCTTTGTTTCTTTTAGAAAAGTAAATCTGGTTTGATGTGTCCATGAGGTGTCTGTTTCTGGTCTTTCTGTTGCTCTCTTCTGCCCATTGATATTTGCAATTACATCAGCTGCATTTTCCCACACACATCTCTGTCTTTCTAGCCTTTTTTTCTCTTTGGTTTTAAGTTTAGGAAGTTTCTGTTGTCATATCCTCCCGCTCAGGGATTCTTCCTCAGCCATGCCCAGTCTACTGATGACTTCATCAAAGGTTTTATTTCTGATTTAATTAGCATTTTGATTTGATTCTTTATTAGAATTTCCATGTTTTTGTTTCCATCTTTTCTTGCATGTTGTCTACTTTCCCATAAACCATAGTTTTGGTGTGTGTTTTTTTTATATTCTTGGGCTGATCGTTCCAACATTCCTGCCATATCTGACTCTGCTCAGATCCTTGTTGAGTCCAATTTGGGGGACGGCAGTTTGCCGTGTGACCTCCTTCTCTAATAAGGTTAAAAAGAATTGTTGATTTTTCAGTTTGTTCAGCTTTTTTCTTATTGTGAGGTTGGAGTGGCCTTTTCTAAGTCCCTTTCACACTGACAGGAAACCAGGAGACCCATTCACTACATCTTTACTGGTTAATGTCTGAATTCCAACCAAGAATTAAATACTGAGAGACTTTGTTGGCAATAGCAATTCAAACGGGAATTTTAGGAAACGTCTGGTCTTTGAGTGGCATCAGTTTAATGAGTGTTTGAAGAACTAGTGAGTACTTCCCCTCGTGAGAATATTATGGATAGATCATAAAGGTAGACATCCAATTAGAAGAGAAAAGAAAGCCAACTGTGACGTCTGTCCTGCCTGATGCTGGCTCACTCATTTCCGTTACTTCATAAGGCTAATGTTCCAGTCCTTATGATTTTCATGTAGTTGGAAAACGTACAAGTGATGCCTTAAGTGTAACATGGAGAGTGTCACCTTGGGTGCTCATCTTCCTAGCCACGGGGAGGGGAACATGCTGCCTTCCGGGCAAACCTGTCTTTTTGTTGCAGTCCCTGCGGCGGCTGGAGGCCTTGGGAGCAGCAGCATGAGGCACAGCCTGGCCTTGCAGATCAGGCAGATTAAGAACATGGTGTTTCTCCCCGTCAGTGCCGGCCACGCTAATGATTACTTGGAGCATAAATCCGCCACTGATTTGCTGTCATTTGGAAATGATCAGAGACCCAGGCCAGCCAAATCTGGCAGTGACATTTTTGGCAAGCACTTTCAATAACAGATGCTTCCAGAAAAGAGAAAGCAAGCCAGGAGTGGGGGTGGACGCCTCCTATATTTCAGGTGAAAGTCATTTTGCTTACACTTCAACCTTGCGCGCGCATTCTTTCCAAATGATGGGCTGATACTGGAGCCTCCACTGTATATGGAATACATGACACGTCACCGGGGGGGGGGGGGGGGGAAAAAAAAACCGGGGGGGGGGGGTTGCATTAGTGTTATCCGCCTTCTTCTCCCAGGTGTACATCTGTGAGTTCTGTCACCGTGACATTGTCAGAAGTGCACAGACAGAATTTCAGCCACAGGGAGTACATTTTCCCTCGGATTCATCAGGAAAAGCTCCTTAGGTCACTAAAAAAGAACACTCGAAAGCCCAGCTTTATTAGAGAAGAGGAGAGAGAGGAGTAAAAGCACCGGGAGGAGGCATCTAAGTCAGGGGCCATGAACTTCCCTGTAGTAGCCGGTGTCTGGTGGAAGCGTCCTACATTTCAGGTGACAGTCACACTGCCACTTAAATTTGTATAATTTATTTTTAACTTAGCGAAACTGAGAAATGAATGACTCGGGCCATCTGAAAATAATCAGCCCACTTGAAAGCTGTTATTGTCACCCTTAGCCATGTCTTTCTCTAATGAAATTATTTAAAGACTCTTCCATATATATATACAGGTGTCCCCCAAAATGTGTGCACACTTTGAATAATCACCAATTCCAATGGTTAAATCTGCAGAGAAAGAAACATCAATTGAGCTATCAGGAAAAAAGTGTGTACACCTTTTTTGGGACACCCTACACATCTGCTCACTAGTTCTCCGTTCCTCTTTGTTACCACCTTCCTATCCTAACATTGAACTTGCCATTGATCTTTCAGAAACATATTTTGGGCTACTTCAGACCATTTTCCCTCAACTCCAGTTCTCTTTCCTTTGCAACATATCCTTCCCACGTAGTTCCCATGGAGACATTGAACGCTTTATAATAACGTTGGGGTTTTAATTTAATTTTTTTCATGAGGAATTATCAAAAATGGGGCCCAAAAGTTCTCCTGTGAACTTAATGACTTCTTTGTGTTTTTACTTTAAAATGAGAAAAACTCACATCGGAAACTGTTGCAGCTGAAGTGGCGTGTTTCCCCTGACCCCCCAAGTCACGTCCAGTGTGTGCATGAAAGTCCGCGAGCCAGTGTTCTCTCTGGGTCAGGGCTGTTCGCTGCCCACGGGTTTTATTTTACATCAGAATCAGCTGGGTTTCACACCTAGCTTTGCCACCTTCCCAGGTCCTTCCTCCGGAGCTTATTAACACCATCAGGCAGCCACCTTGAAGATATGCCGCCAGGAAAAAGAAACGTTTCCTGCGAGAAGCAAAAAGGTTTTCTATTCCCACGTGTCACTGCTTCGGTTCAGGCTGATTGCCAAAAACGAACGGCCTTTAAACAATAGCGCATTCAGGGGAGAGTCACGCGAATGCTCCCCTTCTAAGATGATTCACCAGACATTAGCATTCAGACGTGAGAAGAAAATTGGTTGATTTTGCATCTAAAAACTCCCGGAGCACATGGAAAAGGGAAGCTACAGACCTGATTTCTAGTGTAAGTTTCACATGGAACTTACTACCGGACAATACATTTTCCTATGCCCTTCCAACATCTCTATTTTCTAATATGTAAAACCAAGAGAATTTTTACCATTGTGTAGTCTACTCATTATGAGGCTAATGAGATGCTGCCTGCGGAATCTCTCTAAAATTTAAAGGCACTGAGCATATTTCAAATGCTATCATTTCAATTTAGACGTTTAAAAAATTAAAATCTATAAATCGAGAAAGGTGACAAAAGAGAGTCATTACTGATGAATCATCACTCATCTGTTTTCTCATTCTGTGTTTGTGTTTTAGACAGTTAGCTATTAGTGTTCTTTTTGTGTGTGGCCCATCAACCAGAATACAATATGACAATTTCATGTTATTACTGCCTCATGGGTTTTCCTGAGAAATCTACAGCACTTCGTGCAGAGACAACAGCTTGCCCATGCGTTGAGTTCAGGATCATAGAAAGTCACACACTTGCACTCCTTGGCCGAGGGGCTGATAGACTCAGGACAGCACACACTCTGGCTTGAGACTTAAGTCTAGAAATGAAAATACCACTTTGTGTATAGAATCCAAACATACGTGGGACCAGCGCTGACCACAATAAGAAATAATAAAAATGCTGTATCGCGGAGTCCTGGTTTAGTGCCCAATCATCAACAAGGTTGCTGAGGGTCACCTGATGGGAGTCGGCGTTTTGACATCATTTTGACAGACAGGCATAGTATCAAGTAAAGGAGTCAACAAAACGTGAATACTGAGATTGCCCATGCTTGTTACTTATTATTCTAGCTGTGCCGTGTTTTCTAATTTTGTTATAATGAACATTATTTACCTGCAAACATGAAATGAACGAATAAATAAATCATCAACCAATCTTTAAGGCCCAACATTGACACTATCTCCTCCATGAAGCCGTTACCAGCCCCTCAGGTAACAGTGATAGCTATGAGATATAATTCTCATGGGAATTATTGCTGTTTGATACATATCTTACTTCTCTTAGAAACTCAGAAATTGCTTTCACAAACTCAATTCAATAAATACCCAGGGCCTGTATGATGCTTGCATTTGCATACCCTACGTGCCTAGCTCAGGGCCTTGTAATAAATAAATGTGTATTAAATTTTCTGAGTTGAGGTCACGATGATAAATCAAGTGCACCAATTCCAACCACGTGTTAGTGTTTGATTACAGACGAGAAGCATAATACCTGAGGTTTGAGGGGGGTTTGTTTTTAAATATACTTTTATTCATTTCAGAGAGGAAGGGAGAGAGAGAGAAACATTAATGATGAGAAAGAATCATTGATTGGCTGCCTCCCGCACACCCCGAACCCCCAACCCAGGCATGTGCCCTGACCTGGAATTGAACCCTGACCTCCTGGTTCATAGGTCAACACTCAATCACTGAGCCACGCCGGCTGGGTTGAGGGTTTTTTTTTTAAGTATTTGAAAATACACTCTGAAAGAGACACTAAGATGAGTGAACAGCCAGTGGAATTTTCAAGTGGAAGGCTGATGTGCTGTATGCATGATTTCAGCTCCAGATAAATACCCTTAATTGTCTGACAGAAAGTGTCACTGTAACATATTGGAACTCCGAGAGAATACAGAGATTCCGACTATTGAGGAATCAGCGTGATTCCTTGGAAAGGTTAAGGCTCTCAGAGAGCTGTTTAAAATTGTTATTAGCAGTCGTATTCTGGAGGGAGCAGTGTGACTGTGTGATGTCTTGAGATGAGAAGCTGTCTTCCCCGGGGTCTCTTAGGGCAAATGCAAAGTTCATAAGAGAAACACATGTCTGAGTTATGTCCCTAAACGGTGCGGAGTTGGTTTTGGCCTTCGAATAAGCACTAAAATGCGTGGCCAGGTACAGAAGGTCTCTGTTGTTCCCTGATAACCTTGCTGCCTCCTCGACCGTCCCTGAGACAGAAAGCGGGTCATTTTCCAGAATAAAACTCTCTGTTCACGCTTCATCACACAGAGTGCTCCCAACTGGGGCTCTCTGTTCTCCAGCAGGGAGCGCAGACCCCTGTCCTTGACATCGGAAAGTGCTTCTGGTTGGTAGAAGACAGCAAATCACAAAGGAATGTTGTTTAGCTCCATCAGCTGGCTTGGTTTATTGGGTTTGTGACATACAAGGGGGCACACTGCCCAGATCCCCCTTTGTTGTCCCAGCTACTGAGAGTGCTGTCAACCTTACCTGCCTGCTCTTCCAGGCATTGCCTCGCTGCAGAAAGCCACGTGGGCCCAATGCACACCTTACTCCACTGATTGTGTTGATTATTTATTTAAGTGTTCCATAGAGAGACGACTGTGCTAACTAATAGGTCAAGGCAAGGGAACAAAGGCCAGGCCTTTGCAGCCTCACTCGGACCACTGTGATGGGTCATTGCCGCTCAGGGCTCCCAGTGAGGCCCGCTGGAGCTGTTGTTGGGCCTGCTTGGTGCCTCGATTCTTCCCAATCCTGCTTCTTTGCCTCCGTTTGGCAGGTTTTGATTCCAGGGCACTTCTTGCTGTATGTTCTGCATATTTAATCTCAAGTCAGAGTTGGCTTTGGGGAACTCCAGCTGCATTAGCAACGGGCACACTTGGATGTTAATCTTTCCTAATTAATTAGTAACAGCAAGAATTCAGAGGAGATAATCATTATAGGATGCGAGAGAGCATTTATACAAGGGTCCTGCACAAGACAGAGCATGGCCTAGTGAGGGTAAGAAATGAAAGCTTTGTGAGAGAACGTGTCAGCAAATGGGTACAGGAACCCAAGAGGAATAGGCGACCTAATAGTAAACCTGCCGGGCAAACACACGTTGCCTCTCTGCTGGCACATCTGCTAACGCACATGGGAGCATTCGCTCTGCACCTCCTCATGTCACCCTCTACTTCCACAGTTCGATTCTTCCGAGACTCGTTGCTCTCCTCACTTGCCAGTCCTGGTCCCACTAAGAAAGCACATCCTGTCCCCAGAATGCTTTGGGTTCTTTTCTCTGGTGCTAAACCACCAGAGGAAAAGCAGCTGCACAGCAGGTAAGTCCTGAGAACTGACAAAACATATGCATCCCGGAAACTGGGATTGACGCTGGGCCAGCCGCAGGGCAGCACTGGGACCGAAATAAAGATTTCCCCAAAGAGCACATGGAACAGGATAGTCACATTACACTCTTCCTCGCGCTCATGTCCTTAGTCATGAAGGAGGTAATGCACATAGCACGAAATAGCCCCTGATTCAGAAAAACGGTGCAATGTAGAGAACGGAGTCATTTATTCAGTGACAGTAATCCTACTCAAACTTGTTGATCAGTTACCTCCACAAATCCCACTCAGGACAAGCTTTGCTATCTGTACTTTCCTTGCAATCTGACCATTTAGTTGAGGTCATAAAGGGACCTCTTCAGAAATTTCTTAAACTCAGCTGGTTGTGTTGATTATTTATTTAAGTGTTCCGTAGATTTCATTATTGCAAAAGAGGTTAGTAGGAAACTCTTTAACAAATTCATACAAGGATACTATCCAAACCTGGGAGGGTCCTATCGGGTTAACATGGATTAATAATGAGGTTCTTGATCACCGCCATGGATATGCAGCTGCCTCATCAGATGTGTATCTTAGCACATCTACCTTCTTTTCATTCTCTTAACCTCCCCTCCAAGTCAGTTCAACCACATACAAACAACTTATGGAAGTTCTGCAGGAAAACACAAATGCTCGAGGAATGACACCACAGAGAGCTATGGGACCGTGCTCACCCCTGCATGCTGGCCAGGCCACAGTCTGACAAAGTGCAACCAATTGTTGAGAATAAAAATGTCATGTTAGTCAACAGAGCTTAACATTCTACAACGTGCCATCATGGTGACAGGTCAATTGCATGGAATAATCATTTCAGTAGAAAACCAAGCAGGTTTAGCAATAATTGCATTTTGTAAAACACACACCCAGTATATCCTCACACACACAAGGAAAAGTCAAATTCCCCAAGGAATTATTAGTCTTTGGGTTTTTTTGAGATCATGGGATGCGTATATATTTTGGGAATGTCAACATCAGTGATCTCGAAGTAGCATTTGGATATTTCATGTATGCTCATCAGGAACTCTTAAAATGTATCATTTGATTATTGCATTATAGGAACATAGCTGGTTCCCTCTTCTCATTTAACTTTCAATAGTTGAATATAAAAACCTATTAATGTTATTTACTTTATCAATCAAAAGAAAAAATATGAGTTATTTGGGAGATGCTCCTTGATCACCCGAAATAAGTAACTCCTTTTCTCTAACACATTACTTTTCTTTTAAATTACCCATTAGCATGTCATTGGTATTTTCTTGTATGTTTATGTAATTAGTTCTTTCTTTCCCAATTAGATATTGCCGGGGTCCAACCCCAGCAGGTCCAGGGCTCCCCAAAAGTGTGGACGGAGTCGGCGAAGAAGGAATGACACGGAGACAGCATTCAG
>NW_006289398.1:4847281-4851093 GCF_000327345.1 Myotis davidii
TTCTGCTGGGGAAGGGGTTAAGAGGTTTTATTCCCTCCCTAACTTCAGGGGAAAATCCCTACCTGGGGAAACAACCTTTCTCAGAGAGGTGACCTTGGTTAAAACACATAGTGCCAAGAAGGTGACCAAACATATTAAGAACAGTATGCCATATATGCCAGGTCCCTTGAAACAGCAAGGATGGACCAGCTCCCAGCAAGATATAAGCTCTGGGAAAGTGGAACCCACTTTGGTTCTACTCACCAATGTATCCTCAATACCTGGTATGTGATAGGACCTACGTGTAAATGAATGGAAAAATATTTTTAAATTACTCCAAGCCCAGGTGGGTATTGTATGTAACACGTATAAAGGACATATAATGCGCCTGACTCTTAGCTATAACTACATCCTTTAATCTTTATAACAACCCTGTGAGGTGAGCAGGAATATCTACCTGCTGTAGATGGGAAACCCAAGGGTCAGGAATCTTTTCTTTATCCTCCAATGTCCACATGGTATGTTTCCACACAATCGATCTCATGATCACACACTGTTATTTTAACTCTTAGTTGTTTGCTATCTATAGATAGTGTTACCAACTACACCTTGAACTCCACAATGATGAGGACCATGTCCCCCATGGGTTCTGTCTTCACATTAGTATTCATCTCAGAGGTGGGTATACAGATGTTCACAAATGAAATGGTGACAGTGGCTGCGTAGGAGGATGGAAAACGCATCGCCATAGCTGGGAACAGAACGGGATCCTTGGTAGAGGTCATGCACTCTTCCCTCAGGTCCTCCAGGAAATGGGTCCCTAGCCAGGAACTCAGATCAACTGACACGTCTGCTCTGGCTCAGAGCTCATTTGGGCATCATGCAATTCTCCATGCTTTGGGATTCTTGGCAGAAGAAAAGGCATGTACAGTTCTCCTGGCCCACACCCCTATATTTCTATAGACTTTCCTAATTGTTCAATTTTATAACTATTCTCATCCCTAATTCCCATGTATTTCAAGCCTCAAGAAAATGAAAGGGTGGTGTCACCTCTCTGAAAGATTGGTTATTGCTGGTGCAGGGTACCTCCTGGTATCAAACTTTTGGTTATGTTTCTTGTGTTTTGTTGTTAGTTTTATTTTTTTAAAATAAAACATAAAAAATAATATAGAGAGGGAATTCAGGGAGGAAGGGTGAGTCAGTGTGCACACATGTGCATGCAAGAAAGAACACAAGCACGCTCCCACCCTCACCCTGCACTTGAAGTAGCCTGCACGAGGGGCTTGTTCAAACAGGAAATGGGTGTATTTGGAGCTACATAGCACTTGGCATTGCTAACAGATGAAAAGTGAGGTGGGGCTTAGCTAAAGGGAAACAGGAGCACGGAGGCGGGTTGCATTGTGGAAGACCGGAGAATTTGGAAGGGTTTCTAGAAATGGGAGTCATGTGGTCAGACTTTGATTTAGCCAGACATGGAACTTTTAATCTTCACCTACCAACTTCAAAATTCCTTCTGGTACTAGGAAAACCAGGCAAGAACAACAGAAGGCTGCAGTGCACAACCACAACCACTGCTAGAGAAACATCTTATGGAACATCCTAAGAGCGCCCACCTTTGAGAATGAAGAGCCAGAACATTCTAGCCAACCCTTAACTCAACACGGCACAATCCATTTTGTTTCTAGAATCAACGTCCACGTCAATATGTGGATAACTAGTTCTTTAAAAAGCTTCATAATTGAGCAGCTTTTGAAATTTGACTACAGCATTTATTTTTTTGCAGGAAAAGCTTGGTCCGGAGCTAATTTTCATGTTCATACCTAGAATTTCATGTGACTAATTTCAAGGTCATACTTCTGAGCTCTTATGAACATTTTTCTTTTCGACGGCTCTTTGGCCATTATGAAATGAAATAGAATCTTAAACACTCTAAAATTCCTTTACCCTGGGGGTTTTACTTCATACCAAAGGCAGTTTCACTTCTTGAAGGTATGGAATTTCAAGCCCAATTCTCAGAAGACAATTAGCAAACATTGTGAAATTGACTCTAATGTTACCCAGCATATGTAGCTTGCAAACTCTTATGTGTCATACCAGCAAAGACGACCCCATCAAGTCATTGGAAAAAGCCAAAATGCAAACATCTCTGAATTAATCAGCATTCATATTTTCAAGACAACGTATTTAATAGTAAGGAGTAAACTTAGGCTGGGAGGGGGTTGAGTTGGGGGAAAGGAGACATATAAAAACTTCAGACAAAGAAATAAAGAAGTAAACCTAGAAAGAGACATATACCTAATTATAAAAGGTAAAGCAATCGATGTTTAGTATTCATATATAATTTTATATACATGATTTTAAGTTGCTAAAAACTTGCCATCATATTTCTAGTGTTTTAATGTATAGAGTTAAAAAAGAGAGAGAGAGCGACCAGCAGAAATGAAAGGAGCCTCTCACCTTGTACTTTTCCAGGCTCCACAAAATGCCTGGCCTTCTGGCCGCGGCACTGAAATCATAAAGTAATATCTTTGAGATGACATGTTAAATCAAAGTTTTCCAGGGATTAAAGATTACATGGTCGATCCGGCCCAGAGAAGGGCCATAAACCCAGGGTCCTGAAAAATGTCCTCAAACCCCTCTGATCCCGCCCGCAAGCCAAGGCCCCAGCACAGCCTCGCCTCGCAAACAGATTTTCTGTTCCAAAGAAGCTGCCAAGAGATTATTGGACGATCAGTGTTGCAATACACATTTCTAATTCGCGATTCATGGAATGCGGGGTGTCCCGGGTACATGAAAGCTCCGTGCTGTTGCTTTTCAGAGCGGACAGGCGTTTGTTTCGCCCTTAGAATTGGGCGATAAGAGCTGATGAAGAGAGGTTAAAGTCACGGGAATCTTCATAAAGGAATCACTTTCTGCTTTACTTTGGAAGACAAGGTGAAAATCATGATTTATGTGCAGATGACATAGAAGAATGCTTTTAACAGTAAAATATTTAGAACTCACAGTCATTTTTTTCCTGTAGTACCACTAGTTTAGCTAAATGCAATTGACATAAGATGTAATACTAATCATGTTTCCGACCTGGAAAAAGTAATTCTGATAAAATAAGGAAGTCTGTGCTGAATGCCAGCGGCTTCTTCATGAGTGTTCATGCTCAGAGAGACGTCGTTCTGAACTAGTGAAGCGGCCAGTGAGTTACTGTGGAGCATCTCCATGTTTAACCAAAGGTAGGTCCCTACAGGCCCCCCCACATCCTGGGAAAACTAGTGTCTTTAAGTGGCTTGGACAGTGTTGCGTAGGAGACAGGAAACTGAGGAATGTTGTCCAAGGTCAGAGGCAAGGGGAACGCTCCCATTCAAAGGGCCAATCCTTTGGAGGCGGAACATCTTGTGAGGCACGTGATGGCCCCTCATCCTCCCGTCCTCACAGGCACCGCAGGCCGGAAGACAAGCCCGGGACCCCCGGAAACTCTGCCCGGAGTCAGGGTTCCCCAAAGCAATACCTTTGGCCGGGAAAACTGGAGAGACGCCTGCCTCGGGGGCACGGAGGGAGGCTTTTGTCTGAGCATGGCTCCAGGCAGAAGGAAAATAACAAAATTCCTTCCCAGACAAGGCCTTACGAACAAGTCCTCATTCGGACACCGACACTGGATTGTTACCTTCTCCGAATCTGGAAACTCCAAGTCCCAGTGAAAATGAACGTGGTGCTCCCCGCTCCCTCTCTCTGCCTCCCTCTCCACCTACTGACCTACCTCTCCCCACCTCTCTCTGCCTCCCTCTCCGCCTACCACCTCTCTCTCCCTGCCTCCCTCTCTCTGCCTCCCTCTCTCTGTC
>NW_006289398.1:4851188-4859697 GCF_000327345.1 Myotis davidii
GCCTACCTACCTCTCTCTCCCTACTTCCCTCTCTCTGCCTCCTATATAATGACTAACCTGGAGGTACAACCAGGACCTGCTTTCCTGCAGGGGTGAGCCCTGGGCAAGTACATCCTCTCAGCCAAGGTCGCTGCACATGGCCGCCGTGAAGACTCAGTGAGCGCACTGGGTCCCAGTGAACAAGCTTCATGTCTGTGATTTCCCGTGGACGTGGCCTACTCTAGAGATCACACATGACCAGCTACTTCCGATTACTTTGCTTTTTCAATTTAAATAAGAAGAAATCTTTCCCATGAAAAGAGGCAGTATAATCCCATATTTGAAAGGCGGAACAATAGGGACTGAACCCAAGGGACAGGGTGAAGGGTGCGGGTGCCACCGTGGCCTGGGGAACCCCTGATTCCATTTCCCAACCCAGGGAAAAGCTCCCCCAAGTTATGTATAAACAAGCCGCACATCACACTGTTAGCTTCGTCTGTCCTTTCCAATAGCAGGTCTACAAGAAAAGACGAAGACAGGGAAGGCCCAAACAAAAACAAAAGGAAACAGAAACAACCCTCTCAGGGACACCAAAAACTCCACACATTTTTGTTGTTGATAATCCTCCCCCGCGGATATTTTTCCATTGATTTTTAGAAAAAGTGAAAAGAAGAGGGAGCGAAACATCGATGTGAGAGAGACACCCAATTGGTTGCCTCCTGCACACACCCCAACCAGGGCCTGGAGAACCTACAACCAAGGTACATGCCCTTGACCAAAATCGAACCCAGGACCCTTCAGTCTGGGGGCCGACGCTCTATGCACTGAGCAAAACCGTCTAGGGCGACCCCGAACTCCTTTTGTCATGCAAGGCATGAGGTGCAAGCTTATGGTACAGTCTCCCCTGCAGACAATGGAAGAAAGTCGTCCACACAGAGCCTTCCGGAAATGTCCACGGGCAGGCTTTGTCACACGCTGGAGACAGGGACCTGAGACGCTGCTAAAGGAATGAGTGAGTAACAGTAAAGGATGAACTGAAAGTTAAAACGTTTTCCCAGTTTTGAGAACTGCAGGTAGAAAAGGAAGACGTGAGTACAATTAACAGAGCTTCTTGAATGTGGAGGCTGAGTGAGAAACACTGCATGTTCACAATAGGCGGTACCTCTCAGAGAGGGGGGAGGACACGCGAGAGAGAAGACGCGGGGTGTCAGTTCTCAGATTGGTCCGTCCACAGAGGAAGCTTTGCCATAGATGTTCCGCCCATATGGTCCTCAGAACAGAGTCCGTGCCTGGCCAACAGGAACGAGAAAGTCAGGTGGCTCGACTGGGACTCCGGCGAGAATAGAAAGAGGAGCTCCTGAAGCCGAGTCTTAATGGAGAGTATTTATAAATGAAGGTAGGAGGAGAGAATCAGTAGCACTTTTCAGGTTTCTAGAACAGGGTAAATAGCAAGTGACAATGAGCATCTTATGTGTTTTATATCTTCCACACAAACTAAAGTGAAGCTACTGTAGTAGAGGGTAAGAAAAAAACCAACAGTTTCATAAAGTTTCCAGACCAAATACCAGCATTAACACAATATTAAGTAGATATAAGTGGACGTGGTTTGGCCCAGACATGCTGGCAAATATAACATTTAAGTGAAATAGGCACCCAAATGCTTCCTCCTCTATTAAAACCCCCAAGAATTTTAATTTAAACTTAATTAGAGTTTTAAGTAAAACATTACACATTAATTATCCAGTCTCCTAGGACATGCAAAAAATGTCCCTTTGCAGGAAGCTGGCTCAGCATTGACTAGTGGCCAACTGTTAAACTGAGGAATTTTTAAAGGGACTCTAGGCAGAGGTTTCCAAAGGTGCAGGGATTAAGATAATACACACATGCATGAATAATTAGTATAACTTATTATAACTCTCTGCAGAACTACACCTTTATAATGAAAAGAGAGGCACCCTGCTAATGGGAAGGCATGCATTTAAATTTGTTAAAGATGAGGAACTGTATTATTCTTTTACATAAATTATCACTTTTTTTTTTGTTGTCTTAAGGGAAATAGCTACAACTAAGAAAATATTCAAGTTTAGAGATTCATGTCCTTACAATCCACAGATCTTTTCTAATTTATCCTTAAATGTCTATTTGTTTACTCAAGTAAACAAATGATGAATCTATGCATTAGATGCATGAATGGTAAATAATGGTCTCCACATGCATTTACAGGCTAAATGCAAGAACGTCTCACTTGCAAAGTGTCACTTACATTTACTATCTTCAGGTTTTACATGTACATAATACACGTAATTAAACTCAGAACCCAGAGAGTCATCATTACTCAGGCTTCAGTGCTGATTTTGAACCTAGACGCTGGCCGGTCTTTAACAAATAAGAAACTTTAATCAAGGGCCATTTGCAAAATCTCCAGACCACCAATTAGCGGCTTGAGCAGAAATTAAAGTAAAGCTTCCATTGGGAGAATTTCGCGTTGCCTGAAGTTCTTGCTCCTGGGAAAGTAATGATGTTATAGTGCACCCCCATCTTCCAATAGTATTTTGCATGTTACCATATAGACATGGTTTTGAAACATGAATTTCTACATGTAAATGGAAAACTATATTCAAATTAAATATTTATTAAGAATAAATATATTTTGTTTTTAAAAATGTTATGACCCTTTCCCATGTTCATTCTGCCTCTCCATAGAACCAGCCATTCTAAATGTTTAATGCATAACCTGTCACTTGTGTGCATTCTTCTAAGATGCATATTGCGGTTTTATGTTTACGTATTTTAAATTTGTAAAAATTTTGTGCTCTAGCCTTCCCTCTGCTCCTTTGTTTTACTTTAACACACGTTTTCAAGATCTGGACATGTTCCTGTTGCATGTAGGCTGAGGTAGCCAGTTCCCAAGATGCCCCTCCCCGCTGAGTCACACTTCTTGGTAATCATGTTCATGTGTGATTGTCTCCCATGTAAAACCAGGGCTGGCCCTGTACGTGACCAACAGGTTGCAGGAGATAGGACATTGGGTGACTTCTGAGATCAGGCCAGGCTCTTTCTCTCTTGGGCCTCTGAACCCAGGAACCATGGGAGGAGAGGCCACATGCATACGTTCCAGTGAATAATCCCAGGCAAGTGGTAGCCAAGAGCCACCTTCCCATGTCAGAAATGTGAGTGCATCTTCAGATAATCCTACTCCACGCTCTGTAAGTATCTCCAGTTGAGGCCACGTAGACTGAGATGCCTGCCTCCATCAAATTTCTGATCATTCAAACTCCGTTAGATGATTTTTAAATGTTTCAAAAAATTTATTGCGGTGACATTGGTCAATAAAATTATAAAGGTTTCAAGTGTACAGTTCTATGACACATCATCTATCTATTGTAGATGTTTTTACTGGACTGTGTTTTTAATAATGAATTTGAGGGCAATGTTATGAGTTTGTACAGTGACTATGTGGTTAAGAGGTCAGATAAGGAGAGATACTTGTACATGTGCAACATTATGTTTCATGGATGACTCACTTACTTGGGAAGAGAACATGTTTCTATTTGGATCTCTAAGCAAGTGGGAGTGGGATATGCCAGTCAGGAGGATTTGAGTTTGAGAGTGTGGGTAGGAAAATGCTTGCAAACCCAGAAAGAAAATGCTATTCACAGTTAAAAATATGTGACCAGTGAATAAAGAACGATTGATCTAAAAAATAAAAAAACTGAGTGTTCTGTCATAAAAGCAGACCGAAGAGTGATTATATAGTGAAGTATGCCAAAAGTTTGAGAAAATATTTTATTTGGGAAATAAATCATGAAAAGTTGGGACAGCCCAATATGCTCCTAGGTTTTTATGATTGGTTTAATTATTACTCCAAATAACCTTTACACTTTTGATACGTCTTAGAAAATAAGATAAATTATCTATTTATATTTTATTACTAAAGAACGTTTCATACAACACAGCAAATAGTAGCTTCTGAAACTTGCAAAGAGGGAGCAAAAAATAGTTGGTTTTGGATTCCTATTAATTATTTTGGAGTCGCAAGTCTATGCTACCTCATAAGAATGCATCACCCCCTGGTGGAAATTCCTTCAAACTACAGACACGTGAGCCCAAGACCCAGCTGGATTCAAGGAAGAGTAGGAGATGAACCTATTTCATTTTCATTGACTTGAGATGGACTATTATTCCTGTGTTGCTCGCAGCTCAATAACCCAGCCTCTCTCTTCCACACTAGTCCTATCTTCCCAAGTGCTTGGTTCACTTTCCCACTGGGTGCTTTGTTGCCCCTTGAAAAACCATAGCTTCCAAACCAACTTCTGCATAACAGTTCTATGTAAAGTAGTAGACACTCGTAGAGCGCTCAGTCATGCAGGCTGAAAATGGTGGCCTTCTTTGACTTGTTCTCCCATGAAAATATTCTCCACCTTAGAATTAGTCACCAGATTCTGGTAGTCCTAATTCCTAAATGTCTTCCCCACTTATCCTCTTCTTATCTCTGCTGACAAAATCTTAGATTATGCCTTCAAGATTTCACACAGGCCATTCTCACAGTCTTATAGCCAGAGCTATGCTCCCAGTGTCTCCTCTCCCCCCACTGCTGTTGCTGATATTACATCTCTCCCCTTGTGAGTCAGTTTTCTTGGTTAACGATTGTCTTGGGCATTATGGCCTCCGGGACTCTTATCACTGTCTACACATATCTTGTGTTCTCTCCCCCAAGTGTGCTGGATATGATGGTCCAACCATACTCTCTACTCACGATGTCCTAAATATGCTCTCATGCCTGCCCGCATCTGCTCGCAGACTCACACTCCCTCTCTCTGGCATGCCCTCACACCATATCTGGATGTCAGAATCCTTGTGAGCGCTTGAACGTTTGGCAGTGAAGGGTAGCAAACCTGAAAACCTGTGACAGAGAAACATCCCCAGTGTGAAAAGATATTCCAGTCTGGATGTTAAAGGGATGTGCATGGATTAATGACACACTAGGTGGCTAAATCCTTATTGGTAATGAGTGGCATTTAAAAAAAGCTAACATATGAGGGAGGAAAGTGTCTTTGAACATATCTCAATTTTGATTTCCTTGGTGTGCTATATGGCTTCTGTTCCTGCCGTGTAAAATGCTGAACAATTATGTAGCTCCGAGGGCATTTTGATCTTGAGACGTGGTAGCCCAGCTCTCCACACTGACTAACCTTGTATTTTAATTAAATGGATTCCATACTTTTCTAAAGAATAATGCACATAACGTTAGTTTCAATCGATGGTTTCTTTGTCCTGGGCAGTAATAGCGGGTGAGCGGATGAGGGAACAGGCCACTGGGTGGCAGGTCGAGGTCACGGCTGAAGCCAGGCACAGGCTAGAAATCAGGTCGCATCATGGTTGCCACAGGGTTTTCAAGAGATTTGGTGAAACTGGGAGGAAGCACGATAGATCACCTTTTAAGTGACGTGTAGACACGGATCAGAGGAGCCATGTGAGAGGGAAGGTTAAACAAAGGCGGCAGCCCCGTGTCAAATTTGTAAGCAGCACCAGGGAGAGCTCCCTGCCTGTGTGAGCCTCCACTTGCAGGAACCGGATGGACTGATCTGCTGCCAGCCAGGAGCCTGTCCAGGGACCCGGCTCCCACAGGGCGGTGGGCTGCAACATGGCTCTCAGGCCAGTGTACTCAGACCCCAGTGCTCAGTGGAGGAGGCTCCATCCTCATTACCTAAACATTACTGGGAGGCGTGAACTTGATTTGGGGTTTGGGTGGGAAGATTGATTTTGGTGGACAGTCTCCTAAAGTCATTTACTATCTAAGCCAGGGGTCCTCAAACTTTTTAAACAGGGGGCCAGTTCACCGGCCCTCAGACCGTTGGAGGGCTGGACTATAGTTTAAAAAAACAAACTATGAACAAATTCCTATGCACACAGCGGCGGCAAAAGCACCCGGTGGGCCGGATAAATGTTTTCAGCGGCCGCATGTGGCCCACAGGCCGTAGTTTGAGGACCCCTGAGCTAGACTATGAAAATAATTCAATAGTTGTTTTTGAAAATGAGTCAAAGTCATTTTAGGATCTTGTTACATCATAGGTTTATCAATACAGACATTGTCATTTAGACTTGCAGGGACAAATGGTCAGGGAGACCTCTGACCGACCTGCTGTTGGATTCCAGAATTACTACGGCCTAACGCACTTTGAACTACACGTTCCAGGTGCAGAGACCACCAGAGGCCACCACGCCACCCCTCAGCCGCATCACACAGCGGGAAAGGACAAGAGGACGTGCTTGTTGAGCTTTCCGGTGATAGACTAGCTGGTCGGTACATGGACCGAAGAGGAACCGGGACACACTGTGGACAGTCCCAGTGGACAAATGCGACAGTGCAGTGCGGTGGGCCGGTGCTGCGTATCCTGTGGACCTGCGGCCTGCACTCCACGGGAACCGGGCAGCGTGGCGCTCCTCGGCCAGCACCTCTGCTCGCAGAAGACAAGGGTGCGCTGATGCATTCCCCCTGAGCAGCCACGCTCACTCCAGAACAAACCTGACGCGCACTCGCCCTGGTTTCAGCGCCCGCCCTTCCTTGTCCGTCAAGGAAACAGGCAGCCGCACCACACAGGAAGTGCTGCACAGAGGCTGTAAGAGAACCGATGTGTACTGTGTGCCGCGCCAGCCAGAGTGCCCTCCTCTGAGGGAGCGCTGGACGCATTTCCAATGTCAATGAATCAAACCCAAGTCGCGGCGGAGCATGAGGCCTGAGCATGACACATGTGCTAGCAGCGCTCAGCCGCCGCAGAGCGACAGGGCCAGTTCCCGGCACTTCCAGGTGGATTTATTACGTGAGCTGCTCATGACACTCAGCGCAAGGTGTGCTATGTCCACACCTGAAAATTAATCATCGGGCCCAATTTAGTCATGTTCTAAACTTAGTGAAACAAGGATCTAAGCAGCTGGCTAAATGCAACTAACTTATTTCAAGATGTAACTATATTCGCTTGGGGGATGTACTTTGGTCAAAGTCCAAATGATGAAGTGCCCTTCTTCTAAGTTAGATACCCTTGTGATCAAATTGCAGCTGACTTCCACAGGGAGGAAAAAAGATGGTACGTTCAAAGGAGTTTCACTGAAAATCGATTAAATCAAATGTAATGGACAGATGACTTGCAGAGGTGGGAAACGGGAAAGAAACAAGGGATGGTGAAGAACCCATCCAGGACAAGCCCAAACTGGAAAACCACCACTACCCCCAGGAACCAAGGCACCGGTTGGCAGAGTTCGGGGAGCACAGACAGAGCGCCCCCCGCCCCCCACAGGAGGGGCTGTGGCTGGAGAGGGAAGCGGACCCTTGATGCAGCTGCAAAGCCAGGAGGGAGCAGGGAGTGAGAGGAGGGAAGCAACATTACAGTTTCTCTCTCCTTCCACCCTCAACACTCCTGCTGCCCTTCCTTCCGCTGCAGCCAAGCAGCAGTGTGTGTGTGGGGGTGGGGGGGTGGGGGGGGGAATCCCAAATGAAGCCACCCAGCAGGGTGAGTGGGGAACTGATGGAGGGAAGCAAACGGGAGATGATGCCCGTCATATCCACTCCTTAGTGACGTTACCTGCCACATAATCACTGAACCCGTGTTCCTGTCTCATCATCTCTGAAACACAGTTAATAAGAGCAGCTTCCTCATAGGGGTAGTGTGGAAATCGTGTATGAAAATGCCTAGAAAAATCATAACAACTCCATAAACCTTACCCATTATTATTTTTCCAAGTTAGTATTTTTAAGAAAAATGTCAAAGTATTCATACCATGAGTTGTGGAAAGGGTAACTTAAGAAGTTGGAAAATTCGAAGCTATTCAAAACAGAAAGGCCTAAATATACACAACAATGCTAACATTAAATAGGACATGAGTTTGACACCTTTTGCATTCTTCAGAAAAGACTTTTCACATTATAAAAAGCAATTCTTTCTCAGTTGTACAATAAGCAGTGTCTAGTGGTTTTTTCTTTGTTTGTTTGTTTTGTTGTTAATTCTCACCTGAAGATGTTTTTCCATTGATTTTTAGAGAGAGTGGAAGGGAGGAGGAGAGACAGAGAGAGAGAGAGAAACATTGATGTGAGAGAGACACATTGATCGGTTGCCTCACGCACCCCTACCAACCCGAGCCTGCAATCAAGGCAAATGCCCTTGGTTGGAATCGAACCCAGGACCCTTCAGTCTGCAGGCCGACGCTCTATCCACTGAGTCACACTGGCTGGGGCCGTCTCTAGTTTTAATCTCTCTGTAAGAGACACCCACTTCTTTCATAGGCACAGCTAGTAGGGTCTGTGGCCTGCAGATGGACTAATGGCTTCCCCACGCCCATGTCCTAATCCTCAGGGTGGTGACGGTGCTGCCTCACATTCTGACGGAGGTAGTGAAGGCTGTGAAATGGAGATTAACCCGGATTATCGAGGTGGGCCACCAGGTCCCTTGGAGAGGGAGGCCTGAGGCCCCAGTAGAGGAGATGCAGCGTCCCGTGGAGCTGCAGTGAGGCGAGGAGGGTCATGAGCCAGGAATGC
>NW_006289398.1:4859724-4872887 GCF_000327345.1 Myotis davidii
GCAAAGGGCAACTGAACGGATTCTCCCAGAGCCTCCCGAGGGGACAAAGCCCTCCAGACACCCTGAACGGAGGGCTTCTGACCTGCAGAACTGTAGGTAATAATCTGGGGTTATTTTAAGCCACTGACTGAGTGGTCATTTGTGACAGTGGAATTAAGGAACGAATACAGGGTCTGCACGAATGCTCCTCCCTGAGTCCTCAGACCCACTTCCCACCGACTGAGGCTGGCCCTGTGCCCGGGCGGTAACCGGTGGCGGCTAGCTGAGGCCTGGGGAGGGGAGGCAAGGCAGGCCTGGGCAGGAGGGAGAGGCCGGCGCATCGATCCCTGAACCCCCACAGCTTTGACGGTTGAGGGTGTTTCCTTGCAGTCTCCACTCATAACAGGCACCCTGCCTTCCACAGCCTCCGGGATCCTAGGCCCAGTGCTGGCGCAGCTCCAAGTCCCAAACGCCTCACTGTCCCATGGATGCCCTTTTCCCCGCTCACACCCCCCTAAATAGTCGCCTCATCACCAGTTCTCTAGCTCAGCCCTTGGGGTTTGCCATCCCTTTGCTGCCAGCAAACTCTCTGATTCAACACAGAACAGCGTTGTCATAACTATATTTTCCTTGAGCTGCTCTGAAGGAATACCAAGGGTAGGAAAGTTTAAGATAGTACAATAGTCTATTAACATTTCAATGTGCTCCTCTTGCAAATTGAGTGGTAACAACTCTTCCACTGAATCCTCCTCCATTTGAACAACAACAACAAAAAATACACTTATAGTGGTTATTCACATTTACATACAAAGATAACGTTTACAAAAAATACCTTCAAGGAGCAAAAAAATGTGTGTGAGGCTCTTTTAGAAGGAAGCAGAGGCAGAAAGGAAAATAGCCCATTGTCATGAAGTAGCACAATTCACTGCAACATTGGAGGGCGATGAGAAAGAACAGATCATTACAGGAATAAAGAATGGTAAATATTATTTAATGTTTTAAATGTGTGTGCCCATCAGAAGCACACCTGTTTTGTTTATACTCTATCAAAGCTATTACCAGGGCTGCACTTAAACACTACATCCATGCAATGCCAGTATCTGCATGGATCAAAAATACGTTGTCCGACATCTGTAAGACTTTCAACAATAAAGACAAATTTTATTTTATTTTTTTAAAAAATATATTGTATTGATTTTTTATGAGAGGAAGGGAGAGGGATAGAGAGTTAGAAACATCGATGAGAGGGAAACATCGAGACAAATTTTAAAAGTGCTTCGTCAATCTTCTGGAGACTTGCTGTCATATGGAAAATAAATATCCCAAATGACTGGTGTCCAAAAATGCATTTGTCACTTAACATCTGGCCCCTCTATACTGTGCGCAAGGGAGAGCGGGTCCAGTCGCCCACGGAAGAAATGCCGTTGGGTGGGCTTAAATCACAAGCGTCCACACTTCACTGAATTACTAGTGGATAAATCAAGGCAAAGCCATAAGATAGCATGGTTTCCAAACCCTCCCCAGACCCTTCCAAATGGTTAGATAACTGGGTTTCTTGCAAATCAGGAAATTTTCTCTCCACCTCACAATATCAGACCCTACAGATTGCTTACGCTGTGCAGGCAGATGATGAGCGATTCTGAGAAAAAAGTCCAGGTGCCACGCCGAGTGGCTGGCGATTTCTCGCATTAATTAACCTTGGTTTGGGTTGCCATTATGCTGCAGGTCCCACCTCAACTGTCAACAGGACACCCTCCTCCCTCCTCACTCCCGGATGAATGTCCCCAGGAGAGCAGGGGGCTGCCGGGGACTCCACCCACCTCGCTCCTGGAAGTGCCAGGAAGTCGTGCACACAGAGACACAAGCACTCAGGCCTACATTCTCTGAAACAAAGGTGCAAGGCAGGCTCCATTCTCTAAACAGGGCACATTTCAGAAAACCCTCACATCAAGGCGTGTGACAATATAAGGCTAATTAAATATGCACATGAAGTTTAGAATTCTCGCACCTGGCATTGAGCTATCAAATAGCTGCCTACCTCTAGAGGCATGCTAAGAGCAGAAAACATTGACGCTCACATTGTCTGACTGTCTGAACCACCCTGAGCTGCCTTCATAACACGGTACTTGTTAGTAAAACACAATGTGCTTGAAGTCACAAGTGTGTGTGAATACTTGCATTTTCAAGGTCAATTTAACATTTTTACCAATATTGTAATAAACCATTTGTACTTTACAGGAGAACTAGAGATGGGAGAGATGGGACTCTAATTAATATGTATGATAATTGGTCTAGCTTTGGTATAAGGTATTAGTTCCTCTTCAAGTTGATGGACATTATAATATGTGTGTAGTCAACATTATAAAGCTATATAAAACATCATGGATAGTACTTACAAAATCTATGTACAGGATGAATGAAAATGTTAGTATTCATTTCAAATGTTAGTACACACACACACACACACATATACCATGCATATATAAAACATTCCCCTGGCATCTCTAAATAATACTAAAGCTATGTAAATATAATCATTAACAAATAATTAACTAGTAATTAAAACCTTACTGTATTTCACATTCTTAAGTCCTTTGCCATTTGAACAACAGCGTGTCTACCATAGCCTCCCTAATGCTACTACTGTCATAACCACCAATAATAACTAGAGTAATAATAACAATAATAATAATAATAATGCAAATATAAGAATGCTGTAACTACAATGCCCATAGAACCAATGTGTTTTATATTTACAAATCAGTTTCAATTATCCTATTATCTTGACTTCAAGCATTAAAGTAAAATGTAGTCTTTAAGATTAGAGGTGTACATTGCAGGTGATAGGAAAGAAAAATTAGATCTGCTTATGTCTCATGTTGTCATTAAGACACACACATCAGTTCTCTATGAGTAGACTTGCCACGCACGCCTTCATGAAATTGAAGCAGACACTGTCAAAACGCCTTTTCTAGGTCGGTACTTGAAAACCAACCAAACTTCCGTTGTGTGGGGCTGCCGCAACCCACCGGAGGCATCAGCTGAGAGCAAGGGGAGCACCTCAGTGGTCAGTTAGGGGGAGGGAGCAAACCTGGGAAGCCCAAGGCAGGGCTGGGAGAACGTGCCCTACGCCTGGCAGCCACCTCACCATGTTGGGCCCTTGAGCTCAGTCAGGACCAGCACTGGAATCAAGTGCACCCCCAGAGGTCCGAGGGTGAGCCTGGCAGGCTCCCCAAGCACCCCCACAACAGCACCATGAGAAGGGGGAGGCGCTAGAAGGCAGCCTGCTTCATCATTCGCCTTCTCCCAGATTCACCATGCGGCCTGGATATGCAGAAGCCTTCCGCTTTACAGGCTGTGGGAGGCGAGTGACAGACACCTGGTCAGGCGCGAAGACCGGGAAACTGAAGAACGAATGTGGTCCCCGGGTGGCTGGAAGCTGATGGCTGATCGGTGCTCACTCACCTCAAGCAAGAACTTGATGGAAACGTCTGGTCTACGGCAGCCTTCCAGGGGTAGCGGAGAGGCACCGCGGGGCAGCACTGCGCCTACACCTTTCTCAACAACATGGAATGGAGAGGTCTGGGGGCGACTGTGTCCTTTGATTTGTAAAATTCAATCCAAACACCCAGAGAAAAGCTTCCATTTCTGATGTTTTTCCCTCCAGGAAATTTCAAGTTACCCTAACTGACTTGGACCAGCCCTCCACATCCCCTTGCAGATAACGCTGTCATTACTGCGTAGACGAGGCTGTACACTTACTTGGAAGGCGGGAAATGTGAGAAATGCACACCACTCCAGCTGGGACGTCAGAAGGAGCTGGAAAGGGCTTCTTACTCTAACAGGAGGAGGAGAGACCGTGGGTTGCTGGGGACAACCTGCTCTCCCACCCAGCGTTTGAGAGAGAATCACTCCACAATGGACCATTTCGGACCAAGGACACTTAGACTACCGGGCAAGAAGGGGGGCTCTGTCCATGCTGCGGGAGGTGAAGGCTCTTCGTCTGGCTCCGTTGGAAGCATTTATTTGCCCACCCAAAAAGTTTCCCAAAATATAGCTTATTGAGGTCATTTTAAAAAGATAAATATTTAGAAGGTCACAACATACTCAACATACTTTTAGAAAGTGTTGTTGATATTAGCAGCTCCTTGTTTATTTTATACAAGTTTGAAACAAAGGCCAATCGAGAAAAATCCTTTGAGTTCTAACTATTAGACCAGCTCAGGAACTGATCATTAACAATGCCTTCTCTTCCAAAATACCTGTATTAAAAACACGGTTATATACACTTTAAAGTAATTCTTTCTCTTAAGAAGTATATATATATATATATAACTTATTTCGCGCGTGTGTGTGTGTGTGTGTGTGTGTGTGTGTGTGTCCCATCAACGTAGAACACTTTCCATAACACTGAGATGTGTCTAGTAAAGTCTGGAGTGATCTACTGCGTTATGCTCCTACATATGTAACCATGTGCATAACGGACAGGTTGTAAGAGCTCTATCCCCAATTCCCTGCAGTAGGTCCCCTCCTTCACCTCTTTCCTTTGCTCTCACTAGAGTGATTCTCCGGGAGGAGAGCAGCAGCACTAACAGCTGGGCCCCGTCTTGCGAGTTAGGAGCTGGCCTGGCCCCCACTAGGCCTTGGCGTTCTCCTGCAGGACCCCTCAAACAGCCTCACAGAGTCTCCAGGAAGTGAGGTTTCCCCGCGACCGTAAAGAACAGCAGCCCTCCCGGGCACAGGACAGTCGCCAGGTCCCTGTGTGAACCTCAGACACACCGAGAACCTACGACTGGTCATGGGAGTCACTGCTGCCTCCTTAGCGACAATCGGCCGCTGTTTCGTGCCAGCCTGCCCTTCCTCTGGAGAAGATGAGGACACCCGTGGCATTACCCCCACCTCCTGCAGCACCCAGTCCAGAGTGAGCAACCCCCCGTTTCCTTGGACTCGTGCCCATCACCCGGCCAGGGCACACATCCTCTGCTCCTTTCTGGGAACACCCTACTGAGACCCCACAGTTCTCCATGGGGTCAGGCCCACGCGGCTCCCTTGCTGCAATGAGCAATAAACCCAACCTGCTCCACGGGCGGCCTCTGGGAGGATGAAGGCATTAACATAAGGACGCACAACTCTTACAATAATGTTGTGTATTGTATGATTCAATTACGATAAATAGATGTGTATATACATATAAGTACGTAATGACATGTGGTGTTATATAAGTACATACATATGGGTGTGTGTGTGTGTGTGTGTGTGTGTGTGTGTGTGTGTAAATGCACAGAAATAGGACTGTGGCGAAGAGCATCTGCCCCAGGCAAGCAGAGAGATATTGAGGTAGTTGAAGGAGGGCTTTCTCTTTTGACTCTATTTTAAAAATTTTTTTACAACCATATGTTTTTGCCACAGGCAAAGAAATGGCCTGATCCTTTCCTTGAACAATGATGTTTGAACCCCAAATCCAAACCATGAAGAGAATCAAATCTTCTATTTACAAACCATCACATTGGAATATTGTTCCTCCCCCCTCTCTCTACCTCACAGCGTGATTAAGGGGAGAACCAGATGCTGAGGTCAGCTCACAGCCACTCGGGCTTCCAACAAAGAAGGAGCGCGTTGGGGACGTGCCAGAGACCATCCACGGGGAGAGAGGAGGCTGGCCACCCTGTCTGGACGGCCTGGGGCTGTAGGCAGTTGTGGGGGCAGTGCCCAAAGGATCTGAAGATCTCAGACGTAAATCACGCGGACTCTGGACCCGCGGGTGACAGAGCGGAGTGCGCAGGAAGTGGCGTGTTTTCCAGGTCACCTGGCTGTTGACACCTGCGGAAGGTCAGCCAAAGGCAGCAGGACCCCAACAACCCCGCTGGGGGCCATTTGATAATTCACCAAAGCATGTTGAACGCCAAGAGTTTACACCATTGGATGAGAGTGGACTCTCGCCTTTAAAAAAACAAAACACAACAACAAATCATAAGAGGTGTGAAGACGGTGGGAAGGCCTATTCCGAAACAACATAGGAGTGATCAAAAAAGAAATTTACCCACAAAGTGCTAGAAATTATAGAATTAATATGACTTTGGGGAAAGCAGGACCTTTGAGAAGCCTTCTTGAAAGTGTATACTGTGACCACTCATGGTGATGCTACCGGAGGGAGGGCAAGTGATGAAAATGAAGGGATTGTGAAGAGGGTCAGCTTGGTGTTCCTGGCAGCTCCTGGTGAACCCCGGTGAGGCCGAGGGTGACGGAAGCCCTTTCCCCCCCTTAAGCGCCCCACTTAATCACAGACAATGCTGTGCACGTGCCCTTCCCCCCAGCATCTCGCGATGAAGAGTTTATAGTGATGATGCCAACAACAACCATAAAAAATAGGGCAAGACAATAGTTTCTTTCTTAGGTCTCTTTTCAATAGGTTTACAGAAGTGTGATGTGCATACAGTCAGCTGCACATATGTGAGGTATAGAATTTGGTAAGCTTTGACATGTGTATGCATCCACGGAGCTATCATCACAATCAAGACAATGAACCTCCAAATGATGAGTCACCTCCAGAGGTCCCCTCTCTGCCTCCTCTCCCTGTCACCTCACATCCCCAGGACCCACTTGTCTCGTTTCTGTCACATACAGTAGTTTGTATTTCCTAGCACACAACACACAGGCTGCCCATTTCTCTTAGCATATTTATTTTGAGCTTCATCATGTTATATTGTGTATTGATAGTCCATTCCTTTTCACTGATGACTGGTAGTCCATTGCATATCACTTATTTTTAGGTTTGTCATCCTTTTTTGACACCTTCCTTTCTTACTTTTTTATTATCAACACTAGAGGCCCAGTGCACAAATTTGTGCACAGGTGGGTTCCCTCAGCCTGGCCGGCGACAGGGGCTGATTGGAGCTGTCTTATCCAGTCCCAATCAGGGCCGGCCAGCGGGGGGAGGGGCTGCGGGAGGTTGGCTGTGGGAGCGCACTGACCACCAAGGGGCAGCTCTTGTCTTGAGTGTCTGCCCCCTGGTGGTCAGTGCACATCATAGTGACCGGTCACTTAGGCTTTTATATATATAGATGCTTATTATAGAAACTTCTATAATAGTGCAAATAGGTAGGGGGGAAAAAATCACCTACAGAAAATGTTGATATTTTAATTAAAAACCAACCAACAAAACTAGACAAAAATCTCTGAAGATTAAGAGCAGGCAGACAGCTCCAGTTGGGGGGAGGGGGGCGGTTTGAGCAAAAAAAGAAAAAAAGGGATAGAGAACTCATGGGCATGGACAACAGTGTGGTGATTGGGAGGGGGGTAGAAGAGGGCATAGAATGGGTAAATGGTGATGGTAAAAAAATCAATCAATAAATAATAAAGAACTTGGAGTGTCAATGAAGTAAACCTTTACAAGAGCAATGTGATGTCCCCTGACAAGATGCTGATGTGTGGGTGGAGGTGCGATGCCATTGCAGTCTGGGTGGCCTTGCCCAGAGCCCTCTGAACGTTACCAGTCAGGCTATGGCATCATTCCTCCGAAGGCTGCCGTGCAGCATGTTTTGTTAGACGAACGGTGCCTCAGTGAGAAGAGATGATGAAGTAAGACAAGATGTGAAGTCTAGGAACACAGCGGGGTATACAGGGCACCTTAAAAAGAGAAGTCCCAGAGAGCCACAGGCTGACAGCAACCGATCACCGTCCCAAGTCGGTGTTACGCCAAAGTGAACGGCAGGAGCAGAGCGAGAAAACACAATTTCGATGACCACGTGTCATCAGGAGTCTTTCTGTTGTGAACCACAAATAATTTCCCTTTAAAAAAAATATTAAAAACCGGTAGGTGTTTCCAGTTGGCCATGGGACACACACTCCCCACGGCTGCTTCTGTTCGCCCAGCAAAGAGCCACCGGCCGTGGCCCACGGCTCGTCCTCCGAAGAGTGCGCTTCGTGGAGTGTGTGCGCGTGGAAGTGTTCGCGCTCGGCAGGACGAGGGGCTCCTTGCTCGGTATTTGGCCGTGATTAATCCACATCCACCCTCTCCCCGCCCGCAGCTCCTCCAGGAGCCGTCAGCCTGGGTGTCTGCTCTGAGCAGGTGCCTTCGAGGCACTGGCTTCTGGCCGGGCGGCCTCTCCCGGGCCCTGCTGCCTCCTCCAGGCTCTCCGGCCCGTGGGCCTGTGCACGTGTGTGGACACTCTGACCCGGGACAGGGCGCATGCAAACACCTGCATCGACCCCTCCAGCACCTGGACCCCCAACCCTCCCCAGCGTGCGGGTGGGAAGGATGCTCCCTCATGGGCTTGGCTTACTTTCTCTCACATCAGAAGAACCGTCACAGCTGTGGGCAAACTATGGCCCGCGGGCCGGATCTGGCCCGTTTGAAATGAATAAAACTATTGAAAAAAAAGACCATACCCTTTTATGTCATGATGTTTACTTTGAATTTATATTAGTTCACACAAACACTCCATCCATGCTTTTGTTCCGGCCTCCGGTCCAGTTTAAGAACCCATTGTGGCCCTCGAGTCAGAAAGTTTGCCCACCCCTGGATGTGAGGCCAGGTCAGAAGTGCCAACACCACAGCCGTGTGCGGGCAGCCCTTCCCCGGCCGGCGTGTGTGTGAGCGAGGGCAGTGTTCTCACATCTTCCCGTTTGGCTGTGGTTTAAGTGAGCAGCTCCAAAGACGTGAGTTACACTCCTGGGATGATCTCGTCTGTAGCAAGGGCTACCAAATCTCTGGAAAACCTTGCAGCCATTTTCTTTTACATGTTATTCATTGATGAGAGAGAGAGAGACATCGATGTGAGCCCTGACTGGGGCTCGAACCCAAAACCCGGGTGTGTGCCCTGACCAGGAATTGAACCTGAGACCCTGCAGTGTACAGGACAACACTCTAACCAACTGAGCCAAATTGGCCATGGCTGCAGATAGTTTTAAAATATATATATATTTTATATATATATATAGTTCTTTACTGATTTCAGAGAGGAAGGAAGGAGAGAGAGATAGAAACATCCACAATAAGAGAGAATCATGGATTGGCTGCCTCCTGCACGTCCCCCACTGGGAATCAAGCCCACAACCTGGGCATGTGCCCTTGACCAGGAATCGAACCCAGGACCCTTCAGTCCATAGGCTGACACTCTATCCACTGAGCCAAACTGGTTAGGGCTGCAGACATTTTTTAAAGTTTCTTTTCAGGTCTAACTTTTCTCCCATTTGAGTCCTGAATCCTGTTGTTAAATGAACACACACACACACACACAATTGTAGGAATTCATTTTATGGTATTGGAACCACTTTTAGTTGGCATTTTCTGTGGTAATACAGTTTACCAATAGTGAGTTTACTTCTGGTAAGCATTTTAGAGTTATTTGTTTAAAGGTGCAATTCAACTTCTTTTAAATAATTGCCAAATAGTCTAGTTTTCTACAAAAAAAAAAAAGAACCCTTGAATCAGTTTTCCAGTTTTGAATGTCATAGAAAATAACTATAGAGTCTACTTTCCCCAGGTCTCCCTCTATTTTCCCAGGCTCCACCTGCTCCTAGGAAAGACCTGGGTTTTACCCTCAAACGCGTGGCCTGTCAGGGTGAACTGGATCGCAAAGCCTATTCCTTGTCATTTCAACGTATTTGTTTTTTTCTTTTTTTCAATGACCGTTTACATTCGATGTTATTTCATATTAGTTTCAGTGTACAGTGTAGTGCGTAGACAATCATATACTTGACAAAATACCGCCCCCCCCCCCCCGATATTCCCAGTGCCCACCTGGCAGCACACACAGTCTGACGCTATCACTGGCTGTGCTTCCTACTTTACAGCCGGGACTGTTTGGTAACTACCGTCTGTCATCTTGGCATTTACTGCACTTTTCCCTTTTCCTGGAGAAGCTTTCTCTTTCTCTCCACAAAGTTGAAGGCTCTTCTCATCTTCGTCTCATGCCTACTTTCATTTTCTCTTCCCATGGCTGACAAAGTCATGCCCCCCCTACCCCTCCCCCCGTCTTTCCCCAGTACCAGATTCCACAGGTGGTTTTGCATCCACTTTCCTTTCCCTCCCGTGTTTCTGTGCCCGTGTCTCTGCCTCACGGCTGGCATAGTTCACAAGAACATATTTGCCCGGCACCACGTATCGGGTCACGTTAGTAGACCTGCAACAGCTGGGGAACGGGAACACGGAGAGGGGCATCCTGGGGCATTTGGGGCATTTGGGACATTTGGGGCATCCTGGGGCATTTGGGGCATTTGGGGCATTTGGGACATTTGGGGCATTTGGGGCATTTGGGGCATTTGGGGCATTTGGGACATTTGGGGCATCTGGGGCATTTGGGGCATTTGGGGCATTTGGGACATTTGGGGCATCCTGGGACATTTGGGGCATTTGGGGCATTTGGGGCATTTGGGGCATTTGGGGCATTTGGGGCATCTGGGGCAGCTACATCAACATCCCTGATGGAAGAAACACGCCGCCAACATCTAGCAGACAGGGGTCTATGTTTCCATACCCCAGATGGGAACCCGAAGCCAGGGACCCTGTACCCAGTGCTCCTCCTCACTGTCCCGGATGTGTGTGCGCAGCTCACAGAAGGAGAGAATGAATTCTGCGACTGGGCGGAGAAAATGAAACGCAGGTTGCACCACGCTGCAGCGGAACATGAACTCATGTGGGTCCGGTGCGGAAGTGAAAGCCAGCAGGAGGCCAGCTATGGGCAATCGTGTGACTTCTGACTTAGCATCACCGTTCCTGGCGCAGTGGTCTTCCCGGGCTGGCATGTGTAGCTCAGCTGTGGGGAGCGGAGTCTTAAAACACGACAAAGCATCCATTTAGCTCCATTTAAAAGTGAGAGCACACGTCACACGACGGTTCGAGGTTTTAATAACGAGACTGAGCACTCTGCTGGCAAGTGGGAGGCGCCGTGTTGTTACCCAGATGCATCGTCTGACTTCCAGTCCATTTTGATAAGAGACTCAGACATTCTAGTGGGCAGCCCTTGCTCTTCCACTCTCCATTAATTTCTTGTAAATGATGAGGTGGCTACATCTAGTGTTTTTAAATTTTAATGTATTAACATTTATATGCAAATAAAGCAGCACAACATTGCCAACCCACAGCATTTAATTATAGTCATTTCATTCGTTATTGACTTGAGAGAGAGGAAGGGGGAGAGAGAAACATTGATTTGCTGTTGCACTGATGTATGCATTCATTGTTGCTTCCTGTATGTGCCTGACCCCGGGATCACACTGCAAGCTGCGAGTATTGGGATGATGCTCTAACCAGCTGAGCAACCTGGCCAGGGCGAATTCTAGTCATTTCCTAGCTATTTCTTAAACTCAGGTTTTTGTTTTTTTTTCTTGCTCATATGATGTGATTTGAGATTCCCGTAGAGTACGTGGGAAAATACACACATTAAATGCACAGCTGTGGTGAAAGGAGACGGCCGACAGAGGCGTGTTTTCTCGTATTAACCTGTGTCACCTAGGATTGGACCATCGTGTTCCACAGGATTTTTGGTTAGTGAAGTTTCCGATTTTTTTTCTATAAAAGCACCTCTGAATATTATTGTAAAGCCTGCTCATTGTTTATTTTCTTGGGAGGAGGGTGTTATGTGTATTAGAAATAGCATTGCAAACTTTTCTTCATGGAATTACCTTGCAATATTAAAATGACGTTATCACTAAACGTAAATGATGTATAAAAGGTAGGGTGTACACTTGTGTAATGCCTTTCCTCTATGTGTGCGCGTGATACATCATCCATAGACAAAGACCTGTATCAGCATGATTACCTCGTTACACAGTAATTTTTTTTATTTTTCATGTTTGGATCGAATTTTGTACCACGGAGGCTTTCTAAGCTCTGCGTCACAACAGACAATTGAGAAAAGGCAACAAGGTAATTGTTCCGCCTTGCCCTTGCCCGATGAACTCTTAAATCAACAAAGGCCGGCCTCTCAGGATCCCAGCCACGTGGGTCGCCTCGGAGGGGCGAGCAGGGAGGCATCCTCGCTGCGGGAGTTTCTCTAGTTTCCAATTCAAACGCGTGCAGCACAAAGCGAACACAAATAAACCTGCCACATTGTGCCCAGGAGGACCTGGCTGGGCCTCTGTGCGGGGGTGACAGGAACAATTAGACCGGTAACTCCAGCGCCCTGCACCCATAACGGGGCTGTCCTTCCCGCCGCCCCCGGCAGATGCGGAGAAGAGCTGTCCTTCCATCTCAGGGGACGCGGCCCTAGGGAAGCTGGGCTCTTGCAGAGGCGGCTCAGAGGGCCACTGGCCGGGTTTGAGGCCATGGAGATGGCGCCTGATTCTTCTACAACTGCCTTCTTTTGGGGGAAGGCCGGGAGGAGGGGGCCTGGGCGGACAAGGGGCCCCTCGGACGGAAAGTTTAATCTTTGGGGAGGGGGCCTCTCTGAGTCGCTCCCAGGCCCTGGCAGGAGGGGCCCTGGGTCTCCAGTCCCGGCGCAGGGAGGCTGGGCGGCCTCCCACCCGCAGCCCCGCAGGCACAGGCAGAACTTCCTCCCTTAGCGACTAAGGCCACGATTCCCCTTTGCTCTCCATCCCCATGCGCGTGCCCACGTGGAAACAAGGCCCTGGGGCCTCTGGTCCCCAAGGTGGGCGGAAGGAGATTCCCACCAAGGCCTGCGTGGCCTCTCCCGGGCTCTGCGCTCGCCGCCGCGGGGCCCACGCGGATCTGCAGGGGCTTGATTAATTTCCCTTCAATCTGGCAGGGGCCGTTGTGTGCACGCGAGTGTGTGTGTGTGTGTGCGCGCGCGCACGTGTGTGAGCATGTGCATGAGTGCATGTGTGCGCGTGTGTGAATGTGAGTGTGAGAGTGTGAGTGTGAGTGTGTTCTGTGCGATTGCTCCACTCCTGTGAATGGGGACATGGCGCAGGAAGGTGCCCGAGCGCAGCAGCAGGGTCGGGTGGTCGGCGGGAAGGCTGGCAGGTTGGGCAGCGGGCGGAGGAGGCCTGGGGCCCGAGGAAGGTGGGGGGCTTTGTGCCCGGCGTCCCCGCCCCTGGACCCCGCCAGGCGAACTTTCTAGACACACGTTTTTGAACGCGGGCGGTGGGTTTCGCCCAAAGTCACTCCAGAAACTCGCCCTCAGGGCTCTGAGTCCAAAAAGGACCATCGGACCGGAGGCTGGGCCCTGCGAGGCCAGGGCGGGCGGGGCCCCCGGAGGCGGGGAGGCGGGAGGAAAGGAGCT
>NW_006289398.1:4873035-4873360 GCF_000327345.1 Myotis davidii
ACCGCGTGGAGCCCCGGCTGCGGGCCCGGAGCGCGCTCCTCTCCGCTCACCTCCCCGAGTCCGCGCAGGGACGCCAGGCTTTCCTCCAGCCCCGGGCCCTCTCTCCTCTCCCACCCGCCTGCCTCTGCACCGCACACCCAGGGGCGCCCCTCCCCGGAAACAGCCCCCCGCGCTGTCGCCTCCGGGTTCACGCACAGAAAGCGGCTGTGACCCCAAACCGCTGTCGGCCCCGCGCTCTCACGCTGCCCCGAGGCTGTTTCCCGGCGCCGATTCGGAGACCGACGGGAGGCTGCGGGGGGCCCCGGGGACGGGACGGGACGGGACG
>NW_006289398.1:4873604-4873809 GCF_000327345.1 Myotis davidii
AGCCCCGCTCCAGGCAGCGCCGTCCGGCTACCAAGTCCCAGGCACCTAGGGCTGCAAAAGGAAAACACAGAAGAAAACCAAAAATCCAAAAAAAAAGAAAGAAAGAAAGAAAAAGAAAGGTTCCACATGACTCTGCCAGCCGCTTTGGGAAATCAGAATAAATGCCTCCAAAAGCACCATTTTAAAGGGGGTTGGGGGGGGGGGG
>NW_006289398.1:4873914-4877359 GCF_000327345.1 Myotis davidii
GGCTGGGCCCTGCTAACTCACCCAGATCGTTTTAACCGGTTAATAAAGCAACTGACACTCAACAAAACCGCCGGCGCCGCGGGAGTCCTTGGCAATAAAGTGAGAATCACAACTACCGGTTTGTTGTCGTTGTTAACTGCCTTTATTACCATTACTAAAGAAAGAAAGAACGGAACAAGGAACAGGGCTGAAGAAGAGAGAATCCTTTCAGACCCAAAGGCACAGAAAGGAGACCCCTTCTCTTTTTCTCTGAAACCAGAGCCCCGGTTTTTCTGGATTCGCCCTCAGTGAGCCACCACCAATAACGCCCGGAGAGAGACACAGGAGCTCTGGGCACCGCGTTCGGGGTGGAGTATAAATGGTTAATGGCGACTCCCTTAAAACGCATAAAATTTTATCTGACTCTTGGCCCTGATTTAAGGTACGGATGCTTTATATGGTAGTGCTCTATCTACAGGATCAGGCGACACAGAAAGAGTGAAAATAAGGAGAATGAGATATAGTCTATACCTGTTTCCTGAGGTGAATAAAATACATTCATTCCCCCCCCCACCCCGTGCCAAATTATGTGCGAGGGATATTAGAAAATATAAATCGTCCAGTTATGTAATTTTCCTATCAGAACACCTGACTTAAGGAAACTGGCATCCCCAACTGTGATTCTGCTCTTGTAGACCGATTCCGATGCCCACTACACACAACAATTCCCGGGAGTGAGTGCCCAAGCCACGCCATGGATCAGGGAAAGCTGACCAAAGCCCCTCTCATCCCCTTCTTGGTTCGAGGAGGTAGGAAAAGCGCTGTCCCACACTGTACATTTCCCACGGAACCAACTAAAAATCCCCTTCTATCTGCCAGCGGTTGTTGGGGGAGGAATTAAACCCTGAATGTGTAATGCTCCTTTGCAATTGCAATCAAAATCTATTTAGATGTTTTGAAAAGTATGAGAACATGGTGTTTGTTCAGGGACCTGCATCTAGCATTAAGTTTGATGTGGAATTTTTCCATTTTAAGTAAAGCAGAGAAAGAAAGCAGCAACAACACACACACACACACACACACACACACACACACACACACAAAATCCAGGCCTACGAGTTCTAGGTGTATTGGCTGCATTTTGGAAGGTGCACTGGGCAGATGCCACAGAACCAAGAGGAACTTACTAAATCTTAGCTTCTCAAAGACACTGTCAGGTGTACCTGGGTGGCCTGGCAGTCACAGGAACTACACTCCACAACATTCTTCCTTCTCTCGCCTCAGCAAACACCTCCCACCAGGGCCTCCACACCACTGCTGTTTTAAAGGATGTATTTTTGAACCCACCGAATATTCAAAGGTCAAAATGAGTCCCTTTTTTGATAAGAGAGGGTCTAATCCCCCCTTTGAACACAAGAGGTCGCTCCTGGGACCAAATACTGGGGGAAATATTGCTAATCACTATTTGATATATTCTATAAATACATTACAGAAATTCTTTACAGATACATTTAATGCATTAAATGCACACATCAGCAAAGGAAATGGGACTAATCTGTGATTATACTGGAACTTCCAGGTGAAGGGAAACAATTAGTACCTGCTATCCAAACAGATTCTGATGCCAACTGTATCAGCAAGACACCACTCCAGAGCGAAACAACATAATCATCGGGTTCCCTCAAACTGCCCCCTTGGACAGGGGCAGCGTCTACTTAATCTTCACATCCATGGGCCTGGGAACTTGCTAGCAAAATACTTGTTTACAACACCAGTGGCTGCAGCAAGCAAAACACTGTCCTCCCTTTAGTATGACATTGCCCGGCACTAACGGTTTTCCTCCACAGGGCACGCCAGCTCCTGTTTGGAACTGCTCTCACCATCAGCAATATTCTTTGGCACAGTTCATTCGTTTAGGGAGTTACACCGCCGCACTGAGTGTGTAGCTGGTGGGAAGGAGGGCGCTTTGTGAATTTCAAATATGAGCCCTCAGGCTTCTGGCAGCTTCCGTGGTTCAATTCCACGGTATAAAGGCGGCATGATGGCATATGATCGGTTAAAATTCTGTTTACTTTCTGGTGTTACACTGGCATCTCTTTTATTTTCCTAGAGTCAACTTGGTTATCTACCCAGGAAACATGCCCCTATACTGGGAAGCCGGTGTCAGTTTTACAAAAGCAGCTGACAAAAGGCTCCAGGCAGAGACTAGAAATTATCACCCAAAACCAAAACCAAAAATCTGGTAAACTGATCAACCAATTTGTGCATCCGACTTTCTATAGCTCTCTTGCTCTCTCTCTCTCTCTCTCTCTCTCACGCTCACTCACACACACACACACACACACACACACTCACACACACGGACAGAACTCACAATGAAAATAAAAGAGATGGGATCCAGTTAGAGACCTTCATCGGGAGAAAAGAAAACACTACAAATGCATGTTTTTGAAAAAGCCTCGGCGAGGCCGGGCGGACACTCACGCATCTTGGCTTCTCCTGAGCTCAGGCAAACCCAGCCACCGAGGCGGGCTGGCGGCTGGCGGCTCTTATCAAGGGAGATCTGGGGAAAAGATACAAAGAAAGGAGTTTCCTCACCGCCGGCCTCGTTCTGGGCAACAAGACACCAAAATTACCCCATTCTACCGAGGCCTGAGTTTGTGGGCCTTTTCAGATAAACCTGGCAGCCACGTTAGATAAGGAATCACTATTTAGAAGCTTTAGGGGGAAGTGCGGGGGCTTCTGGAGGCGGGGAGGGAGACGGAAAGATGCCAGGAACGTGGAAGAATTTACTGGAACGGGTTCCCGGCGAGCTGCAGCCGGCATTCATTCCTCTCCAGGCTGTTTTCAGAGAGAGCATGAGGACATTCACGCCCGGTTAAGTGAAATTCGTATTTCACTGTTTTATCTTAGACCCCTCCCTACTCTCGCCCTTGGACTAATGCATTTTAGAAATCTCTAGAGAGACATGGGAATTTGTCTTTATAATGACCGAAACGCCACCAGCTAATTGTACACGTTTACTCAAAGACAAAGGGCAGGAGACCAGCAGAGAGAGAGAGAGAAACTGGGCAGGACATAACCTCTTCACAAACTCGAAACTACTGGGAGGCCATTTCGCTTGGGGCTCGTGTGAGCTTCCTAACTCCAGAGTGAAGCTGGCTCAGCAGCCGCCGCGGGGCGCGAGGGGAGAGAGTTCGCGGAGCCAAGTGGGTTTTACCTGCGCGCCTCCCACCAGATCCTCCGCTAAGGCCGGCGCGCTCCTGCCCTTCCACCCCGCGCGTTTGGCGATCGGGGCTCGGAGGGGACGGGGTCCCGAGGGAGCAGGAGCGAATAATTCCTCCGGGTGCGTTGATCCCACCCCCGGGCTTTCTTCCCCGAGTCAGCTCCCAGCGGGCCCGGCGGAGCCAGCTGGGGAACTCACCCTCCCGGGCAGCAAGGCGGGGCCAGGCCCGGAGCTGTGAGC